>NC_136616.1:14366473-14716473 GCF_933228915.1 Telmatherina bonti
AGACGTAAGCGTTCAATGTTTTTCTACAGGAGTCATCAGAAGTTGTATGACCCTTGACCAGCTCTGCAAGAACTGACAAAAAAGGCATGAATGTAACGGCAGCACGGAGAAGTCACGTTGTCAGGCCACAGTTCAGTCAGGTTGTCTGAACACAGGAAATATGTGACTTCTGATCGTCCTGCCGAGCAGGTTGTGTTAACAGGAGCAATCCAGACTTGTGTGTGTATTGGTATTTGTTGTTATGTGTTGACATACACTGATGTGAATCAGCATTGAACCAAAACAACTTTTTGTTTGCCCTGCAATGAACTGGGTGTCGCTACCTCTTGTCTGGGATTACTGGGAGAGGCTCCTGTTTCCCGCAACCCTAAATTGGACTAAATGGTTAAGAAAATGGTTGGAAAGATGGAACTTTTCATTTGTTTGAAGAGAATGCGCCGTATTATGATCAATGCACATATTTGTTGAGGGGATGGAGGTAAATATGCAGTGAATGATTAGCCACATATTACTTTTGCAGAACAAATATCCTTATCGGCCATCAGCTTAGTTTTTCCCAGCAAGTTGCTTTTGAATGTGTGGAATGAATCAGATTCACACTCGCTATCTTTGGCCAAGTGAAGAGCTGTGACCAGGATGGGAGGTTCACCAGCAGCCAAATTGTTTGCTGTTTTTTTCCTTTAACTTGGAAACATGCATATGTACAGGATGTTTGTACTTCCTCTTGACATATTGCGGATTATGTTGACAAATTGTGCACAGTTGCAGCGAGTATCCAGGATTTTTGCAGTAAAGGAGCAATGAGGAAAAAGGGCTTAATTAAGTGGGGTTTTTTGTTCACTTTTATTGTTTTAAGAGTTGGGTGACGTTTTACATGTACTGCATCATTACATGCATGTATGAAATCATTAAGGTTTAAGATAAATGTCTCATTTCAACAAAAAAAAAAAAAAAAAAAAAAGAAAAATGAACATTATGCACTTGCAATGTTATGCCAGACTGAGATTGCGCTCATGTGACACTTATGAAACAAATCAGACCTCTTAAACAAAACGTGTTTCACTCTCCACCAGAAGCAAGAAAAATATGGAGCTGTGTCAGTTCCTGGTGGTCTGGTTGATCAGATTTTTATCAGAAATTTGACCAATTTCTTCCACGTTTTCCCTGTGATCTATTTCTCTCATCCAGAGCTGTCTTATTATCTCACAGGCGGATAAGTTTTGGTCGTTTACCAGCGATGCAGGTGACTGTGCGCTGATAAGACCATAGACTGTAGATAAAAAGATGGACGCAGCCTCCGTGGCATCACCCATAGGTTTCTGAAGAGCTGAATTGAAGCTCGGTGGGCGGTTCCTACCATCGCCATCTTGGCAGAGGCATGTGCGTCGTCTCGCACAGAAAATACAAAACCAGCTAACGGAAATAAGCGGGCTAAAGTTAACTTGTGTTGTTAAGCGGCTAAAAACTGCAGTTCTGCATTCTTCTTACTTGAAGCAGGAGATTGTGTACCTGTCAATCAAAAGAACATACCCCTAAATATGCAGAATTTTGGAGAGGGTCTTGGCTGCAGCCTGGAGAATGAGGCGGGGCTGGATATTGGGCTTGGACATCCAACCCTGCCCCCTCAACATTTTGATTGGATAAACCCCAACTCTAACCCTAATCCCACGCCCATTTGACCTCCAGCCACGGCCATTGGACGTCCAAACCCACCCAGTATGCAGTCTTGCCCCATTCTCCAGGCTGCAGCTGGGTGTTATTGGAATTTTGAGATTAAATTACATTTTAACGGGCGACTTAGAAAAAAGTTCACTCCCCCCACAGTTGTCATGAAGGTAAACCTGACCTATTAAACCTAAAATAGATTTTTCAACCAGGCTGTAAACATGTTTATTTCTGCTGTGAAGTTGGTCTTTTTAACATGGGAGTCTATGGGGATTTGCTCTGTTTTGCAGCCCCTAGTGGATGAAGGAGGAACTGCTTTTTTATCCACTTCTGTATTGGCTTCACTTTTAACTGCCGGACGTTGCCGCTTGTATAAGACCGCGTTTTGGTGTTAAACCAACAGAAGGCCTTTTTTTTTCCTTTCATGCCTTTTGTCGCTAACGGTCTCAAGTCGTGTCCTCGTGTGAAGCGAGACACTTAGGACAGAATTTTGCTGCCGTGTGCACGGCGAAGCCTGGAGGGAAGTGATGCTGCTGAGTCAGGTGCTGCTGATGCAGTGATCTGTGCTGACTGAGCCAGAGCTGAACCAGGGACATGATGGCGGTTGGTTTCATCACGCTGTTGGTGTTTAGAAATGTGGGTGCAGCTCATGCTTTCTGATGAGAGTAATGATGATTATGCCCTGCTAAAAGATACGGATCGTTTCCCGCTTTCCTCATACTCACTCCATCCTTTTTATTCATGCATCTGTCCAGGTGATGGAAATTCAAAAATCTCCAATGTGTACATCAACAACAGCCATGGGATGGATGATGATGACTTCTACGACAGAAACTTGGCCTTGTTTGAGGTACGAAACACAACAACGTCCAAGAACATTTCAGTCTTATCACTTGTATTCTGCACATGTATTTATTTATCATTATTACGCAGTAGAGATGGAGATAAATAAATACAAAATGAAGCCCCACATTATGTCTGTTTGTTGGTAAATTTCTGCTAAGTTGAGCTAAAAAATAAGCTTCTTCTGTTTGGTGGGTGCAGCTAATTTCAGCTTGTATAGATTACAGAGTTCTCAGCTCTTTTCTCTCGCACCTCTTTATCAAGTATCTGCTTCTTTGTCTTCTCAATTTCCTGCTTCCTTTACCTCCTCTCTGTTTCTTTTCTCCTTCTATCAGTTATTTGACATCCACTTATTCTTGGCTCCTTATTCCTTCCTTGTCTTTGTGTCTGTTGTGTGCACTGTTTATGCTTTTTATCTTGTTCTTGCTCCTCTTCTCAGATCCCGTCTTTGTCCTCTTTGTTCTCTTCTTCACTTCGCCTCCAGCTTTCCCCAGTTCTCCATGTACCTCAATAATCATTCATTCTGTTATCTTCCCACTTCCTCCTCAACCGACAGGAGGAGATGGACACTCGGCCGAAGGTGTCTTCTCTTCTTAACCGCCTGGCGAACTACACCAACCTGACGCAGGGAGCAAAAGAGCACGAGGAGGCCGAGAGCATCGAGGAGAAGAAGAAGGCCAGCAAGGTGTGCTTCATTGCATTTGTACAAATCACATAATAGCAAGAAAAACAGAATCTGCTTGGAGTATTCTGATAAGAATAGTTTTAAATAGGGCTGGGCGATATGACGATATATATCTTTTGGACGATAGGATATGTCTATCATTTCATATGAGGGTCTATCGTACACAACGATAAGGTGCTTTACTGCTGTGTTTTACGTCAAGATGCGCTTTACGGCATGCTGCAATATGTAAACAAACATGGAAGAAGACTGTAGCAGCACAATTCACTAAAAGATGAACAGCCAACCAAAGCTGATGAGCTTGTTCCGAAAAGAGGAACAAGCTCATCAGCTCATATGCGGTTTGGATATAAAAAGACCGACGTGGAACTGACACCAGACTAGCTCACCGTCCCAACAACGGACTCCGACACAACTAACTCATGTTATCACCTGTGCAAGAATCAGGATAAAGAATACAGAATAAAGAATAGAGTCAACGAGCAAAAGCCACAAAAGCTGCATCAAGTGGGGGCGAAAGCTCATGATAAACTCCAGATGCAAACTCTGCAACAGGCTTTTACCCGTGAAACGTCAGTTCCCCCAAATGGAAGGAGATCACTGCTGCTGTTGTCAAGTACATCTGACACATAGCTGATTACTGACACAAAATTCACTCATTCATTCATTATCCTAACCGCTCAGTCTGATGAAGGGTCGCGGGGAAGCTGGAGCCTATCCCAGCAGTCTTTGGGTGACAGGCAGGGTACACCCTGGACAGCTCGCCAGTCCATCGCAGGGCCTGACACAAAACTACACAAACAATTTTATATCTTTATGTATATCATTATGGGGGACATAAAAGCAGTTATATTGTGATATGAGATGTTGGTCACATCGCCCAGCCCTAGTTTGAAACGGTCATGGTCAGCCTACCTGGGTTATGAAAAGAAATAGGGCTGGGTGATATGACCAACATCTCATATCCCAATATAGCTCCGATATACACAACGATATAACATTGTGTAATTTTGTGTCAATCATCAATTATGTGTCAGATGTGCTTGGTAACAGCAGCAGTGATCTCCTTCTATCTGGGGGAACTATGGTAAAACCACATCCATGCAACACAAGTTGCCCCTCTTTTATGAACAAGCTCATTTTTTGGGGTTGGCTGGTCATCTTTTAGTGAATTACCCTGCTCTAAAACACGTCTGCTACCATCTTTTTCCTTGTTTGTTATTGTATTGCAGCGTGCATGCCGTAAAGCGCATCTGGGTGTAAAATATTGCAGTAAAGCACCTAACCGTGACGTGAACGAAAGACATTTTCTATCGTCCAGATGATCGTCAAGTGTTCCTTGGTCATCATTGGTCATGGAGTTCCTGTCTAGACTGGTCATATCTTGTGACTCGAAGTACACGAGGATATGACCCTTCGCTGCACCGCCGTGCTCGCTGATAAATCCGACCTAGATAAGACGGTCTGTTGTGGTTTAGAGTAATTCAGTGTTGTCACCGTTCTGTGAGCACACACTCCCTGGCACATTTGCCAACAGATGGTAGGGGAAAGTCAAACCAAAACATTTTTAATCTTCCCTTCTGGTCTTACAGTGTGTTCAGTACAAGCATTAACATACGTCTGGTGAATCAGGGAAGGATTTCCACATGGTACCTGCTCAGAAAGATTGTGTTGTAGCTTAGCTGGAGGGGAAGAATTGACATAATTGACGTGTTTAGAGGAGAATGAGGCCAATCGAGGTTGAAAAGGGATGGAGATCTTGAAAAGTCTGTTTACAGATATTGTTTCCTGTTAATGACAACCTCCTAGATTAGAAACCGGGTTTCTTTTAAGATTTTCTTAATCTGAGGGGAGGGTTTGTCATAAAAAAAAAAAAAAAATCAATATTGTATTTACTTACATATTACATACATACACTATTCACAAAAAGTTAGGGATATTCAGCTTTTGGGTGAAATTTTACAACAAGCCTAAAATGCATTCAAACCTGTACAGGTGAACTTAATGTGATCTTCTCTAAGCTTTTAAATGCACATGTCCAACTGTTAAATGTTTCAATAAATTTTGCACAAGTTGCTGTTCTCTAACAAGGAGCTTAACGGCAAAAATCACGGCAGGTGTGTGATCCTTGAATTGACCAATAAATGTCCTGGTTCAATTAGAGCTGGTGTTTAAACAGTTGTCCTCATCATGCTGTTCACATTTTGACACCATGAGACCAAGACGACACCTAACAATGGAACAACAGTCCCTTGCCATTGCGATGCTTCAAACAGGACGTTCTCAGACAGAAGTGGCCACTGAGCTTGGAGTGTCACAGAGTGTCATCAGCAGGTTGCAACAGAGATATTGAGAGACTGGAAGAGTCACAGAAAGGCCTAGAAGTGGACGTCCTTTGGCCACATCCCGTGCTGATGACCGCTACATTGTGAACACTGCCCTGAGAAACCGGATGATGAATGCCACTCAACTCCAGGCACGTTTAAGAGAGGTGAGAGGCACCCAAGTGTCACGTCAGACCATTCGGAACCGTTTCCATCAGCGCGGTCTGCATGCTAGACGACCTGCACGGGTACCTGACCACACCACCAGGCACAGGCATCATCGTCTTGCATGGGCCAGGGAGCATTTACGCTGGACGAGGAACCAGTGGGCCTCAGTGCTGTTCTCTGATGAAAGTCGATTCACACTGAGCAGAAATGATGGCCGGCAACGATGTTGGAGACGTCAGGGAGAGCGCTATGCATCAGCCACTGTTGTCACCAGGCGAGCTTTTGGTGGTGGCGGTGTTACAGTGTGGGCAGGGGTGTCCACTTGGTACAGAACTGCCCTACACTTTGTGAATGGTACAGTGACAAGCCCATACTACCTGAATAACATCATTAATCCAGTGATTGTGCCCCTACATGAACAGCACAGGCCTAATTTCATCTTCATGGACGACAATGCTCCTGCTCATCGAGGCCGCATCATCAGGGAACGGCTGTTGGAGACTGGTGTACCTCAAATGGAATGGCCTGCACTCTCTCCAGACCTGAATCCCATTGAAAACCTGTGGGATCAGCTGAGCCGTCGTGTAGAGGCTCGAAACCCTGCACCCCAGAACCTCAATGACCTGAGGGCTGCCCTTCAAGAAGAGTGGGATGCCATGCCTCAGCAGGCAATAAGTTGCCTTGTGAACAGCATGAGACGTCGTTGTCAAGCTGTAATTGATGCTCAAGGGCACATGACGAGATATTGAGACATTCAAATTTTTTGTTGTGGTGTAACTACCATTGTTGTTACCTTTTGTGTTGAATGAATTTTTTGAGATGAGGAAATCAGTAGTGCATCCTTCTACTTAAATGTCTTACTTTTATGATATTATATAACTGTAGCATGAACATATTGCATTTTCCATAAATTTCACCTGAAAGCCAAATATCCCTAACTTTATGTGAGTAGTATATATACTAGGGGTGTGAAGATATGCTTTTGTCCCGATTCGATTCCGATTTTTTTGGGTGCTGATTTGATTTAAAGATTCTCACAATTCTTCAGTATTGCTGAGTTTTGTAGATTAAAACCAAAATAAATTAAATAAAACTTTTTCATTTGTCTTGATTCCAATGTGGAAAAAACAGCCCAGTAGTCAAACCATCATTCTACTGCTATAATGCCCAAGTAGACAAGTAAAAAGATCAATAAAAACAATAAAAATGGCAAAAATTCTATAATGCGTTATTTTTATTGATCTTTTAAAAAATCTATTTTTCGTTAAAAATCCTGATTTTTGATTTTTCGATTCAATTTTCTCAACCCTGATATGTACTCATACGATATACATAACTGCGTATTTATCAATCCGCAACTTCCTGCGTTCAAAAGTGAAGCCGATGTGGAAGTGTCAAAACTGCAGTTCCCCCTTCATCCACTAGGGGCTGCAAAACAGAGTAAATCCCCATAGACTCCTTATTTAGGGGCATGGCCCGATATCCCGCTTCAAGTCAGAAGAATGTCGAAAACCCGCGGTTTTTAGCTGGTTAACAACGTGACTTAGCTTTAGCCCACTTGCGTCTGTTAACTGGTTAGCTCCTGTTATCTCCCTGTTAGCTCGGTTAGCTCTTAGCTACAGAAAGCTTGGAGATCGCTCGATGTCAATCATCCACCATGACGCTCACAACCCCCCTCTCAGCTCCACCTCTTTGGCCATATATGTATTTTCCGGGCGAGACGACATGCATGCCTCTGCCAAGATGGCGATGGTAGGAACCGCCCACCGAGCTTCAATTCAGCTCTTCAGAAACCTATGGGTGATGTCACGGAGGCTGCGTCCATCTCTTTATATACAGTCTATGGTTCATGACAACAGTGGGCGGAGTGTATTTTTTTCTAACTTGCCCGTTTAAAAGTCATTTAAACTCGAATTTCGACATATTTAGGGGTGTGTCCTTTTGAGTGACAGGTACCCGACTTCCCGCTTCAAGTCAGAAGAAATAAAGTAAAAGGATTTCAAAAATAGCTAACATATATATCTTTATGTATATAGATGGTTATAAACATAAAGTATGTATATATTTTTTAACAAGACAAGTGGAATTGGGAACTTTGGGTAATTCTAATGTAGAATAAATGAATTGAACTCCATTTCCGTTGCAGTCACCACAGATGGGGACCTTCATGGGCGTTTACCTGCCCTGCCTGCAGAACATCTTTGGTGTGATCTTGTTCCTGCGGTTGACCTGGGTGGTGGGAACGGCTGGCGTGCTGCAGTCCCTCTGCATCGTCTTCGTATGCTGCTGCTGCGTGAGTGTCTGTGTGTCAGCAGTCAGGCATGATGACAGAAAATGAGAGCTCTCTAAAACGGCTGCTTGTGTGACTGTCTCTCCTCTCCAGACAATGTTGACTGCAATATCGATGAGTGCAATCGCCACTAATGGAGTTGTACCAGGTATTGCTTCATCTCTACACTTATCATTTCCTTTCTGTCCATGCATGTGGAATTAAGCTAGAAGTATGTCCAAAAAACAGCAGATCCTAGTATTTTAGGCAGGATGCAGATACATTAAGCGTAATCTCAGTATTTCCTGGATTATTTGCTATTTTTATATTGATAATTGTAGGGCCCTTTGATTTTTTTCAACGCAAATTTCACTGTGAAACCAGAACATCTTGTGAAATTTGTTCATATGCGTGTGTGATGTTATCACACCAGTTTGAGAGTTCCCAAATAAACAATAAAAGCAAGAGTCAAAAACATTTTGACCACTGTCTGTATGACGTCACTTTCACTGACGAGACTCAAGTCTCCTCCAGAAGTTCAGCCGTGACTGAGGACACACCGAAGCAACTAAGTTTTCCAAAATAAATCTAGCGCTACACAGCTGTAGAAGACAAGAAAACCTAGCGCTAGCTGAGAATATACACCATCATACAACGAGCGAAGCCTCGATCAAACTACCGCCAGTGTTTAAGCTGCAGCTGGAGGCCGGCCTGAGCAAGATCCACAGGAAGAAATGATCAATCATTGTTGACAAAATGACAAATACAAGAGACTATTGTCTGGTTGAGCAGCTGATTTGTATGCAGAGGCTACAGATGCCCCTCACCCTGTCAGGTCATCGTGTCCCATGACGGCCTGTACAGAAAAAAAAAAAACCTGAACCTTCATACAACAATCATCTGATTTGATTTGAGGTTACATATAAAGAAAAAACACAAATTAATGGAAAAACCTTAACATATAAAAAATGAAAAGGGTTTTCATTTGGTCCGAAAGTTGTTCTATTAAATGCTTTTTTCATTCTGATTACTGTCAACCAGGTGTTCTTGTTTTAAAGTTAATAGAAAAGAAATGCAGTACAGGAAGAGGCAAAAGAAACCAATCCCAAGCAGGTGTACGCCAAGCTTCCACATCATAAAACGTATCCGTGAGAAAAACATTAGAAACTAATTTAAACCGTGAAAACAAAGCAAAGTTTAGGCGAGGGAGGAAAAGCAAGTGGCAGTACAGACGCGACGTTATTAGTTGCAGTTTGTCCGACGCTGGTTGCTTCTTAAAAAGGTTTGCAGACTGAGTTCAGCTGCTGACTGTGAAGTTGTAAGGCAGGTAGTGACATTATCTGTATCAGTCACACCTGAACACAACCAGTAAAGACAAAGGTAAGAGGACATGCAGATGCCTGTTGGTGCTGATCCCTTTTTATTTCTAACATCATTCGCAGTTTTAGGTTGATTGTTTTGACTTTGCAAACTTAGAAGATGACCTTGCACAGTTAAATGTTACTTTTCCCAGTTGCCCATGTAATCTTCCAGCAGAGAAATTACCGTTAAAGCCTATATTTATCTAACTAGTGTTATTTCTGTTTGTCCTGTCTCTCCTTCTGTCTGCCTCCCCCCTCTCTGCATGTACACACATTAAAAACAGGATATTTTTCTGCCGTTGACATTAACTTTCACCGAAATATGTGAAAACAGATATCACAACTGTGAAAGTAGTGTGTCTTTTTTTTTTTTTTTTTTTCTTTTGCCAGGAGCATGTAACATTTAAAAACGTGAGCAACTTGAGTAACATAAAAAACGATGGTTGTCATGCGTTTGGCATTCAGCATTTCACTCCATGCTTTTTCTCACCTGAACCTGAGCTTCAAACTCACCTGCTTTCTCACCATTGGTTGATATTTTCTGTATGTGGGTTACTGTGAGCGATGGAAAGAACTAAACAAAAAAAAAAAAAAAAAAAAAAAGCACAAGAAAAGTGTTTGGTTTCTGAATTACAGCTGAGGACTGGAAATTATTCAGATTTCTAATGGTACATATGATGACCTTCACTATTTTCCCCCAAACCAGTGAAATAAACTTATTATTTTAAATATTTATAGTAGTTTTTTTTTTAGCGCAGCATTTCTGAAGAAGTTGCAGGACATTTAACGTTTAAACCTACAGAATTATCTTCATTTTGCTAATAAAAAGCTGCGTTTTGGAAACCAGACACTGGATTTTGAGCTTTCAGCCTGTAGAAAACATGTAGTTGCTCTTAATGTCTGATTCCCCTTCATGTACTCTATTTTCTCACTCTTTCAAATTGTATCAGCAAGCTGTGAATGCTGTTTATTTTAGCTCACTTGGTGCACTGGTTGTGGTGGGATTGCCTTGTGAAAGAGGGTCTTCAGTGCAGATCAGGGCTGGGATTTGCCTCATGATGATGTAGATCAGGGGCGTCCAGTTCTGGTCTTAAAGGGCCACAATCCTGCAGGTTTTCCACATATTCCTGCTCCAGAACACCTGACTTAAATTATTCAGTAATTGTGCAGAACACTGAAAACCTGCTGGACAGTGGTCCTCGAGGATGTAGATTTCAGATACCCTGATGGTTGTTCTCCTGATTTGAGGAAAACTCAGGTGGGTTAAGATGTCCCTGCTCACGAGCTAGATAACGATCCACAAAGATAATTGCACAAAAATGCAGATGGATGCTGATCTGTCACGTTGACCTGAATTACAGCTGTATTTTTTTTCTGTATCTGCGTTAGAGTCTGACAATGAAACAGCCGCAAATGTTAAAAGTAGTTTAAGTACACGGTAGCAGAACAGGGATGATCTTTGTGTTAGGGGTGTAAATCACGCGTTTGTTCCTGATATAATGCGTCGATTCATCAGATAATGATTATTGTGTCGATGTTTGATCGATATTTTAAATTTGGATTGATGTTATTGTCACTGCACGTGTGGTAGGTTGTGACGAAAATGAGGTATGGACACGCTATAAACATTTAATTATTTACGGAAAGAGAGCAGAAAATATGTGTGTAGCGTGTAAAAGTGGAAGTTAGTGGTGTCAGGTGGCTCGAAGTCGGTGTCTGAAAAAAACAAACCAAGCCGGGAGAGAGAGAGACAGATAGACAGATAAAGAGTTAAGCTTGTTACATCTTCCACGAGAAGATGTAACAACCATGTGCGATGGTTGTTACCTCCGCTGAGGAGGTTATGCTTTTCCTGGCGTCTTTTTGCTCAAGATAACTCAAAAGTTTACTGACAGATTTTTATCAAAATTTCAAGGGTTGTTGGAAATGTGAAAAAGAAGAACTGATCAAATATTGGTGGTGATCTGGATCATCGTTTGGATCAAGGAATGTTTTAAAAGGATTCTTTAACATTGTGCTTGGCGGAGGTTCCTGAGTGCTTTTCTAGTTTCATATTTAACGAGCAACTTCGTCCGCGGCAGGGTGGGTTGTGCACGCGGCAGGGTCCGAGTGTTTTAATGCCACATGTGAAAATGTTCGTACTTTCTCACCACCTCGATCAGCTGTTTTATTAAAACAATCTGTTTTATCTGCAACAGCAAAAACACGAAAGGAGCAACTCCGCTTCATGCTTTCTCCGTGTTTAATCACGCCCACCTCAAATGTCCGACCAATCACACGATACTTCTCGCAGCCCCGCAAGAAAAAAGTTCTGCCAGCCCGATGTGTCAAGAACTGTCTTCAGATGCATCCGCGAGAACAAAATGACGTCATTTTCTTCTCGGAGCCTCGAGAACAAGAAAAAAGTTCTCGATTTTCGTGGAGGATGGAACAAGCTTTAGACAGAGAAACAGAGAGAGAGACAGAGAGAAAGACAGAGTTAGACAGACAGAGAAAGGGAGAGCCCAAAGCTTTAATATCTCAGGTGCAGTAAAGGCCAGGTGCTCTAAATGGAAGCCGTTCACACTGTTGACTCATTGATCATTGAACTGATGTATCGATACAACTCAGTTTGATCCAGTTCTGAGTGAGATAAAAAAAAGAGCAGTTGTCATTGCAGATACTATTTGACCTATTTTCTTTCTTTCTTTTTCTTTCTATCTTTCTTTCTATTTTCTATCTCTTTCTTTCTTTAATGTGTCATATAGATGAATATGCTTACTCCTCCAAGCATAGGAAGACTTCGCTCATCAGCTCTCCTCTTTTTTCTCCCTCCCACCCCCCAACAACATAATGTAACTAACCATTCATCCCAATCTCTCTCTCTCTCTCTCTCTCTCTCGTGTTCCATCTGCTTTTTCCATCTTCCTTTCCTTTTTACCATCTCTATTCTACCATCAATGTCTTTTCTTCCTCTGCATTTTCACTCCCTTCATTCCTTGTGTACCCCCGTTTTTTTTTTTTGTCCCTTCATCTCTGTCCAGCGGGAGGCTCTTATTTCATGATCAGCCGGTCTCTGGGTCCAGAGTTTGGGGGTGCTGTGGGCCTGTGTTTCTACTTGGGAACCACCTTCGCTGGAGCCATGTACATCCTGGGAGCCATTGAGATCCTTCTGGTAGGTTCTGACTGTCCTGGTCGTTTAAGCTTGCTACTGCTTTCATGTGCAATGATCCCTGTTATTTCATATTTAATGAGAAACTTTGTCCGCGGCAGTGCGGGTTGTGCATGCGACTACATCTGTCTTTAAATGCCACATGTGGTAAAAATGTCCATACTTTCTCACCACGTCCATCAGCTGTTTTATTAAAACTATCTGTTGAGCCTGAATTGGCAAAAATGCGGAAGTGACAACTGTCCGCTTCATGTTTTTCAGTGTTAACCACTGAGTCCGAGACCTATTGAAGAAGAAAGTTCTGCTTCGCTGATGCGTCAAGATTAGTGATGGGATTTATGGCGCTTTGAAGGGGAGCCGGATCCTGAAGAGCCGTTCAAAAAACATGTAGCACAAACATAACTGAGCTGGCTACAATTAGCTTCATTATTCTAATCCTAAATTTTCCCACAAGAATATTTTCAAAAATGAAAAAAAAACTACAATAAAAGATTTTAACAAATATGGAAAATACAGAAATACAGGAAAAAAACAAACAATGATGTGAACCTGAGCAACATCAGTGCACATTTCAAGGTTTTAACTTAATAGTTTTTCAGGAGAAAATTGTAAAAACAGAAAACATAATAAAAACATCTATACAAAACTACTAGCATTGTAGTAGTTTTTTGTTGGTTTACCTGGTGTTAAGACAGTAGAGGTAGAAGGAGCAGCATTAGTGGAGAAATCAGTGGAGACATCACTGTCTTCGGTCTTTTGATTTCTAACATCTGACACAATTACTGTTGGTGTTTTATTATTTAAGTGTAGATGTAAATTGTTTGTAGATGTAGACTTGCAGCATCGGCTGCAAATTTTTTGGCAAATATTGCACTTATCCTTACTTTGCTATCAACAGAAAACTGTATCCAAATGCTGGTCGGTTTCCACATCACGTCGGAGAGTTTTTACATTTTTTTCTCCCTCCCAAGTTTGGTTTTGATCATGAAATAATCTCTTGTACGGTAGTGTTTACTGCCTTTGTCCTGCATTACTTTTAGCTCCTCCCCTGAGCTGCTCTGAGATGCATTCAGGTGAATGGAGCATGTCGGACATCAGACTTCTGTGTCATGTGAGGGCAATTTGTATGTAAAATGAACTGATCTCAAACAAACGGCTTGCTACTGTGACTCGGTTCTCATTGGTCATTAACAGAGCCGTTTGAAAGAATTGATTAGTTCATGAACGTCACATCTCTCCACAAGATGTCCCCAGACATGTCCGCCAGAACAACAGCCACATTTGCCAACTCTGCCGGGGGTATCCCGAGGCGTTCCCAGGCCAGCTGAGAGATATAATCCCTCCAGTGTGTCCTGGGTCTTCACCGGGGTCTCCTCCCAGAGGGACGTGCCCGGAACACCTCACCAGGGAGGCGTCCAGGAGGCATCCTGACCAGATGCCCGAACCACCTCAACTGGTTCCTCTCGATGCGGAGGAGCAGCGGCTACTCTGATGACCAAGCTCCTCACCCTGTCTCTAAGGGAGAGCCCGGCCACCCTGCGGAGGAAACTCATTTCAGCCGCCTGTATATGAGATCTCGTTCTTTCGGTCACGACCCACAGCTCATGACCATAGGTGAGGGTAGAAACGTAGATCGACTGGGAAATTGAGAGCTTCGCCTACTGGCTCAGCCCCTTCTTCACCACAACAGACCGGCGCAGAGTCCGCATTAATGCAGATGCCGCACCGATCCGTCTGTCGATCTCGCCCTCCATCCTTCCCACACTCATGAACAAGACCCTGAGAGATTTTAACTTGAGGCAGGACCTCACTCCTGACCCGGAGAGGGCAATCCACCCTTTTCCAGCTGAGGACCATGGTTCTCATCCCAGCTACTTCACACTTGGTTGCGAATTGCTCAAGTGAGAGCTGGAGATCACGACCAGATGAAGCCAACAGGACCACGTCATCTGCAAAAAGGAGAGACCCAATCATGAGACCACCAAGCCCGATCCCCTCAACACCTCGACTGCGCCTAGAAATTCTGTCCATATAAGTTATGAACAAAATCGGTGATAAAGGGCAGCCTTGGCGGAGTCCAACCCTCACTGGAAACGTATCCGACTTACCGGCATTGCGGACCAAGCTCTGACACCTGTCATACGGGGACCGAACAGCTCATAAAAGGGTGTCTGGTACCCCATACTCCTGGAGTACCGCCCACAGCACCCCGGAGGACACAGTCGAATGCCTTCTCCAAGTCCATGAAGCACATGTAGACTGGTTGGGCAAATTCCCATGTCCCTCCAGGACCCAAAAGAGGGTGTAAAGCTGGTCCACTGTTCTGCAACCAGGACAAAAACCTCACTGCTCCTCCTCAATCCAAGATTTGACTATCCGACGGACGTTCTGGAGATGACCTCTCCAGACCTTTCCAGGGAGGTCGAGGCTGGGGAGTGCGCCATGGAATAAATTGTTTTATTCAGTTTTTGTCACACGAAATAGACACTTTGACTCTATTTCATCATCCTTTTCATGGTGTTGAGGCATAATCTTATAGGGGTTACTGGTCTTCACGCATGTACTGAAACCTGTACAAAATGACCGACTTTTCCCCTTTTCCGTTTAGGTGTACATCGTACCCGAAGCATCCATTTTTAAAGGTGATGGGTCGTCCATGTTGAACAACATGCGGGTCTATGGCAGCATCTGTCTCCTTTTGATGTCATTGCTGGTCTTTGTGGGTGTGAAGTATGTGAACAAACTGGCCTCCATCTTCTTGGCGTGCGTCATCGTCTCCATCATATCCATCTATATTGGAGCGCTAGTGTCAGCTTTCCACCCTCCAGATTTTACGTAAGTGCATATTTTAAATTTCCGAATTTATCACGTTGGCTGTTTCTGACACTGTCGTAGTTTTGATTGACTTCTGGACTTTATATATGCAGTGTGTGCATGCTGGGGAACAGGACGATCAATGGCCATGATGTTAAGAATCAGTGCAGGAAAACCTTCATGGAGTCGATCAATAAAACAGCAGAAAGATCTGTCAGCAACATCACAGCAGATTATGGTGCGTTGATACTTCTCAGTGTCAGTATTCCTGTCACATGAAATTTCTGTTTCATCTGTTCAATGCTCCTGACATGCATCATTCCTCCATCAGAGAACAGCACAGGGGAAGTCACCCATGAACCTGCTCTGGTGGAAAAACCCACCAAACTTTGGGGGCATTTCTGCCTCAGCCAAGCACTCAATGCCACCTGTGACGAATATTTCAACGCCAACAACTTCTCAGAGATCCAGGCGATCCCTGGACTGGCCAGTGGGATTATATCAGGTGAGATTACTTGTGTTGTTGTGTTTGTGTGTTTCTGACTGTTTCTAGCTCTAATAAGGCTTACAGCCTGGAGAAGGAAGGATATTGTTCGAGCACTAATCAATCCCAAAAATTAATCTCTTTTTTATTGATATCACGTTTATATATTTAATTTTATCCTTGAAGATGCTCCTTTTATGCGCTGAAAATGTTTAGATTTAACTCTTGCCTCATTTGATATTCAGTCATTTGTTCATTCATTATCCTAACCGCTTAATCCAACGAAGGGTTGCGGGGAAGCTGGAGCCTATCCCAGCAGTCTTTTCGGCGAAGGGCAGGGTACACCTTGGACAGCTCGCCAGTCCATCGCAGGGCCTTATTTGATATGATCATGCGAAATGTTTTATTTGCTAACATGTTGAATTGAGGTCTAGCTTTTGTGCTGTAAGACTCATTGTCAAGGTTTAATGCGACTCTAAGTAGGGCTGGGCGATTAATTGGTTTTTCATATCAATTACAATCTGGGTTTCCAACAATCATAAAAATAAAAGGGTGCGATTTGTTTTTTTTCTCTTTGCAGCTTACTCTCGTGCTTTCTTCAGTTGCTAATCGGAGTGTCTCTGGCGTTGCAGCGCTGTGCTGTAAACTCCTCCCACAGCCGCTTTGCTTTCATTAAGACACTGTTGCCAACTTGGCGAGTTTCTCGCTAAATTTGGCGACTTTTTCGTTAAAAGCGACTAGCGACAAATCTAGCAACTTTTACTGGAGTTATTAGAGACTTTTCTGGTGTTTTGGCGACTGACTTGAAGCACATATTGTTCTGCAGTTACTGTAATGAAGGAGCAGCGGGAGCCTCTCCCGTCCTAAAGCACTCCCAGGCGGCCAGTCTCAGTCTGCTCCGGCTGCAGGTCAATGTAGAATAACTGCAGTAGGTTGTGGAAGTTCACTACAACATAGTTTATACCATTGTCAGTGACAGCTGGCTGCATTATTTTCCTATACATATTTCTGCGAGTTAAATCAATGTAATATCCCTCTGTTGCGGGGCGTTACCACAGCAACACGTTAATCGGCTGGTTCAAAAATTAAAAAATACTGGATAATTGTGTTAAAATAATCAAGATCTCAATTTCAAAATAATCTTGATTATAATATTTGCCATAATCGAGCAGCCATATTACTAAGAGGAACTCAGCCATTGTTAATGTATTGCAGTTGTTCCATAACTTTTTCTGCAGGGCCCCCATTTCATCGTTAACAACTATGTCAAGCCCCTCCTCCCACTATAATATGAACCCTGATGCTTACAAAGAAACATACAAAGAAATGCATCATGGAAGAGTCATTATTGGTTGCAGTATAGTTAACTCCAGTTAAAACTGTATCAGTTTCAGGATCATCTCTTCTACTGCTAAAGTGTAAAACTTTTTAAACCAGGAGTCTCTGCAAAGTACTTCAGGTGAGCCGACTTTTTAATGAGACTGTGTTGCTTTAGTAAAACAGATCTGCTGTGTATGAAAGTTGGGTGTTTTTCATTGTGTTTTAGGATGAAAAGTCCAAAGTAGTGTAATTTGTTTGGCTTCATACTTTATCATGTTGGATGATAATATTTTGACACATGCAACACATTGTGGTCTCTCATCATTTATAAATTATGACCCAAAAAAGAAAAAGTTATTTTAACATAAATGAATAAATCGGGCCTATAAAAGAGGTCAACTTAACAAAACTATAATCAAAGAACTTGTAACAAAAGTAACTCAAGCAACAAAATGAAACCAACTGACCTAACAAATGACACACAAGGGGAAACTTAAGTAGTGGCTGATCAGCCCAAACAAAACCAGACAAAGGAGATGACACACAAAAACCTAACTAAATGAACAAAAGAAAACCCTAAATTCCCCCTCCCATTTGTGCCACTGGTTTGGTCCAATTAGCTGGCTCCATCCCGTGGCCACCTGCTGGTTCACACCCAAGGGACTGGAGCTACTGAAACTTAAAAGGAAAAAGAAAACAATCATACCATCACAACATAAACTAAAATGCGCGCTTTTTCTGAATAGTTGTGATGCTATATGAAACTAATGTTCTGTAAATTAAATCCTGGTTAAACACATTAAATCTAAGTGTATATGTGAGGCATTTTTATATCACCTGTATGGCTGTAGACACAGCCATCACAGTATAAAACACTCGAAATACAGAGAATTAGTTAAGAGACTGAGAAGAGCAGTGTGAAACTATTTCTCTTGCAGGAACAATTTTCCGCTTCTTTCAGCAACCATTTGAAGGAACGTGTGTGTGTCGCTTATAGAGACATCTGTGCTCCCAATAACAAGCTAATACTGAATCTCCTCAGAGAACCTGTGGAGCTCCTACCTCAGCAAAGGAGATGTGGTGGAGAAAAGCTCGCTTGGCTCCTCCCACGCGGCACATCCAGCATCAATCGAGCGGCCGTATGTGTTTGCTGACATCACAACCTCCTTCACGCTGCTGGTGGGAATCTTCTTCCCTTCAGTCACAGGTACACCCTCATATCATTCTGCTTTTTAGCCATGTAAACGTGTTATTTTTTACTTTTTCAGCCATATATTTTCTGTTTTTGTCAGGAATCATGGCTGGGTCCAATCGCTCTGGGGATTTAAAAGATGCTCAGCGCTCGATCCCTATCGGAACAATCCTTGCCATCCTCACTACCTCTCTCGTCTGTATCCTTTTATAGTGTTTTTTTTATTTATTTCTCTGATGAAAAGCAGCTCAAAATGACTTTTAATACATTATAGATAAACAATTCACCCTCTTTGGCACTGAAGCAACACAAATTTTAGCTGAAATGATTGTCTTTTTTTTTTTTTTTTTCATTTCACATTTTTTAGTCAGTTTTTTTCACCATATTTTGACTTTATTGGTGTTTTACGGCACATCTGCTTCCAGTGTTGTTTTTCTGAGTACTGTCCTTGTAGACCTGAGCAGTGTTGGGTTGTTTGGAGCCTGCATCGACGGCGTTGTCCTCAGAGATAAGTCAGTGCATCTGCTTCAGAGCATTTTAAAACAAAAGTCAGTTTCATTGTTTAAAACCTTGAAAAGCTTCACACACTGATATCTCTGCAGGTTTGGGGATTCGATTGAAAACAAGTTGGTGGTGGGGACTCTGGCTTGGCCCACTCCTTGGGTTATTGTGATCGGATCTTTCTTCTCAACATGTGGCGCGGGCCTCCAGTCGCTGACCGGGGCACCCCGACTTCTGCAGGCCATCGCCAAGGACAACATCATCCCATTCCTCCGGGTTAGAGCTGCCTGTATTCATAAATATTTCACATAATTCATATCCAATTGAACTTTATTTATGAAGCACCTAAAACCCAATCACAGAAGACCAGAGTGCTGTAAATAAATAAAAGTTAATTAAACTATTAAAGTAATACAATCTAAACTAAATGCATAGAATCAGATAAAGGCAAAAGAGAGCAGGTGTGTTTGAAGAAGAGATCAGTAAAACAATGTTTGGTGTTCGAAGGCAAGTTGTTCCACAGTAGGGGAAACGCAGCAGCAGCAGAGAAGCGATCCCCTGTCAGCTTCCTATTTGTTCTTGGCTCATTCAGGACCAGCTGGTCATCTGATCTGAGGATGTGTGGGTGTGTAAGGGTGAAGAAACCATGGACCGTATATGAAAGATGGACGGAGCCTCCGGCGGTTAAAAGTGAAGCCTATGCGGATAAAACTGCAGTTCCCCCTTCATCCACTAGGGGCTGCAAAACAGAGTGAATCTCCATAGACTCCCATGTTAAAAAGACCAATTTCACGGCAGAAATAAACGTGTTTACAGAATGGTTCAAAAATCCATTTTAGGTTTAATAGGTCAGGTTTACCTTCATGAGAACTGTGGGGGGAGTGATTTTTTTTCTAACTCGCCCATTTAAAAGTAATTCAATCTCAAAATTCTGCATATTTAGGGGTGTGTCCTTTTGATTGACAGGTACCTGACCTACTGCTTCAAGTAAGAAGAACGCAGAACAACCGCGGTTTTAGCCAGTTAACAACGTGACTTAGCTTTAGCCCGCTTACCTCCATTAGCTGGTTAAGTAATGGATAATGCCCTCCGAGGTGTCTATTATCAGAAATTAATGAACGACGCAGAGGCCATTAATTTCTGATAATGGACACCTCGGAGGACATTATCCCGTTTATACCATTGGTCACTCACAAAAAGAAATAATATAAGATCAATTATTAATGTTATTTTTACTGTTAAAAAATGTTTTTAACAAGAAGCAGCTGAGCGGACTGTTTAATGTCTCTTGTTGTGGCGTTGCCAAGGTAACCGCCGTTGGCAGCACCTGCAGCTCGTTCAGCAGCAGATACTATTGCAACAAATCACTGATGATGGTGAAATATGATAGTGTTGCGGGACGTGTGTGACTGGGTTGCAGAAACTTTTATCTTGCAACTGCATGACTATTAAAGTTTAGACAACTGTTGGGGGAGTGAATTTTTTTCTCACTCGCCCGTTTAAAAGTAATTTAATCTCAAAATTCGGCATATTTAAGGGTGTGTCCTTTTGATTGACATGTACCCAATCTCCCGCTTCAAGTGAGAAGAACGTGGAACAACCACGGTTTTTAGCCAATTAACATGACTTAGCTTTAGCCCGCTTACCACCGTTAGCTGGTTAGCTCCTGTTATCTCCGGGTTAGCTCAGTTAACCCTTAGCTACAGAAAGCTCGGAGTTTGCTCAATGTCAATCATCCACCATGATGCTCACGGCCCCCCTCTCAGCTCCACCTCTTTTCACATACTTCTATTTTCCGGGCGAGACAACACACATGCCTCTGTCAAGATGGCGATGGTAAGAACCGCCCACCGAGCTTCAATTCAGCTGTTCAGAAACCTACGGGTGACGTCATGGAGGCTCCGCCCATCTCTTTGTATACAGTCTATAGAAGAAGCTCAGAGAGGAATGGTTGCACAACACCATGGAGGGACTTCAAAACAAATAAAATGATTTTAAGTCTGTGTGTATTGATCTAAGTGTAGGAAACCACTGGGATTATTTTGTATGCAGGAAATTCTCCCAACCCAGCAGTAAAGCCTTTTTTAACAAACTCGTAGCTGTCTGGACTGTCTGATTGTTTTGGTTGTGCATGAGCTTCCCATTCAGCCTGCTGTAGGTGTGATGCGCCTGAAGCTGATGTGTCTGTTGGCTGTTTTTCCACCAGGTGTTTGGTCATGGGAAGGCCAACGGGGAGCCCACCTGGGCCCTGCTGCTAACGGCGCTGATAGCTGAACTGGGGATTCTCATTGCCTCCTTGGACTTGGTTGCTCCCATCCTTACCATGTGAGACACGGCTCTGTGTGTGTGTGTGTGTGTGTGTGTGTGTGTGTGTGTGTGTGTGTGTGTGTGTGTGTGGAGGATGTTACAATCCCAGCAGTCTTCATGACTGGCTTTAGATCCAGTTTTCTGCCTCTGCAGGTTCTTCCTGATGTGTTACCTTTTTGTGAACCTGGCCTGTGCCCTCCAGACCCTCCTCAGGACGCCCAACTGGAGGCCACGCTTTTCTTACTACCACTGGTACTCCCTAACACATGCACACACACACACACACACACAGTCACACACACACAACATCTATATATGTATATATGAATCACTGCACAGAATATTAAGCTCTGCTGATCATCTGTCCAGGACTCTGTCGTTTTTGGGGATGACCATCTGCCTGGCACTTATGTTTATATCCTCTTGGTACTACGCAATCGTTGCCATGGTGATTGCCGGCATGATCTACAAATACATCGAGTACCACGGGTATGTTGCCATGGAAATGTGTTCTCCCTACATGATTATAGATTTACAGCAGGGTTCAGACTTGTATGTGGAAAAAATGTTGATTTAGAACTTAGTTTTATTTTCTTTTTATTTGTTTTTTTGTTTTGTTTTTTACTCTTTTTATATATATTTATATATTTTATACTCTTGTTTTATTTATAGGAAGAACACACAGTGTGTATCACTGTATATTTCTTTACATAAATGCTAATCAGTTCTGTGTGTACATGTGTGTATCAGGGCAGAGAAGGAGTGGGGAGATGGGATCCGGGGTCTGTCGCTCAGTGCCGCCCGTTATGCCCTCCTGAGATTAGAGGAGGGACCGCCGCACACCAAGAACTGGAGGTACTGAACACTTTCAAGGCTCCTTATTCAGGTTTGCTGAGGAATTAAATCAGGAAGTCGGGTTTTGTATCAGAAGCCGTTTCCAGAATCTCAGGTGAAGAAACTCTTTGGCTTGAAAGGAGGATAGATGAAGGATGTGCGGCTTTGAACGCACTAAAAGATGTTTGTGTAGAATAACTTTAGCTGGAAGGCGAGAAAATTTACGAAGCATTCATGCATTGACTCTCCCTCACACACACACACACACTCATCTTTTTTCCCTTTCCTCGCCAGGCCCCAGCTGCTGGTGTTACTAAAACTGGACGAGGACGCCCACGTCAAGTCTCCGCACCTGCTGACGTTCGCCAGCCAGCTGAAGGCAGGAAAGGGCTTGACCATCGTCGGCACCGTGGTCTCTGGGAACTTCCTGCACAGCTTTGGAGAAGCTCTCGCTGCTGAACAGGTTCTTCTGGTTGTTGCCAGGCATAGAGGGGCCTCATAAAGCCTGACGGATATGGGTCACATTAACATTTAACAGTGTTTTAACTTGTATTTGTCCTCAGACTCTGAAGAATCTGATGGATAAGGAGCGTGTGAAGGGCTTCTGTCAGTGCATCGTGGCTCAGAAGGCGCGTGAAGGGATCAGTCACATGATTCAGTCCAGCGGACTGGGAGGGATGAAACCCAACACGGTGGTCATGGGGTGGCCTCATGCCTGGAGGCAAAGCGAGGACCCGCAGTCCTGGAAGACCTTCATCAGTGAGTCAGAGAAGACGGCTTTTGTCATTTCTGTAGACGCAGCAGGCTAACATCGTCCTCTCTTCCGTACGCCGTCCAGACACAGTTCGGGTGACCACAGCGGCCCACTTGGCTTTACTCGTACCCAAGAACATCTCCCTGTTTCCCAGCAACAGCGAGCCCTGCGCGGAAGGCTACATCGATGTCTGGTGGATCGTCCACGATGGCGGGATGCTGATGCTGCTGCCTTTCCTCTTACGTCAACACAAGGTCGGGAAATCACGTCTGTCGCGTCAGAAAGGGTCTAGATGTGGTCTTTAGGCTCACCGTTGCGTTTTTCTCAGGTGTGGCGTAAATGTGGAATGCGGATCTTCACAGTGGCTCAGATGGAAGATAACTCGATTCAGATGAAGAAGGATCTGGCAACCTTCCTCTATCATCTACGCATCGAGGCTGAGGTGGAAGTAGTTGAGATGGTATGTTTACTGAAAGTGGTTGATTTGAAATGAATCCCTAAAATCCAGATCAAGAAGATTTCTGCTTGAATTGGCGCCAAATCTTTGTTTTTTTTATTTAAACCCCTTTTATTTTAAACCCCTTCTTAAGACTCACCTATTTTCACCAGCATTTTACCCAGAATGAGTTTGCTTTTATTGTTTATTGTTTTTTTGTTTCATATTTTATGGCTTTGAATTTGATTGTTTTTCTGCTTTATGTTAGGGCTGGGCGATTTGACCTTTTAGTAATATCCCAATATTTTTATGGCATGTCACGAAGGGCTGGGTGATATGGCCAAAAAATAAAATCCCCGATTTTTTTTTAAAGCATTTCCGATTTTAATCGATTTTTTTTTTTTTTTTCCCCCTTATGTGAAGAAAAAAAAAAAATTACAAATGTCAAAAATTATTCTTTTTCAAAAATGCTTTTATTGCTGTCAGCCTAGAAGTTTACCTAAATTTAAAGTGCAACTAAACAAGCTGTTATACAAGATTATAAAAAGAGATTTAGACGCTGCCGCTGTAAACATTTTAAGAAACATGTTTGGACTTAGTGCGTTTTCACTGTGAGATAGTTTGAAACTTTTGATCATACATTTAAGAATAGGCCTCACTTGTGTAACTTTATTCTAAAATAAAAAACTGATGAATAAATAAATAAAAAATGCCTCCTCTTGGAAGAAAAATAGTGATTCCTTTTAGAGTATTTTGACATTAAATAACCAAAACAATTCCCCACATTGGCAATGAGGGAATAAAAATGAATGTTTCTTTACACTTAACATGTTGACCTCTTTGATACAAAATACTATTTTTAAAAAATCCTTGAATGTTAATGAAAGCTATATTTCTAACATACATGTATTTTTACATTCTTGTTGTGTTTTGTTTTAATTTACACATTTTTGGCAAGAAAGACCAGTCTGTCAGCTGCGTCTGGCTTCAGACCCCTGTGGATGTGACAATGCCCCCTTCCACTCTGAAAACCCTGCGTTTCCATGACACCTAGAACTTTGCAACAATTAAATGTCGCCATGAAAACTGCTGCTATAAAAGTTTTTACGATCTCAAGAGGTGGTTTTTCAGACATTTCGATATAGAAATATATTGCAAAAGTGTAATGGAAACGCTTTTTTTGTGTTTACGTGTCCGCAGACGTGACGTGGGGGTCGTGACCAGGTAATTCCCGGTAAAGATGGCATGGTGTGGAATAAACAACAGCGAATTTCAGAGTTTTAGAAAAGAAAATGAGGGAGAAAAGCTTTGAAAATCTGAAGTAATTTCTCCGCAGCAACTAGAAAACCCTAAAATAACACTACATGCCCACTCTGCATTAACAGCCATTACGAAACGTGATGCTAATGTGCTAAACACTGTTCAATGGAAACACTCGCAAATCACAACTGTTGTTTGTCAAAATGTAGAAATATATTTTTATTTTGCAAAAAAAAAAAAAGTAATGTAAACGCATAGGGGGCACTTCTTGTACGTTTCCAGCTCCCATGTTGTTGTGTTTATACGTTTCTGTGGGAAACCAGCGGGAGCGCGCTGATGTCACTATAAGGTATATACTATAAGTCCAAAAGGTGCTGGTGGGGCAAAAAAAAAATCCTGATTTTCATGAAAATAAATCTTATAAACAGCAAATTCAAATTAATCGATTAATCGCCCAGCCCTAATGTCACGATATACGATATTTATCTCGATACTTACCTTACCCTTGAATTAATGCTTTGGTGAATAAATCACATCAGTAAGATGATTTTGTGTCTACATTAAAACATAATTGTTCATACTGCATTAAGATATGCTGATTTTAAACATTCATGCCAAAAGGATGAAATTGTAACGAAGCAAATTGATTAAAACCGTATGTATTGAACAGTTAAAGCAGTGGCAGAAACGTGTCATTTTAAAACAAAATAAAGTGCCTTTGCATGATGTAATAAATGCAACGTATGAAAATACGTGCTCTAGGGGGTGACTTTTCAAATGATGAAATAAATTTGTGGTACTACTACCTTTTGTGGCGACACTTTTGCAACATACTTTGCATACGACAGTTGTTTGGTCAACATCCTCTCTCCGGTATCCAAACCACCGCCAGATGAAGGATCCTGTGCTATTTTTTTTCCAGGACGAATTCTTCCTCCTCCATTGTTTTTGTAACTCGCGCTGCTACTGCTACCGGAGTTCTCTGCAAGAAAAGCTGCTACACGCTGCCTCTCATGACGTAGCACGTAGCTCACGTTATGTACGTAACTAAGTGCGCTTGCTTTAACTCTCTGAGCAAAGCGGTGTAGAGAGTCGAGGAGGAGGGAGAAAACCCGCCCACAGCTAAAAACAACTGCATGACAACAGGATACTCGAATATGACGAATATAGGCATTTTCTATATCCCACAGGGGACTAGCTACGATATCTCCAGTATATACGATATATTGCCCAGCCATACTTTATATTATGTTTTAATATGTTTTTTAAAATTTCTTTATTTATCTCAAACACATATACAATGCAAAACATTATACCTTGTTTGAGAAGGAGCAGAAGGAAGCCCAAGGCTTATTTAGATACTACTCCTGTTAATTATGTTTAGCACTTTGTTCAACAGTAGCTGTCAGAAAATGCTTTATAAATAAAGTTAGCTTGGCGAAACAATGCAAAATAAGTTTGTAGTGAAGTTTTAGGCACATTCTTGAACAAAAACAAATTAAACTCTGATAGATCTGACGTCTGAGCGATTCTTTGCATCACATCTGAATGTGTTTGTTCTCCTCTGTCCAGCATGACAGCGACATCAGTGCCTACACCTACGAGAGGACTCTGATGATGGAGCAGAGGTCTCAGATGCTCAGACAGATGCGACTCTCTAAGTCAGACCGAGAACGAGAGGTGAGCTGAGGTCACGCTGAGATGCTGCGATGTGTGTTTGAGGACGTTAATATGGACACTCAGGCATTCCTCGACTTGTTTTTAAGACTTGAGTAGAAGAAACACGAGAGAACAAAAGGAATAAACACTGGAAATCCAGTCAAAGAATAAAACAATTCCCACTAAATTTGCTCATGCAGACCTCTGATGTGTATCAGTTAGCATTAATACTGTTTATTTATAGCAACCGATTTCATTAGCAGGAAAGACAAGCACCAAACTGTCTGTATTTGCATGATTTAATACACTAAAATCCTGAAGTAGTATTATAATAAACCACAGTTAGAATTATGTTTCCTTATAGATGACATGAAGTACATCAGTCGTTCCTAAATATTAACATTATACATAATTTTATGAGTGCAGAATAGAAGTTTCAGAAAGTGCAATACACAACTTAAAGGTGGAAACAACCCTTTAACCTTTGTTCTACCGCATGACGGACTAAAACAGTGGTTTAATCCTAAATATTGCTTTAATCTTCATTTTTAACTTATAGTTGTGCTCATATTTATTCATACCCTTTCATTAAAGAAGGAAAAAAACAGCAGCCTGTAAAATAAGCTGAAATGGACTAAAGTAATAATTAATACAAATTTTATAAAAATCATTACATTATTTTCTAATTCTGGTTCAATAGAAATATTTTTTAAAAAAAGCAAACAAATAAGATAATTTATTACATATTACATGACTCATAAACTAATATTTAGTTGAACAATCCTTTAATGTTTCCGCTACAGTCAGGTGTTTTCTGTTCCTCTCAGTCAGACTTCTGCACCTGTTGACAGGTATTTTGTCCCACTGTTCAACAGAAAAGTGCTCTAATTTGTCCAGGACCAATTAGTTGTTTTTTTTTTGTTTTTTTTTTCTTCAACTTAATTAAATGAAAAAATAGTGTCTTATATTACTAAATGACATTTTTTGCAAATTTTTAGTTATTGTTCCTTTTTTTTTTAAGTCTCCAGTTATTGGAGTGACTGTTGTAAATTCAGCATTTTCTTTAATGAAAGGGGATGAAGACATATGAGCACAACAATCTGCTGTCACCGAGGGTTAAGATACCTGAAACTACAGTGCAGCTTCCTGCTGCAGTCCCTGTTGTTGTTATTTTATTTATTTATTTATTTATTTATTGCCTGGTTTGTTGGATGTTTTTTTTATTTCCAGAATGGGAGATTAAATCAAGCACATTTAGTCGGCATGAAAAATGTGCTTTTCACTGGCCTCGCATGCAAGCAGGCAGCGAAGCTGTGAATCATCCATTTGGCTGTCAGGTTGTCCCCACTGGGATTTTACTCCCCAATCCCTCAGCAACATTTAGGCCCTTATTAACCCATTAAGACCCAAGGCGCCTTTGACGTATGTGTGCAGTTGCACACATACGTCCCACCTTGTCATAATGGGTTACCATAAACATCAGTCAATGCAAGATTAGCCGTAACACACACGTCTGTGTCTGTCAATGTCGTGTATCATTTTTGTCAGGGAAACCCTGGTAGCAGCAGCAGTAGGCCAGAGGCAGGTGGAGCAGCGAGGAATCAGGTGAGGTCTGCGGTTATGGCAAGGTGTGGGAATTTTAAAATGTTTTTTCTATAATGCAGAGATTAGACATTATTGTCTCAGACTGAAAGACAACAAGAGAGTTTAGTTCAGCTGAGAATGAAAGGGAAACTAAATTGCTGAGTTTAGTCAGATTGTAAAGGTTAAAATAGCCTGAGGAAGCCTGACATCATGTCCGTTTTCTATCTATAGCTTTTAAATTGATATTTTCCTGCGTGGTTTCTAAGGTACATGTTTTTATTTGAGAGATTTAACCATTTATGGGGCAAGTGAGTTTTTTTTTTTTTTTTATCACTTTTTCTTTCACATTCAGCATGAAACTGTTTTTTTGTTAATGTAGCAACAGCATGGAGGTCTTGGTACACACCAGAAGGACAACTTTAGGTTAAATGCCAAATTTCAAGGTATTTCATTGAGTGGCCTGTAAAGGGTTAAGGGAAAAAGTTTGATACAAAGAATAAAATTCACTCAACTCAACTTTTATACAACCATGTAGAAAAAGGAACGTCGGGAAGAGAGGAAACAATGAGGAAAGCAAGTCCGATATCAGCTTTTTAAATTTTTTATTGAAACTCATGTTATCTCCTTTTGCCACTGGTCTCCTCAGAGGGTTCGCTGGAGTTTTGACGATGTAAGTCCACTTTATGTCGCCTCATGTAGTCATACAGCAGCAGCTGGCTGGAATAGACCAGTTTAGGTACCAGTAAATACTTAGTGGAATCCTTCAGAAAAAGAGTTTTTTGTTTGTTTTGTTTTTAGTGAAAGATTACCTGAACTTATTTGATATAGATGTACAATACTGTTTGAAAATATGTCATTATTTTATTATCTTCCATTTAATGTACCAACATATACACATATCTATCTATATATATATATATATATCTATATATATATATATATATATATATATATCTCTATATATATATATATATATATATATATATATATATCTCTATATATATATATATATATATATATGTGTGTGTGTGTGTGTGTGTGTGTGTGTGTGTGTATTTATTTGAGTTAAATGTGTGGCACAAACTGGTAAAAGATGTTCCATTTTGTTGACTTAAAAAGCACAAATAAAAAATACGCTTTTCTGATAAATAGCTAACTTTTGGCATGCTAGCTTTATGCGGGCGGGAAATCGAATCGAAAATCCAAAATTGGGATTTTTTTTTGCTTCAAAATGTTAAAATTGATATTTTTGTTTAAAAATTGATTTACATTTTTTTATACTTTTTTTTTTTTTGTCATTTTTATTGTTTTTATTGATCTTTTTACTTGCGAAGAAAGCTTTCTACACGTCGCAGTTTAAATCAAATCAGCCCGAATAGTTTCTCAGTTCTTTCTAGCTTATAGAAGAGTGAAGTTACTTGGGAAATTAACAGCTTTTATTACTTAAGTGTAATCATTATGAGTCGAAAATCTGTTTGAATCGAGAATTGATTCTAAGGATGCGCCAATATCGATATCGTTATCGACTTATTACCAAATGTGAGTACTTGTACTTGGTATTAATAAAAGTGTACCGATACCACAACTGATACCCGATACCACACTAGTCAAGCCAGCACAGTTGTGTTTGATGACATGCTTTGGACGCGTTTCAAAAGAAATAAATGCCTTGAATGTTAAAATGTGACATTTTTTGTTCCACTAAAAGCGAGATCTTTGTTTCAAAACCACACATTTATAGTTGTATTTAGGTAAAATGTGCCAAATCAAAATAAAACTTGTTGAAATTGTTAGATCTGTAATGTTACTATATTTGTATTGGTGAGGTAACTTCAGAAAGGATGGGTCATTTATTACAACCTAATGAAATCTCACACAGTTATAACAGCAGTAATAACCATCGTCACAGTAACGTTCACATAAACAGATTTGGTATCGGCAGATATTCAAATTTCAGATATCTGTATCGGATCCAAACTCCCAAAAAGTGGATCTGTGTATCCCTAAGTTTGATTCAGAATTGAATCGTTTGAACTGGGCGTCATTTTTTATTTCCACACACAGATGTTTTTGACAAGTTAGCTTTTCATTTTATTTTCGTAGGTTTCTTTTGCTAAAGCAACGCTACGTATGTTTCCAACCTTTAAACTCCGTACATCTAACTCATCGTCATGGTGCTCTGACATTCATTACCCACATCTCCAGGCTGAGATGTGTTGTTTTCTAAAGATCCCGTATTGCTGCATTTCTTTATCACATGGCAGCAACTGGATATCAACACGCCGGTCGTTATAGACGTGCACCGTGGCTCATGCAGTAAAGAAATCCGAGAGCAAATTATTGGGAGAAGTGAGGAAAAGAATGAGAAAGAGCAAACGATGAGTCTACGACAGACTGACTTTTACTGGCTGGAGAGACCTTAGAAAAGAGGCAGGATGCTCGACGGGAGCTGGATTATCTGTTGTTAGGGGGGCGCCAACGTGTGGAAATATGCTGAGCTTGGTAGGTTTCAGCAGAACCAGTGCTTTAGTGCCATCTTGTGGTGGGATGAACATATTACTACCAGCAGCCGGTTCAATCAAAATGATCATCTCTAAGATATTCAGTTTCACCACATTTTTCTGTGGATTTTTTTTTTTTTAGCATTGACATCTTTGTTTTTGATTTTTTTTCTTCTTTTTCCTTGTAATTTTTCATTACAACACGAAAAAGTTGAAAATATCAATTCTTTATCTGAAGGATTCATAAAGAGGGTGATTTAATCGCTGTATATACTGACCTGGGTCAGATGTGCTACTTCAGAGTACATCTGTTATTTCCTAATTTGGCTGATTTAAGAGAATTAACCCAATTTTTCCACTTGAATTTTAATCAGGCTTTCTTTTTCTTCTCCATTCTTGATGTTCAGATGCCTTTTGACTCAGGTCTTGCTGTCTCTTTTAGGAAATTGAGCTGTTGTCTCCCCCCGTAGCCTTGCTCCAGTGTTTCTGCTAGAGTAGATGCAGAGTAGATGTGGTCATTATTAGCAAGTTAGGTGACCTTGTGTTGTCTGTAGGTGTATCTCTCCCCCAGCTACAGGAGCACTGGAGTCCAAACGTCAAACACCGTCAGAGGAGGCAGAGACAGAAAGGTACAAAGAGACAAACAAGAGTAAGAGTCAGGAGGTCGGTGTTAGAGAACTAGGAGACGGTATGAGGTAGAAACCAAAGGTTGGGTTGACTGGAAGATGAGACAAAACAAGACACATTTATATATGTGTGTGTGTGTGTGTGTGTGTGTGTGTGTGTGTGTGTGTGTGTGTGTGTGTGTGTGTGTGTGTGTGTGTGAACTAGGCCCAGCTGGTGAAAGACAGGAACTCCATGCTGCGTCTGACGAGCATCGGGTCAGACGACGACGACGACACAGACGGCGGAGAGCGAGACAGAGCGGCGAGCGGCGGCAGCTCTGAGCATCACCGGCGCGTTCAGATGACCTGGACCAAAGAGAAGACCTCACACTACAGAGCGACGCACTCTGGCTGCTCCACGCCCGAAGGCTTCAGAGACATGCTGAGCATCAGGCCGTGAGAGACACAACAACACACTCTTCTCTGACGAGTCACACCTCTGTCGTCGCTCGCACCGATACACCTCTCTCTTTTCGTTTAGGGATCACTCCAACGTCAGGAGGATGCACACCGCCGTCAAACTCAATGAGGTCATCGTCAACAAATCTCACGACGCCCGGCTTGTTCTGCTCAACATGCCGGGACCCCCGAAGAACACCGAAGGAGATGAGAACTGTATCCTTACATCATGCTGCAAAGTTTTCTGTCTCCATTGATCAAACAGGAGGAGCACAGGCGTTCCTCACATCAGCGATACTCTGCTGAATGTAGGAAAGAGGCATTTTACCCCTTGTCCCGCGTTAAAAACACCTTTGAATCAGGTGTGTTAAAACAGGGAAACTTGCAGGACTGCATCTCGCCAGAACCAAACTTTCCTACCCCTGTTTGAGACAAATAACTTGGAGCAGGGATCGTCCATATCTGCCATCCTGCAGGCTTTTGTGTTGCGAGTATCGCGGTGGGTGACCCCTGGCTTAGAGCCTGGCGAGATGGATTCTTCTCTGGTCTTGTGAATTTTATTAAAATCCAGCTGCAGTGAAAGGTTTCGCTAAAAAAAAAGTCTTAAAGTCAAAGTTATATTTGGTCAACAAAGTTTCTGAGACGTTTTGCATCACTTTATGGTCAAAACTTTGCTCCAAATCCTGTTGAACACAATCTGATACTTGTCTTCTGCCCCCTAACAGGAAGCAGAAGATTACACTTTAATAATTTTGTCATATCATATGGTGATAAATAGTAAATATCCCCCATAAAACGTTACATTTTGGAAAGGGCCGAGTAAAGACGTTGCATTAAAAAAAATGGGACTTTTCTCACCATTTTTTCATGGGTCAGGCTTTGTTTGTTTGTGTTAATAACATATATGTACATAGATGCTGCAACAACTACATTTCCCAAGTTAAGATTAAGTCAGTCTATCTTATCTCATCTTATCTCATCTCATCTTAATATTTTTTAGGTGGTACTTCCATATTGCTGATTTTTGTAGATTAAAAACAAAAAACTGTACAAAACTCTTTTTTTTTTGCTCGTAAATTTTCTTGATTTTAATGAGGAAGAAACGACCCAGTAGCCAGACCATCATTCTGCTGCCCAAGAAGACAAGTAAAAAGATCAATAAAAACAGTAAAAAAAAAAAAAAAAATGTCAATGTCAAAATCATATTTATTCATTTAAAAAAATCGATTTTTTTAACAAAAAAATCTATTTAAAAATTATGAAGCAAAAAAATTCGTTATTCAATCCACCCCTACTATCTGTCTGTCTGTCTGTTGATTTAGATTTATCTATAGATCTGCAACAAGGTTTGTAAACCCGAAGTTTTATCCCTATTAGATTAAATATTCTTGGAATAACAATTTGATGTTTACTAATGTTGCAAATTCTGTCCCAATACAATTTCAATTTGATTTGATTCAGGAGCCATTGATCGACTTGTGAGGATGTCACATCCAGATTTAACAATATTTTCCGTTCATATAGAATCACTTTGGATTTCTGCATTTTCCTCGTATTCGCATATTCCATTTTCCTCATAAAATGTTTTGTTTGTTCCAGCAAAGCAGCAGTTAGATTTCTTCTTCATTATGTTTTAATATTAACGATTGTTTTTATGCTTAAAGTCACCTTACATGAGAAAATAAAAAAAAACAAACAAACAGGATCAGCTCAAAATGAGGATGACAGCGTAACCATGACGATATCTAAGTTTGGCTTAGCCTCTCAATGAGGACGTACGTCGGTCATCAGTCTGTTGGAAATGTTCCTTAACTCACTAACCAGACATGGAGTTCTTGGAGGTTCTCACCGAAGGACTGGAACGCGTCCTGTTGGTCAGAGGCGGCGGAAGTGAAGTCATCACCATCTACTCCTGATTGGACAATCACAGGAAGCCAACGTCAAACAAGCAGCCAGTCGTTCCGAAGCGATCGGAGGGAGACGGTTGGGTTGGGGAGCTCTAGGTGGGCGTGAGCCCACTGAGAGGAGGGAGGGGGGGAGGGGGGGGGGGACGGGGATGGACTGTCACTGGCTGCAGCATCAGTCGTCACACCCAACACCCCACTCAGCTCTTTAGCTTTCATCTTCACACTTCTCTGTCATGACAGCGGTTTCAGTTAAACACGTGTCAAGCTGGAGAAAAGCCAGCACAGTTCCTGTACACAGTTACGATTGAGCAACAAAAAACTAAAGTGATCAGCTATGTGTGTGTGTGTGTGTGTGTGTGCGCGTGCGCGTCATCCACCAGAAGGATCTTGGATCCGCTGATGAGACCAGCGCTGTGTTGGGAGCAGGAGCGTTTGTGCGGTGGAGCCATGAATAAGGAAAAAATTGAGAAAGTTCCCAGAAAAAAAACAAAAAATGTTGAACAGATGAGACTCAGGGTTGCGTTTAGTACTGAATTGTTGAACTTTGGAAACAGGTTTCAGATTTCTAAGTGAACCCTGAATCAGTTTGTTTATCCTTTAAGGCAAGGAAGAGTTTCTGCCCGTCCTACACAAAAAGCTGCAAAAGCACCACTGCATCAGAGGAGGTGAGAGGTGTCATTTAGATCACACTTCTGCAGTGAAATGGTTCTTTTTAAAGGAGACCAGAGATAAGTTTCACATCCCAGGTGTGTAGGGTCGACATTTCTTCTCCCACCATGCTGGAATATCTGCACCTAATTCACTTTTTTTTGCCCACATTGATTGAAAAGTAGAAAACTTTAAGGATTTTCTTGTATCGATGTCAGAATTTGCTGCTATTTCTAAAATATTTTATGGAAGCCCAGTTTAGTATTTTATTAGGATGTAAAGATAATTCCTAAATTCCTAAATATTTGTTTTTATTTATTTTTTCAAGTTTTGGAGGAATTTTTTTACAGCAAAATATGTGATCACGGATGTGACCCAGTAAAAAGAAATTATCTAAACAATTGTATTAAACAAAGGAAAACTTTCAGTCAACAGAAATATTAAGTCTAAATTACAAGACTCATAAAGAAAATTATGAGGCTGCAAATGCAAAGTTAAAACCAAAAAATGAGATGTATGGGAACTCGGTTTTCTGTCTCACCCGACATTCATTTCTTTTAAAGATCCAGTTGAGAAAAAAAAAAGGATCATTTGTCACTGAAGATGTCAAAATGGCCCTCATTATAATGTGATAGTATCCCATTTTAAATTTGAGTTTATTGTTTTAATTTATGTCAAATTTGATCCTTTTTCCAGTATACCAGTAAGGGGGCACAATAAATAATTTAATGAGAGGTACATATCATTACCTGTAAAAAGAATTTGTTTTGGTGTTGTCTAACGTCAGCTCTGAGGGGAAATTTCCAGGTTGTCTTTCTGCACATTTACGGATTTATTAATGTCAATCCTGGAAAACTAAAATGATATCAGTGCAAAAGAACTGTATGTAAAGTTTTATCATTTAGGAGGTGACATCAGCATAGATTATATTTATAAAAGTGAGATAAATCCTTTTGGTTGTAGTTGACCTGGAAAAGGGGAAAACACGGAAATTGTCGGCAGAATTGTTGACAGACTGGACCAATGTGGAATGGACCTGTGCACAAATGTTCATGTGTGACTGTGTGAATGTTACTTGTTCATTTGGCGTTCCTCCCCGTGAAAATGTTGGCAGTGTTGTGTAGAGTGAGCTTGTTCCCCAAAAACTGCCTCACTGCATATGTGAAATAAACCTGCTAAAATCCTGCGGTGTGTGCATGTATGTGTGTGAATGTCCATGAGCTTATTTCAGAAGTAAGGAGCTCCATATCTGAGGTGTTTGATTCCACTCTCACATTTTGTTCTTTGTTTTACAGCCTTGTGGAAGGAATGTTTTATGTTTGTACTTTCTAAACATTGTTTTCTTGCTTGTACAGAAGGACAAAAAAGATCCTGAGTTTTATCTTTTTTTAATTACATTAATATAAAAATTAAATCATAAAAAATTTGCTTGAAAAAAATGGGAATAAAAAAGCAATTTTGAAGAATTGTACTCAGTTTTGTGTTTTAATGACAAACATTTCTATCTGAAAGTATTCCTTCTAATATAGTTTCTTTATAAATGAAAAATACTTTATTAATCCTCAAAGGGAAATTCAAAATATCAATATATATTTAATATATATTCAATATATAATGATATATATCAATATATCATTATATAATTATATCAATATAAATTCAATATTTCAATATATATTTAAATATAGTAATATTTCAATAATTCAATAAATGTCAATAAAGGAAATAAACTATTCATTGCTAATAAGAGCTGCCTTTTAGGTAATAAAAGGCAACATGTATATTAAAATGTAAGGCTGATTGCAACAGTTTGAAGATTATTATGACTATCTTAAAAATTACCAAAGGCTTAAAAAATGATAGAAATGGGCCTGAAAACCTATTATTTATTGATTTCAAACCATTTAATGTTTTTCTGACACCATGAAATCCTCGAATTTGCTTTCTGGTTAATTGAAGTTAATATCTATTGATATGCCATCCCACAGTTACTTTTGTCAGTATAAATTTTCCTGGATGTGACTCCATTAATGATTAAATTAAGTTTCAGTGCAACGTATTATTTACCTTGATAAAAAAAAGAAACAACCGTTTTGATCTATAGATTTTTTTAAATATTGATTTTCCTTTAATATTTCACATTCTCCATAATTTATTATTATTATTATTATTATTATTATTATTATTATTATTGTACTGTTATTGGTACAAACATTTCCTTTCGCCTTGTATCGACAGCTGGCAGACAAGGTAACCTCCAAAGGCGTGTCTATGGTAACCCCAGACAGGCTTTTAATTTAGGGACGTGCACGTCTTTTTGCGTGATGAGGTCATTTCCACGTACGCACTCAATCCGGAAGCCGGTGCCATGTTGTGATATTTGAGGAAATCCCTTGTAAACGAAGTTCATACTAGCAAAAAGTGGGATTAAAACAAAACGTGAATCAGATTTCGGGGTGAACATGGAGGTAAGGCAAGATGGTATTAGAAACTTTATGATTCAATAAAATAACCTTTTTCATGTCTGTTAACTACAGCACACGATCTTTGGTTGTCACAAACACAACAATGATGGCCTTCTTTGGGGGAGCAAATGACCCGGTTCTAAACTAATTCATTACACCCCTTTACTTTTACACTTCTTTTATTTTTTTATAATTATTTTTACTTGATCTAGTCTAGTTTGACTCCGACTGGGATTTCTCAAAATCCGTGATATGTATCTGAAGAAAATATTCCCAGTTAACACGGTGTTTTACTGTTATTTTGTTAGTTATTAAAGAAACACAACAGTACAAAGACAGCAGATATTTAATGTCTGCCGACAAGTTGAAAATGGGATTGCTTAACTGGCAGTTCGTCGTGACAATTTTACTGGGTTTCTTGGCTTTTGCATGATATTGGACCAAACCAAGTGAGGAACTGGGGGGTAAGATTAGCTGCAATAAAAGCTCAAATTCACCTGCAGAATACACTGTATATGTTAAAATATCATAAACGTGCATGTGAGAAAGCAGCAAATGCTCACATGTCAATGAGGCATTCAAAACATGATTATTAACCTTTATAAGAAATCAAAGTAATTCTAGCTCCGGTCAGACAGGAAATGTATGTCAATACCCAACTTCCTGTCTGGGCTTTCAAAACAAAATTAGCTAAAATCAGTAAAGTGAAATGTTGCGTTTAACTATAGGGCCAAAGGTAGGACCAGATGGGTAACCCAAAAGTCTGCCCCCCACGTGCCCATACAAGAAAAGACAATTAAATTTTTAACAAATACAATTAGTGTGAGCTGATGTTCACCTGGGTTAACTTCAGTGTTGGGAGCATAGTATGTACTTAAGTACTTGTTCTGAATAAAAATGCAGCATTTATAAAGCATAGTTTCACCAACTGCATGTGTGGGTGATTTTAGTTTTTCCAAACAGTTTACATTTTATGAATGGGATGTAAAAATTAAAACCCACAAGATTAGTAACAAAAGTGATGTGCAAATCAAAGAGCCCAAAGAAGGTTCAAGAAACACTGATAAAAATGAATGGATAAGCAATTGTGCAACCTAACCAATGCAATGCTTATCCTATAGAACTGGGCCATTTAAGTTAAAAACGTGAGTGACCTTTATAATTCACATTCATTTCCTCGTAGATTGCTGGTTGGACTCTTAGATTAAATTACTGCAAACACAACCAAACTGTCTAATGGCATCGGTTTTATATACTGAGCTCTAGTTACCCTACAGCATGAAACAGACCATTATTCAAAGGTTTTGACTCCCAAAATGCCAGATAGCCTTTCTCTGTTGCTGTTTTCTCATCTCAGCTATGGAGACAGGGGGTTGTCCACTCTGAGTCTAGTTCTGCTTGAGTTGTTCTTCCTGTTAACTGAGACTTGTTCTTTCTTCATACTGCCCTGAAAGTACTGACTCAAAGGAACTATTTAGGCATTTCATATCCTATAGCTTTTTGGTATTTTGCATTAAGACCCTAAGTCATGGTGACTTTTGTTGCATCTCGGTGCCCTATAAGTGAAAGTGAATTAAATTAGTCTAATTGACAATAAATAAAAATAAATCAATAATTCTGTATGGTTTCCCAGCCTTTCACACCCTGTTTCACAGAAGGCAGTTGGAGCACTTTTTTGGTCGATCTGCTACCACATCCAACGTAATCATCTTCAGTTTGCAGGGTATCTTAATTAAAACTTAAAAGAAGCTCAGTTGCCCCCTTTTTTAAGTACCGAGCACAGTTCATAATAGTGTATCCTGCTTATTTTGTCGGTACCATTACCATACTGGTGCATACATGTAAAAATAGCAAGTAAAATGGATCTGGACCATTTTATGTGCTGGTTCAACAAACAGTAAACCAGTTAGGCATACCTTTTAAGCAACATATCAGTAAATATATATACCACATACTGTGTTCTCATCCAGCAATGGATGCACATGTACAATAACTTCAATCATAGGTTTGATAAAAACCCAACAAGGTTGTCTAGATGCTAAATAGAAGTAATAAATGAACGATCAACATATTTCAGTCCAGGCTGAACATTTACCAGGAAATGGTTACTTTTCCTATCCTGTAAAATGTATATTCCTCCGTTTATAAGATAAACTCCTGCACCACCAAAAAAAACTGGCTAACTCATCGTATGAACTGGCTTGACATGCCATCTTTGTCATATGGCGGATACAAACACAACGGGTCATTTTAATGTGGAATTTGGAAATAAAGATTTGAAAAGATATCCCTTCTGAATGGTCATCACTTTAGATTGCTTGCGTCGACCTAAATTAAATAGAAAACAATAATTAATAACAAGAGTTTTATTAATTGATGAGCACTCGTGTTCTGTAATCAGCACCCAATTTTTTAGATTGTCTGTTTGTTTGCAAGAGACAAACCTGTTACATTTTGCAATGAACTGGGATCACTTCTGGAAAATACAGCGCTGTTCTGGCAGATGGATGTTGTCTGGCTGCTTATTATGCATATTGTGAGCATTCTTGTGAGTGTGTCTTCCTATATTATTGGAACAAAATATTGACTATTTTGGAACAGAGCTTTTGTTCAGTAGCTACAAGGTGATTTTTTTCCCCCAATCTTTTTAGGGTCAAGACTGGGTTTTATTATCAGTCAGAATGAGGATGTGGCTAGTTCAAGGGCAAAACTTAAGGTTAGACACAGGGGCGCTATCAGGAATTTTGGGCCCTATGAAAGACAATGGCATAGACCCCACCATTTTTGTTTTTGCTTAAAGTTGATTTTAAAAAAAAGCTTTTCATGGGAATAATAAAGATCTAGGGCTGTGTTTAACCCTTTATGGGGCAAGTGACTATTTTTGATCACTTTGTTTACTTTCCTATTCAGCAAGAAACTTTTTTTGTGTGTGTGTGTTAATGTAACAAAATAATGGAGGTCTTGGTTCATACCAGAAGAACAATTTTAGGTTAAAATTTCTAAATTGAAGGTATTTCATTGAGTGCCCTTTAAAGGGTTAAATTACAGTGCATACATCTAACTAGGTTATTTTAGCAATTTCAATGGTTTATCAGTTTATATTACTGCTATATGTTATTACAACCTTTGAAAAAGTATATGATTTTTAATGAAAGTTAAATAATTTTCTTATTTAGTTTGTACATCTTTTTGGGCCCCTATCAAGTCATGGGGCCCTTAGAATCTTCCAAACTTTTCCCACCCATACGGCACCTCTGGTTAGCAAGGCCGAATTATACGATGGGCATTATGGGCCCACGCCCACCTGGAGCCCATGTGGGGCCCACGTAAGGAAAACATCAGCAGTATGGACATAAAACAAAATGTACATAAAAACCAGGTCGTTACACCACAGTGTCCAGTGTGTTGCTATTGGTACCATTGGCTGAGATGTTAGAAATGTTTCACAGTGTATCATCCACAATTTTCACAATGTTGCGGTGGGGAAGGGGGTCCCTGGAACACTCTGTGCCCAGGGGTCTGTGTACTTTAAATCCAGCCCTGCTGGTCAGATATTCAGTTGTGATGGTTATAGTCTAATACAGGGGTGCCCAAAGTGGGGCCCACGGGCCAAAATCGGCCCGTCAGCACTTTGCTTTTGGCCCTTAAGTCATTGTTTATATTAATGCCCTTCAGAGCTTGGTGAAAAGACACTTTCAGTGTCATGAACCCCAATAAGACCAGACTCAGAGGGACCCTGACTGACTCACACCTCAATGACCTTGTCAGTGAGCCAGGTGAAACCTAAGATGGGGAGACTGGTAATATCCAAAGATCAACTTTGTGTTTTCCACTAAGTAACAACTCCCGTTGTTCCACATGCACTGTTTCTGGTTGTTGACACGTTGCACTTGGTTAAAGTTTAGTGGCTGTAACTATTGTTTCTTGCCCCTCTAACTATGGCTTCATTGTTATATTGCTATATTGATTTTTTTTAATGTAACATTTAATTTGCCAAGATAGGAAAAATACACTGAATTTGCTATTGAACAATAATTAAAATAACTTTGCATTTTCTTTTTTTTCATCCTTAAAGCTGCAGTGTTTGGCCCGTGGCTCACTGGATCATTTTCAGTTTGGCCCTTGGAGGCAAAAAGTTTGGGCACCCCTGGTCTAATGTATTGCAATGCCCTTTTGTTTTGAAACGCCTTTCTCCCATTTCCGGTCATTTTCCCTTTTCACTTGACTGCTCTCATTCATTCCATCCACAATCCGTGTCTCGGGATCTATTGAACATCCTGGCCCGGGCCAACACGAAGCAGAAACCGGGGGTTCGCTCTGTTTTCCTCGGCTGTCAGACACATTGAACCGATCAGGGTCGTTTTTCGCCGTTACACGTGTTCACCGTCATCAACCGTCCGACCGTTAAAATGCACGCGGACAGCTCCGCTCGACGTTGACCGCTGATTGAATGGCGCGTTTGGGGACCGACAGTAAATCGTACGCTCGCCTGGCTGTCGGCGGCGCGAGTACCGCAGCTTTGCGTCAAAGCCAGCTAAAGCTAAACCTCGGTAGGACAAGTCAGCAAGACAGACCGTTATAACCGCTGCCTCACCCCGGTAGCGAGCCAGACGTCGCGCGGGTTATTTTTGGCCGCACGTGCTCGCTTTTCCCATCATATATAAACCGGAGCTGTCAGCGTTGGACGGCTTTATAACACAGCTAACCTTGTGGCGGGGTGGGTACTAACCCCTATCTGACACGATTGCCACAAAAAATCCAAAAGAAAAGGAAAATCGCGTGAGTTAACGTGGCTTTAACTCATAAAAGAAATAAATAAATAAAAGAAAACAAAAAGGATGGACCTGAATTTTTACTCGGATTTGACGGACGGTACCGGGCAGCACGACGGTGGTCCGGAGTTCCTGGATCCGCAGTCCTTCAATGGATTTGACTCCGACAACAAGGTGACAAGGGACAGTTTCCTGAAGGGCTTGAACATAAATCCAGTTGACTTGACTATTTTTTGGTTGCTTATTTTTATCAACTAAGCACATTTTCACTACAAAGACCAACATCTGTGTCTCATTAATCATGACTCACTACAAGTTTTGTGCAGAAAGCAGGAGACCCAGGGCCAAAAATATGATGCTGGCTTTGTGTTTTTGTTGCCAGTTTCTCCACTTTGCGCTTTATTTGAGATAAACTAGTCCTTATCTGTAAATAATCTGATGCTACTGTAGACAAGTGTCATTAATCATGACTAAATTACAAGTTTTGTGCGCGAAAGCAGGAGACCCAGCACCAAAATATGATGCTGGCTTTGTTTTGTTTTTTTAGGGGTTGAAAAGTCAAATAAAAAAAAACAACCGAAAATTGGGATTATTTGTTTAACAATTTTATAAAAGATTTTTTTAAAATAAATAAAATTAAACTACTATAAATTTTTTGTTATTTTTATTGATCTTTTTACTTTTCTTCTTGGGTTTTATAGCAGCCAAATGATGGTCTGGCTACTGTTTTTTTTTTTTTTTTAAATAATTGAAATCAAGAAAAATGACTAGAAAAAAAAAGTTTTTTACATTTCATTTGTTTTTAATTTACAAAAATCAGCTATATCAAAGAATGGTGAGAATCGCAATTTAAATCGAATTGGCACCCAAAAATATCTGAATTGAATCGGGACAAAAACATATTTTCACAGCCCTAATGTTTTTGTATCCAGTTTCTCCACTTTGCGCTTTACTTTAGATAAACTAGTCCTTATCTGTAAATCTGATCATACTGTAGACAAATCTGCACTTTTTTTAATCACTCCTGTTGTGATGCTGCACACAAATTGTTACAGAAACAGCTGGTTTTTCAGTAAAGTCCTGCCAGTGTGAATTCACGGCTTGTGAATTAGTTTCTACATATTATTCTGGATCTATACGTGCCTTGTTTATGTGATCAATCAACAGCATCATGTCCTTGCATCTCATTCTGTCTGGATGTGGCGTTCATTGCTTCGCTTCACATGTGCTGCTTGCAGCAGAAAAACGACAAGAGTTGCACCTTTTTCTCAAATAAAAGTGTATTTGCCTGACAATCAGATTGCATTTTTACCGCTGTCGAGCAAAGTAAACCTTCCATAACCCTGTTTTTGGGTTTGTTCAGTAGATGAAGACCAGGGGGGAAAAATAAACAAATTACATTTAGAACCATCTTCCCTATCTAACTTGTACACCTGTATGTTTCAGTTCCCTGGAGGCAGTGACAACTACCTGACAATATCTGGGTCCGGCCATCCCTTCCTCTCTTCTTCTGAGGTAGGGCTAATCTTGTATAATAGCATTCAGTTTTGTTTGTCACTATGAAGCCCTCCCCCTCCCCTCCTGCTGGACACTTGTTCTCAGCTCAAAGCTGCTTTTGAGTTTCTCAGTCAGGATTTGGGAATTGAATTTTCCCATATATATACTAGAAACTTCACACCATCATACTACATAGGTATTTCTAACGTTTTCGTGTCATCCAGCCAATCATAAAATTGCCCACTTTGTAAAGAGTGGCTACAGTAGAGACCTGGATCAGTGTCTTAACGTGGGAACTTTGGCCTTATTTTTGGTTTTCTGTGTTAAAACATGCTTCACTGATTGCTGGGGTGTATCGCCATGATCACATGAGTTACCTAACCTAGTTTGAGATGAGATCAGCCCGTTTAAAAGATTTACCTGCTGCTGACCGGTCGGTTTTCTTGGTAAATGGATCAGCCTGTCTTCACCAATTTGTACCTTTTTATTACCTCAGCCAAGGAGGTTATGTTTTTGTCTTTTTCGTCGAGTTTGTCTGTTAGCAACATTACTCAAAAAGTTATGGATGGACTTGGATGAAATCTTCGGGATGTGTTTGGGGTCACGAGGGACAAATGATGAAATTTAGGTGGCGATCCGGAAGAGATTCTGGTGTTTAAATAAAAAGTACAAAGCAGACGTTTACAAGTGGTGCATTAAAAATACATGTTTTTCCCAGACACAATGAATTATCGTGATTAATAACCGTGATTACAATGTTGCTCAAAATAATCGTGATTATTATTTTGGCCATAATCGTGCAGCCCTACTTTGAAGTTATGTTGGGTGTTAATCACAATATGCTTGGCGGAGGTCTGCGCTCTCTGAGTGTTTTTCTAGTTTGTAATGGATCTGGATCATAATACGTTAGTGTCGGTTCTCAGTGATCTGGATCATTCTGAGAACTTGAATCAAAGTCAGCTGAACATCTTTTTTTCTTGCAAGCGTTTCACTTCTCATCCAAAAAGCGTCTTTGTTTCAAAACTGGTTGTTTGGCCATTCGTACACGAGGGTTGTTGATCCACCCAACCACCATGTTGGCTGTTCGGATCGTTGCTACCTGGGAATTTCTCACCTGGCTGATTAACGTGATGTATTTTGGTCATGAGACTCCAGGTGCAAATGTTTCTGAAACCGAGGAGAGTTGAGGCTGCGCTGCGGGTGGCTCACAGGTGAAACTTGCGCCCATCTCAACTGTTTCTCTTTGTTTTTCTGGTTCTCGCTAACCATTTGTCCTCTCTGTCTAATATATGTGGACCTTCCTGTCGGAAGAGTGTACCTTGTCCTCTGTGTGCAGGTAGATGACTGACTGTTGTCTTGCAAAGCTGCTTTCCCGTGTCGTGTTCTACACATGGGAAGTGCCTGTTTGGTTTTTGCTATAGAGAGCTCTGGACTTTACTGCATTGGACTGCAAAGACGTCTTATCAAGAGACTAAAAGACATCCAGTTAGGCCTGTCGCAATAAGTCAATTAATCGCACGATAAGAAAAATATTAACTAAAAACGGCATTACAACAAGCTTCCATCTGTACTTAAAACACAACCATCAACTCCAGTTTTCCCAGCTGGGAAAAAAAGACCTTAACAAACCAGTTAGCTCCATTTTCCCGATTGTCCACCATCACTGGCGTATTTAACCCACAGATTAAAAACAACCAGGACAGTGAAACATGGTGTGCACTCAGACAGCGTGGTCAGTGAAGCAACGCTGCCCTTTAATATTGTTTTTAAAAAAAGGTGACATTTTGACAAATGTTGCAAACATTTAACGGTATATGAATCATCTGGATGAACAAACATGTTACAAACAGCAATTCCACAACTTTACAATGACATGAAAAATGACATTTTACCATTCCCCCTCTGGTCAAGTCCAAACATGTCCCCGTATATGAGCTGACCATAGACTATGTAACTGTGTTACATGGTGTTTAGAGACCATATCTTCCAGATAACCACGTTGCCAGAACTGCAGGAGAAATCCTGATGTGGTTTAGCGGATTGGGGACTGGATGAGCATAAACCAGTCTGCACTTCGAGCTAAATGTTCTTTAGAAATTAAATTGTTATGGCATTATTGTTATTTTAGTTGAAAATGGTGTTCAAATGACAACAATAGTTGCTTTATTGTCTATTGCAATCATTTCTGAGACTATTAATTGCATGGAAAAATGTGTTACCGTGACAGGCCTAGATCAGTCATTAGTGCCATTTTTTAACCTATAAATTTGTGGAAATTGAGCCACTAACCTGTGTAAATGCTTTTTAAATGTTTAAAACAAAAAAAAGCAGGTTAAAGGTGTGTAAATGCTAAATAAAACACCCACAGGGGTCAATTTAAGCAATTCACTGTCAAGTCTTCTGTAACAAATAAATTTACTGTCAGTAATTTCTTTGTCCTGCTTCTGTTGCGTTCAGGCCGTCGTATTTCTCATTCCTTCACGATTTCTTTCTTTTTTTATTGATTATTTTGTGACAGCACAGACACAACACAGAGTTCAGGTCCAGAGTATGAGTTCGTATGCAAGTTGCTTTGGATAAAAGCGTCTGCTAAATGACTGTAGAGTAGAACAGAATAGTCAGAAAACTGGATGATGCACTTTGTGAACTGATGATTGGCATCATCATCATCATCATCATCTGGGTTTACTGCGACCTTGGTTCAGATGTCATCTGATCAGGTTTCCGGATCCGGTCTTGAAAACTGTCTTGGAAACTGACAGGATTGTGTAATCCAGTCCGAGTCTTCATCTGGATAAAAGCCTTCCGTTTGTGTTGATCTGGACAACTTTGATCCAAGAAAACAGGATTATCCTGATTCCAACAGGTGGGTTGGATTTCAGGAGGAAAATGTGGTTAAACTATATTTTTATTCACTGCTTATATTTAAATTCTGCTCTTGACTTGAGTAAGCGTTGCCGTTAAAGGAGATAAAGCAGCAAAAATAAAAACATATTGTGATCTTGTCCCCATGAAATTAACCCCCCCACACAAGTTTTAATGACAAACACAAAAAAATTAATTAATTTTCCTGTGATTTATCGCTGTTAATAACCCTTACATCGCGTCCAGTCCCTCTTCCTGACAGAGAAGGTGGGTCTGGTTCCAAACTGGTGCGCCATTAACCGAGCTGGACATCGATACTTTCTTTTTAATTTCCAACTTTTTCAGAACATCCGCAGGAAATTGTTCGCTGTGACTCTGATGAGATGTAGTAAAACTGTAAATAAAAGTGGATGCTGATGATTTTTGCGTTTTGACCCCATGTTGGCTCTTCTGCTTCACTTAGCTGCTGGCCCACATTGGTTTAATTCCTGGTAATCTCGATTAAGTAATCTGGGAAACTGTGATCGGGGTGATCCAGTCCGTTGCTTTGAAAAACCGACATTATAACAAGATGGATTTACGAATCCGGATCATTTTAATCCAGATTAAATTTTAAGAACAACCAGCACCTTGGTTTAAGGGTTGGATTACAAAATGATGCCCTTTCACTGCTGGAAGACAAAAATCTTTCAATTTAATTCAGCTTTATTAGCTGTGGACCAGTTCACAAGGGAAAATCCAATTCAAACCAATTCACTGTAATCCAATGAAAATAAATCTACATTAGTCCAATTTATAACTGTGTTTATACTAAAATAATTGCTACGGAAACAGAAGTTACATGAAATCTGTTTGCCTTTTAGATCTCACACACTCTTTATTCCCAGGTTTTAATCTTTTAATAGGAAGCATGTGAAACAGACTGGTTCCACTGTGTTGTCCAGTTGGAGACGTTTCATCCTGGCTGTAACTGGGATTTATGAACTTTAAGGCTCAGCAGTGGCTTCTTAGTTTGGAAATATTTTTAAGGACCCTTGATTCAATCCTCCTTGATATAAAATTTGATACACTTTGACTCTTTTCCTTTTGTTCTGTGCTGACTAGGAGGAAGTAAAGAGAATAATACATTTATACCGTTTTATTTGTCAGATATTATTTATTTGTCTGTTGATATTGACTGTCTGTGAAGGTAATGAATGCAAAATAATTTCTTATCTCTTGTTGCCCCTTTGCGGAGTTTGATGCTTTTATTGTTGAAAACATTTTCCGGACTACCCTTTATTTGTTGTACTCCACACTGCGGATGTCCCAGTCCCGTTGTAAATATTTGATAAAGGTCTGAGACGAGGCATTTCTCAGATGATTGGTATCGATTAGGGCTGTGACTGTATGCTTTCGTCCCGATTCGATTTAGATTTTCTTTGGTGCCGATTCGATTTAAATTGCAATTCTCACAATTCTTTTATATTGCTGATTTTTGTAGATGAAAAACAAAAGAAAATGTACAAAACTCTTTTTTTTTTGCTTGTTATTTTTCTTGATTTCAATTAGGTAAAAACAACCCAGTAGCCTGGCCATCATTCTGCTGCAATAATGCCCAAGAAGACAAGCTAAAAATATATAAAGACTAAAATTTTATAATTATTTTTATTCTTTAAGAATAAAAATAGATTTTTAACAAATTGATTTTAAAATTGTGGGGGGAAAAATCCTGATACTCGATTTTTCGATTCGACACCCCTAGTTTCGAGTAGGGGTGGGAAAATCTAATCGAAAAATCATGCATCGGGATTTTTTGCTTGACAAATTTAAAATTGATTTTTTTTTTTTGTGTGTGTAAAAAAGCTCTTTTTTTTTTTCAAATAAATTGATAATTTGTTATAAAATTTTTGTTATTTTTATTGTTTTTATTGATCTTTTTACTTGTCTTCTTGGCATTATAGCAGCAGAAGGACGGTCTGGTTTCTGTGTTGTTCTTTCCTCATTGAAATCAAGAAAAATGACTGCAAAAAAAAAGTTTATACATTTTTTTTTGTTTTGTTTTTAATCTACAAAAATCAGCAATGTGGAAGAATTGTGAGAATCTCAATTTAAATCTAATCAGCACCAAAAAATCAGTATAGAATAGAGACAAAAGCATATCGTCACAGCTGTAGTATCAAGGGTCTTCGTTAAGCTTTGTTTCTGATATCTGCTGTTTAACGCAACCTGCAACAGGTTACAAAGGAGAAATTCATTGCCGCAAGCATGTGCATCTTATGCCATCTGTGTTTATTACTGCTGTACGAACTGTGTTCATATTGATTTGTTTAGAAATAACTGAAAGTTCGTGCTGCATTTTGCAGAAATGTTTATTCACAGGTTGCAACCGTGCTGTAGGTGGACGTCTTATATGATTTATATGTATCTGCAACAAAACGTTTTGATCAGGACATTCCTTGTTTATATCACAATTAAATGGAAATAAAATAACTAAATTAGTGTGGATTAGTGAGAATCTGATGAGGAAAATTCCACGTTTCCTTCCCCAACATCACAAATCCACACCGTCATTGATGAATGCTAGTTATGCTGTGTCCGAACCAAGCGGCAACCTCCGGCGGTTAAAAGTGAAGCCTATGCGGAAGTGCTTAAAACTGCAGTTCCCCCTTCGTCCACTAGGGGCTGGCTCCAAAACAGAGCAAATCCCCATAGACTCCCATGTTAAAAAGGCCAACTTCACAGCAGAAATAAACATGTTTACAGCCTGGTTGAAAAATCCATTTTCGGTTTATAGGTCAGGTTTACTTTCATGACAACTGTGGGAGGAATGAGTTTTTTTCTAACTTGCCCGTTTAAAAGTAATTTAATCTCAAAGTTTGGCAAATTTAGGGGCGTGTCCTTTTGGTTGACAGGTACCAATCTCTGGCTTCAAGTAAGAAGAACATAGAACAACCGCGGTTTTTAGCCAGTAAACACTTACTTAGCTTTAGCCCGCTTACCTCCGTTAGCTGGATAGCTCCCGTTATCTCGGGGTTAGCTCGGTTAGCTTTTAGCTACAGAAAGCTAGGAGTTCGCTCGATGTCAATCATCCGCCATGGTGCTCACGGCTGCCCACTCAGCTCCACTTTTTTGCCCATATTTGTAATTTCCGGGCGAGACGACGCGCATGACACTGCCAACATGGCGACAGTAGGAACTGCCCACCGAGCTTCAATTCAGCTCTTCAGAAACTATGGGTGATGTCACGGAGACTCCCTCCATCTCTTTATACAGTCTATGGTCCGAATTCATTTTTATTTCACAAGTAAATACATAAACAGACAACAGCTTATTGATATCTTCATTTTTTAGAGCCCTGGTTTACCCCCACCTCCACTGAGTTTATAAATACATTTCACACAGACACCTCTTACAGAGTGAGTCATCAAATGCTGTGTAAAACTACACATTTTAAAAAGCTGCAACACTGACTCACGCCAGATGATGATGAGGATGAGGGGGTTTGGGATGAGGGGGTCTCAAGCTAAGCGAGGTAAAGTCTTTCAGGGCATGTTTGCAGATCTCAGGGTTGTAAACAAACAGCCTCGATTTACAGTGAATCTGCAGGCATGGTGTTCAGAGATGGCTGATCAGCCGTCAGTTGTCATTTATGTAAGTTAAACTGGTGTGTAAATGTCCGTCCATCCTTCCAGTTTCTTCACTGCTTGGTCTAATTCATGGTCGCGGGGAAGCTGGAGCCAGTAGGCCGAGAGGCAGGTTCATCTGGACAGGCCGACAGGCTCCATAAATGTCATAAAATCTGAGCAGAATTGACATTACAGAAGTGTTTCAGCATCAACCCTTTAATGAAGGACTTAAAGAAACAAAGAAAAGTCGAGAACATCAGTGATGAGCTTATTTTTATCTTGGAAAACAAACCTAAAGCGTCTCCTGTTTTCGACGCGTCGGAGTGGAAGGAAATGAATGACACCTGGTTATGGTCAGTGGCTTTTGAAACGAACCAACGACAAGCAGCTTAACATGGCAACTTTTCGCTTTTTCTACAAAGTAGCTGCAGATACATGATGAAAGTTTTAGGCTTGACTTCATGTATATTTTCCTATTTTTTGTCATGACAGCAAAATCAAAGGGATGAAAATGTAGATGTGTAAGAAAAGTTGGATTTACCTACTTATTTCACTGAACGAACTAGTGTGTGTGTGTGTGTGTGTGTGTGTGTGTGTGTGTGTGTGTGTGTGTGTGTAAAACTTGACTGTTTTCTATCCTGACGCTGTAGATCTGACGCTGTGGCGGTTTGGTGCTCAGGCTTCGCCCTATGTGTGATCTACAGGGTCTGCCTGTAGCGCAACGAGCAGCCGGACAGCCGTCTTCGTAACCACAAACCTAAATCTCATTAGATTTTCAGCTCAGTATTCGTCTGTTCAAGCTGCATTGTCTGTAACCAACAAGCCTGTTGTAAAGATTTTTGCAGATGAAGTGGGAATAACGTCACCTTTATGACTAAGTCTACCATAGAAGACGTTTTCATTTCCCTCCAGTCTAAAAATCCACTCTGAGGTGACAGGTAACTAAACCGGCTTGAGAATAGGACCTAGGCCGCCTTGTAGCCTACTCAGTGGCCCAATGCCACAAAGATTTCTGTCTTCAGTCATGCTAAATTATATTGGCATGTAACGCGAAGAAAGGCGATGTGCATAGAAGTATTTGTCTGACATTGTTGATGTACTGTCTTCTGTTAAAGTCACCTGTTCAGCTCGACCCTTTGGGTCTTATTCTTGGAGTTATGGACGGTAAGGTCAGTAAACTACTGACCTTTCCTGCTGGGAAGAACATCCGGCTGTCCTGTGGAAGACTGGCAATCCCAGTATGACATCATAATGGACAGTGTTCCCAGTGTTCTGTTCCACCTGCGATGTTTAATTTAGTTGCATGTGTCATAAAGCCATATTTAGTAGGACTGTGAAGATTTTATGTAAGCTTTTGTCTCGATTCAATTCAGACTTTTTGGGTGCCAATTCCATTTTAAATTGCGATTCTGACGATTCTTGGGCATTGCTGATTTTTGTTGACTAAAAACAAACTAAAAAAAAATGTTGAAAACTTTTTTTGTTTGGCATTTTTCTTGACTTTAATGAGGAAAAAACAACATAATATCCAGACCATCATTCTGCTCTATAATGCCCAAGAAGACAAGTAAAAAGATCAATTAAAACAATAAAACTGACAACAATTTTATAATGGTTTGGAAAAAAATCTATTTTAAAATTGTGAAGCAAAAAATTCCAATATTTGATTTTTTTTTTTTCTATTCGATTTCCCACCCGTAATAATTAACCAGAGCCATGTTGTTTTAGGTTTTGCTTTTGTTTTTCTTCTTTTTTGTTTGTTTTTTTATGTTTATTTGGAAAAAAATGAAAAAAAGTTTAAAAAGGAAATCAGGAGGCAGTAATCCTACCACAAGCAGTTTCCATGTGGCCTCTTCAGAGCCATGAACATATTTACTGATCTAACTATTGAGTTCAGTAATTAGTTGTTGCTTTACAATAAAATCATAGCTTTTGTCTGGTTCAGGCCTATATTTTTATCATGATCTGATCAGTATTCAAGACATTTTATTCTTACATAGTACAGCTGATACTGTCCATCCTACATGAAACATGAAAGGTCAGACATCACGAGGACGCATCAGATTGTAGAGAGAAAGGTGGAGGTGGAAAAGAAGCAATAAATTCAGATGATGATGTAATTATGGAAGATATACCTCAGCATCATCATCCAGCTGCCGTCTTTGTCCTTTTATAAATTAGAGGTGAGACAAACCATAAAACTGTCCCAGATTTCCAGTTCCACAAGCCCCTTGTTCTGGCCAGCATGACGTCATGTGATGTGGTCCCACTCGTGAGGGTTTTCCACATCGTCATCGCCATCGAGTGTGGCTGATGTGCGGTGTCTCATTATGTCTCTGGCAGCAGCCTGTTCCAGCCAGCAGAACAGAATATTTTCCTTTTGATGGGCTCCAGATCCCGGTTTTATCTCCTAAAAAAAACACAAACAAGGAGATACAGACAGAACCGTTGTAATTCCAGCATCCCATCACCTTTTATAGTGCAGAATGGGTTACCTTGGTTACCAAGACTTATTAAAGTGAGCTAGCTTTTTAAGTTTTGACCAAACCAAAGAAATACAACATTGCTTTCATGCTAGTTTTCCCTAACCTGTGTTCTCCCCCTTCCTCCCCGGCTCTTCAGACGTTCCACACTCCCAGCCTCGGCGATGAGGAGTTCGAGATCCCTCCCATCTCGCTGGACCCAGACTCGGCCCTCACCGTGTCTGATGTGGTGTCTCACTTTGGTGAACTTTCGGACCCCGGCCCCTCGGACAGCGTGGTGGTGCCGGGCAACGCTGTGGTGGAAGGGGACGACCCATCCTTCGCGTCCACTTACGTTGGTGCCCCCTCACAGGGTCTGGAGCATCTGAGTCTGGGTGTTATGAACCAGTCGGGAGGAAGTGCTCTGCTGGGGTCGTCGTTGGGAATGGTGAGGGATGACGAGTCTCACTGGTTTCTGGAATAATGGCTGCTTTCTTCTCATTCCTGTTTACTCGGTTCTTCTGCCCCCCAGGATCTGGGTCACCCCATTGGCTCCCAGTTCAGCAGCTCGTCCCCAGTTACCATCGATGTCCCGCTTGGTGACATGAGCCAGGGCTTGCTGGGATCTAACCAGCTCACCACTATAGACCAGTCAGAGCTCAGTGCTCAACTGGGGCTCGGTCTGGGGGGTGGAAACATGCTGCAGCGACCCCAGTCTCCGGAAAACCCGTTGTCGGCTACAGCGTCGCCCACCAGTTCACTCCAAGATGATGAAATGGACGACTTCCGAAGGGTGGGTCTTTAAGGTTTTTTACCATTTCCATGAACAAAGACCAGTTTGTCCCATCCGCAATGAATGACCCTCAAACTAAACCTTCGTCTCCTCCAATCAGAGCATTCTGGTGGAATCTCCGGTGTCTCTGGGCGTCTCCTCGGGAGTCATCTCTCTGGATCCCTCGCTGTCCGAGTCGCCGCTCTCCGCTCCGACCTCCAGCGTGTCTGCGGCCGTCGGACGGAAAGGCGGGGCAGGAGGAGGAAAGAAGGGCAAAAAGAAGAAAGACCCCAATGAGCCTCAGAAACCTGTGTCGGCCTACGCCTTGTTCTTCAGAGACACGCAGGCAGCCATTAAAGGGCAAAACCCCAACGCCACGTTCGGAGAAGTCTCCAAGATAGTGGCCTCCATGTGGGACAGTCTGGGGGAGGAGCAGAAACAAGTAAGACGGGTTGTAGTTGCCATGGAAACATGGGACTTGACCTTCTGGTGGGAAATATTTGTAGAAATTGTTAATCAGGAATGAAATATTGGAAGTTTTTTCAGACCTGGACTCACTGAAATGTAGCGAGACTGAAATGCTCCTCATGTCGCCGATCCTCCTCTGTCTCAGGTTTACAAAAGAAAAAACGAAGCGGCGAAGAAGGATTATTTGAAAGCGCTGGCGGAGTACAGAGCAGGCCAAGTTTCTCAGGTTAGTACGAGTCAACGTGAATCCCAACACAACTTGACTGGGAATGAGGGAACTGCCTTTAATCACCATTTCTTTATGTCGGTCTATAAACATGAGGTACTCGGTCTTAAATATTACATAATAAATAGACTAATTTGATAACATTACAGATGCTTATCAACGTATATCTTCATCCTTTCAGTGGATTTCAGATTAAAACACCTTCATTGATCCCAAATTGAAGTTCATTGAAGCAGCTCACGCAAGTCCTCATCCAGTCAAAAAACTTTTTGGTTTTACGTTGACTTTATTATTATTTTACATGGAAAATAATATTTATGTTTATGTTGCTAATCTTCTATTAATTTATTAACGAGGCTAAAGTTAGCTTCCGATTCGCAATATCTGTAAAGGGCATTCATTCATTTTCTGAACCGCTTAATCCAATTCAGGGTCGCGGGGAAGCTGGAGCCTATCCTAGCTGGCTTTGGGCGACAGGCAGGGTACACCCTGGACAGCTCACCAGTCCATCGCAGGGCCAGAATTTTTCGGAATCTAGAATACATTAGACCAGGTCCTGACAAAAAACTACAACACTTAGACTCTTCAAACGTGGACTGAAATATTCCACACACTGGAAACGGGGACTCCTTTAGACCAAAACAAAAAAGACATGAAACAAGCCAAATGTGCATTTTCACAAATGAAATAAAGGTTTCACAAATCAGAAACTATGTTATAATGAATCTGCATAGTATTTACAATATTTCAGTCCAGGTTTGAAGAGTCTCAGTGTTGTAGTTTTTTTGTCAGGACCTGATCTAATGTGGTCCTAATGCCAGAAATGTCATAAAATTAGCCTAATTTGCATTTTCACAAATAAAATACAGGTTTCACAAATCAGAAACTATGTTTTAATGAATCTGCATAGTATTTACAATATTTCAGTCCAGGTTTGAAGAGTCTCACTGTTGTAGTTTTTTTGTCAGGACCTGATCTAATGTGGTCCTAATGCTAAAAATGTAATAAAATTAGCCTAATTTGCATTTTCACAAATAGAATAAAGGTTTCACAAATCAGACACTATTTTCTTGAATCTGCATAGTATGTGGAATATTTTAGTCCAGATTTGAAGAGTCTAAGTATTGTAGATTTTTATCAGGACCTGGTCTAATGTGGTCTAGTTTCCGAAAAATTCAGTGGAATTGCCCTTTCCAGATATTGCGAGTCGGAAGCTAACTTCAGCCTCGTCCTTTATTAGAGGCGTGGCATCTTATGTACCTCATGATTAGATTAGATTCGATTCAGGGTGCTATGCTTCGCTTATTAAACGATGTTCAGGATTTTCCATGCATCTTTTTTCGCCATTCAAGTTTTTTTTTCTCAACAACCAGTTGTAGATGAGGCAGTCAACCCACTTTCCTCCCTGGTTTCACCAGTTAAGTGGTTGTAAAATAACTTTATCTTGACTTTTGGGACTAAAAAAGGTTTGAAGCCACCTAAATACAACACTAAAACATCCCCAGCACGTCTTTGTCTTCAGACTCCTGAGGTGAGGTTGGGTGTTGTGGGATGGAAGCAGCCTTCGTTTTATGGGCTGAAAATGACTTTATTGTTGTTTAGTGTGATTTTTTTATATTATTTTGCTGTTTTTAGGTGGCGAAACAGTAAAGAGAAGTAAAGATGCAACCGATGGTTTTTAACCTCTCTCATGTTTTGTCAGGCCAACATCTCTTTGAACTTAGTTGTGTCAACTTTGTGCTCCTCAGGCCACGATTGAAGTCATGGATACCGAACCATCGCCGCCACCTCCTCCTCCTCCTCCTCCCCCTGTTCCCGTAGTCACATCAACTCCTACCACTACTCCAACACCTCGCCCCACCAGGTCCCAGCACTACAACCCTGAAGAGAACACCATTACCAACATCTGTACTTCCAACATTATCCTAGACCTGCCTCAGGTCACCACGCGCTCCAAAACCGGCGCCATAAAGCCTCCGCCCACCAGCGCTGCTCCGAACCCCCCCACCGTCACCAAGATTATCATCAAGCAGATGCCACTGCCTTCTGGCGGCATGTCTGTCACTGCCACGACCGCCTCGTCGCCACGGCAGCCGCCTCCGCTGCAGCAGATGCAGAGCAACCCCCCTCCGCCCCGACTTCAGCAGATGGTGCACGCCCAGGCACCGCCGCCTCTGCAGGCCAAACCGCGCAGCGGGGGCACAGCCGCCGCCTCCGCTCCACCGCCGCTGCAGATCAAGGTGGTCCCTTCGTTGCGGCAATCGGATTCAATAGCACCGATTGTTGTCACGTCAGCCGGCCAAACTTCCACGACGCGGTCGTCCACGTCGGGTCTGAGGGTGGAAGTGGGACAGACGGACGGCGTGGTGACGGCAGGAGAGGAAGTTGCAGATGGCGAAGAAGGAGTAAGACTAAGTTTTTCTTTACCTCATCATTCCACCGTTCACCAGTCCGTTCACATGTTTCTGTTTGTCTTCGCCTGCAGATGGACGTGGAACTGAACGTGGCTCCTGGTCCCAGTGTGACCCCCACAGCCAGCCCGAATATATGCGTGCGTGCCGGTTGCACCAACCCCGCCGTGGAGAGCAAAGACTGGGACAAGGAATACTGTAGCAACGAGTGTGTCGCCACACACTGCAGGTGTGTACAGAACAAGCAGTCAGGCTGCAGAAGCTTGAGTTATTTATCTGTTTTTTATTTGTTTTTATTTTTCTGTACCTAATTTTGAAGCTGTAAGTTGAGGTGGATCGGGCATCTGGTTAGGATGCCTCCTGGACTTCTCCCTGGTGAGGTGTTCTGGGTACATCCCTTTGGGAGGAGACCCCGGGGAAGACCCAGGACATGCTGGAGGGATTATATCTCTTGGCTGGCCTGGGAATGTCTTGGAACCCCCCTCCCTACAGAGTTGGCAAATGTGGCTGGGGAGAGGGAATTCTGGGCTTCCCTGCTTAGACTGGTGCCCCCGTGACCCGAACCCAGATAAGTGGCAAAAGATGGATGGATTTTTAAGCTGATTTCTATCTGCAGGGTTAAATGTTAAAGCAGGGATCCTTAGTCGTAAAGCCTTTACACACCGGGACCAATGAGATTAAATGACACAACATTGCAAATAATTCGTAGGTAAATTATCAGCATTTCTGTCTGTTTCTGTTCTGCACACCAAGCACAATGCGAAACTATGAATAAATTGTGAAAATTGTCAAAGAAACTCAACAACAGTGTGCTGATGCTGCAAGAGAAAAGACAAAAAGAGGCACTAGGTTCTTCCTGTTCCAGATAAGAGAGAACTTGGGGAGTTTTGTTGTTTAATCCAGGAGTTAAAGCTGGACCATGGCTGCTTCAGGACAGACTTTAGGACGTTTGTGGGACAGTTGGAGGACCTACTTTAGCAGCTCGCTGCGTGCTTTAAGAAGCAGAGAAGAAATAATGAAGATGCTCGGCCATGATGATACAAAGCTTGAATGAAATAGCAGAAACAGTGACGCCGGCACAGCTTGCAACCAGTGATTTATCAGTCAACAAGCCTTATCTGATTGGTAGAATAATTATCTGTCGGATGGAAATATTAAGATAAATAAACCTCATTTCTAAAAAAATAAAAGTATCAAAATCTCTGGACAGAATTTCCTTCCCGATAAAAATGTTCACATTGATTTGACGTTGAGTCGATTAAAAATATTACCATTCGAATTATTCGGGCAAAACAATCGAAAGTAGGACTGTAAATGCCTTTAGTCCTCGTAGGCCGGAGTCCTGCAGGTTTTAGAAGTTTTCCTCCTGCAAGACGCCTGACTCGGACTCAGACGTGTGCGAAGTTTTATGTCAAACGCTGACATAAAATTCAGTCAATTAAAAGGGAAAGAAGTGAAATTGTTTCACCCCAAGGTTTGCTGTTTTTCACCGTTTGTAGACCGAAAGTGACTCTATACGTACCTTATGGCTCCTCCTTCTCTCGCTCGTCTGCAAACGAATGTGCAACGTCAAACACACTGAGCCAAACACGTCGAATGAACTTGCAGCGTTTATGTTGTTACTTACAGGAGAAGAGCTAGCTCTGAGTCGGACGGTAGTCCTCGTAGTCCTCTCCACTTTGGAAATGCAAGGCCATCTTCTGTCCCTTTCTTTATCCGAAAACTTCTTTACCAAGAACTGTTCCTACTTTAAAGGTAAAATCGGATCCTGGGTGTTTTCAGATTAAGATTTTGTTTTGTTTTCCACCATTTTGCTTCCAAAATACGCCCTGCCATCACTCGCTTCCTGTAACTTTTTACCTGACGGTCCAAGGGTATTGAGAGGCAGCGATTCACACAAGCAGCAGCCAGGCTGTCTGGTAAACATGGAGCTGGAAAGGGGCAGTGTGTGATGTCATACTCCAGATTAAATTACACCTCTAAATTCTTCACATAGTGTTTTTTTTTAGTTCCTTTGATTTAGAAAGGATAAATTCTACTTATTGCCTTTTTAAGATTATTATCCGAGTACCACTGCCACCTGCTGGCCTTTTGTTGGTGTTACATGTTTAAATATCTTGCTGAGTTTGATCTTTAGGGTGCCTGTATGACAGATAAGATGCTAAGAAACAAAATAAACTCGTGTTTTTGATAAATGCTGTGTTTAAGTGGAGAATCTTAACTGTTTTTTATTTATATATTTAATTTTTTATGTTGTTTTTGTAAAATTCTAACAGCCTTTTTAAAGAGTTAAGGCTCTTTAACCCCTGAAAAAAGTACCAGACTATTACTTTATGTGTCCATTGTCTTTTAGATTAAAATAAATTTTGCGTTTTTATTTGGAAATCAGGAACCAGGAGTCTGGAGTGGAGAGACAACAAATCCAAGCTGCTTGAGCTTTAGTGTGAAGTTTGATTTGATTGATTTGTGGAGCCGCGTCATCTGATGCTGGTCCACTGTGTCCAAAGTCAACGCAGCAGGAAATTTTTATAGACCTTCGTGCTTCCCCTCTCCTGACAAACATGCGCAAGATTCTGCCAAAAGTATCAAGTCACCATATGAGAGCTACCATCCTGCAGCTTTTAGAGTTTTCCTGCTGCTACACACCTGACCCAAACTAGTAGCTCATCAACAGGCAGCTGCACAAAATGCATACCTGGCCGGGAAACCCCTGTCTTTCCTGCACCTTCCCGGATTGTTACTGTCCTGTAAAATTTCCTGGTTTATGATACGAGGATGTAAACCGACACGAGGAGACAAATCCCCTGCCCCTGAGAAGAATTAACATGCAGCAATCATATAAACCCATATAATAGAACACATGTGCGTGCCCGCCACCGCCACCCCCGCCAATAGATCCGAGTGAAAGAACCTGTGACCAAGATCTCTCTTTCTCCTTTCTCTGGCCGTCACCAGACAATTTCCTGAACGTTAAAACTCAGAACTTGACAGGTACGAGAAGATGGCAGCAAGTTGTCGGAGAACCTTTTCATTTGAATCAAGTGTGTTGTATCAGGTAAATGCTAAATCCTGTTCTCAAGGATCGGAGTTGGGGACTCCTGTTTTAGACTGAATGTTGGGTTTTAGTTTGGAGACCAAAGGTGTCAAACTCCAGTCGTCAAGTGCTGGTATCCGACAGGTTTTTGTTGTTTCCCTGCACCAACGCACCTGATTCACATCAAATGGATCCAACAACGTCTTGCCAACCTGTCCATTCATTTCAGTCAAGTGTGTTGGAGCGTGGAGACGACAACAACCTGCAGGATATCAGCCCTCGACAACCCGTGTTGTCGGCCATAGTTCTCTAAATGAAGACACATAAACGTCACTTTTTGTCAGTAATAAATGAACTCGTCGATATTCTGATTTACTGAGAAGGACACGTATGATCCCTGAAAGCCTTTTTTCTTTTCTCCTCCAGAGACGTGTTTATGGCCTGGTGCGCCATCCGAGGGCAGAACTCCACAACGGTCACATAGGGACGGCGATGCCACACGGAGACAAAAGGACAAAGACAACGTGTGTAATGCAAATAACCATGAACGGCTTACCGGTACACTCAGGTTTGTGTACATCGCGGATCATTTTGTCACGCTCGTGTCGTCACGGGGACAAGAACAAAGACTGAGGAAAGCATTTCAACGTGGCTGTGGTGTTGCTTCCTGCTGCAGCCTCTCACTGCTGCTGTTACCACTGTAGTTCAGGTGGCTCATACACAGGTTATGGATGCCTCTTCCGCTCCAGATATTTCCTATTGATCATGTTGTAATGAAATAAAAATATGGACTTCATAAAGAAAAAAATAAGAACATTTTATATGGAGTTTTGGTGTTTTTAATTGTTTTATGAAGATGATGATGCATTAATTTTCTTTTAATCCTTTCGGCGTTTCTGGTTCGTTAACGTGTGCCGTTTCCTTCGTCGTGACTTTCACGACTGATGGACATGAATGAGGCGCGAGAGTCGCGTTTATTTGGTCGTCTGTGACGTGTTTGTTCCAGCTGATCGCCAAGTGCTTCGAAGATTGAAGATAAACGTCTGCAACAGAGCACAAAGAGCCTTCCTTTACGCTGCGTATTAAAAGGGTTCAGGTGAATAATCATGATAAACCAATGCAAGATAAGTTTAAGGAACTTCCACAACTGAAAAGTTGCTTCTTCAGACCTTCAAATCAGGTGCAAATATGTTTGTTGTCCTAATCTCTTCCTGCAACATTAAAGCTTTTTAAATAAGTAATGTAAATTTTGCTGTATGAGGAAGATTCAAGATCATAAAAAAAGTTTTTCAGTGTTAGAAAATATTGGAATGCAGTTAATTCATAAAAACTTTTTTTTTTAACATCACACAGTTTCAACCCACCGACTTGTTGAAAACTGGGAAAAAAAAAAAAAAGTGACGGTTTGAGAAACGTGATGCAGTTATCAGTCTGGTTCGTTGTACATGTCGTTGAAATGTTTTTAATTATGGAATAAAAATATTTTATGTTGTAATATACATTTTGATTTCAGAATCACAGCTGACTGGCTTTTTTCTTCTTTTTTTTCTTTTTATTTTCCTGGAAAAAAAAAAAAAAAAGTGAATCCTCTTTCAGTTCCAAGAGCTTCCTTTCCTGCAGTTATCTGGGTGTGGATACAGCCTCAAAACATCACACAACATAATACTGTATTATTTATTTGAATAAAAACTTTTTTTAAAAAAACTAAATCCTTATTTCTACATGAATTAGGAGCAAGTTACATCAAGATGCTGCGAATTAAACACTCAGGATAATTGATTATTTGCGTGAGTACCTCCATTAAACCAGGCACTTTGGTCTGCGGCAGGGATCATCCTCGAGGATGGTCCTCGAGGGCCGGTGTCCTGCAGGTTTTCCATGTGTCCCTGCTGCAACGCGCCTGTCTCAGACTCTGCACTTGTCTGCTAAATACACATTGATTTGAATCAGGTGTGTTGTAGCGGGGACACTTGGAAAACCTGCAGGACACCGGCCATCTGGGCGCGGGATTGAGGATCCCCGATCTGCAGCGTTCACATTTGTACCTACGCAATGCCAAGGAGGAAAGACACCAGCAGTGATCTTGGAGAAGAAATCATCAACCTGGGGAATGTTATGAGTGCATTTCCAAACAACTTGGAGTCACATTATTGTCCAATAAGATTCACAAGAGGAAGACATCCCAGGAAGTTCACCCAAAGTTCAGCTTTATTGCTCAGAGAATCTGCAACAAACAGCGACATCTCAGACCCGACAGACCTGTCAGCATGCTAAACAACTGTGTGACAACTAGACAAAGACTGAATGAGTAGGACATGGTTGTTAGAAGAAAGCTCTCTGAGACGATGGCAGCAGAGTCGTTTTATCTACAAAAAAAAAAACCCCACAAAAACCTCATGAGTTAATGAACCTTGTATTTAGATGGATTAAACCTGGAGATGTTTGGTCATAATGTACACCACCATGTTGGTGGTGGTGATTTAGACTTATTTTACAACTGCAGGACTTAGGACACCTTGCAGTCATCGAGTTCACCAGGAACTCTTATGTTAAGTCTTAACATTTAACCTGTCTGAGGCATCAAGCTTGAAAAACGTGTTTTTGCTGCACAAGCAAATCTTTGACAGGATGGATGGAAAATAAAAAGTTGCTTTGATCCAGTTAAAGTCCAGGCATCAAAAGCTGTGGTGGAAATCTTATGAATACTAAAAATCATGATAAAACTGAAACGTTGCACAAAGAGGAGGCGAATATTTGTCCATAATTATGTTAGAAAGTGACAATGTTAAGTTCTAGTTGCTAACACCTACTGAATCATGGGTTGTACTTTTTTTTCTCACATTGTTCCTGAACATTTGGTGTTTTTTGTGTATGTTGAAATGTTATCTTTATATTATTTGGATGAATCAGAAAAAAAAATAGCTATAAATGAGGAAATATATTACTTGTACCATCTAATAAAAATAAGGGCACATACAGACTAAAAGAAACAAAATTACACACTTGAGGAGAGTTAGTTCACTAAATTGATTGAATTAAATATAAATGGTTTTATTTGTATGTTAGTATGATTTATTTAAATATAAATTCATAGCTTTTAGATTAGTTAAAAAAAAGTTTTTCATTATTTTTTTTACATGAATTTCAACTTTTATTTTCAAAATCTTAATAAATTAAACATTTTGGTTAGTAAATATATTTCTGTATGTCACAATCTATAAAAGTAATTAGGATCGTTAATCTTACTTAAATTTCCACCTTTATTTTTAAAATCTTAATAAATTAAACATTTTGGTTGGTAAATATTTATATTCCTGTGTTTTATCATGTATGAAAGTGATTAGGATTTTTAATTTTACATAAATTTCAACCTTTATTTTATGAAATCTTAATGAATGAAACATTTTGGTTGGTAAATATTTCTGTATGTTATAATGTATAAAGGTGATTAGGATTTTCTTTTATATGAGGAGTTTATTTTTTATGGTGAAAAACGGGTTGCAGTGAGAGCAGTTTGCATCGCGAGCTTTCGCGAGATTTACGTCGATAGTCGAGTTTGATGACGCTGGCGGGAAAACCCACAATGGCGGGAAAATGCAGCGTGGTCAACACACGATAGGGGGCGCTCTACACACATTTAAATACGCTAATAAACATATATTAATTTAGAAATGGATAAAATAATAAACTGTATTATTGACTCTTTATAATTTATAAAAAATTTCCCTTGTAACATATGTATGTGTTGCTGAAATGGCAGGATTCAGAATAAGTAATGTTTATTATGAGACTACATTGAAATATACGGAGGGGGAGGGAGAGGAAAGAGCACAGGAAGAACAGGAGGAGGGTGTCGAGAGGACTTGATTATTACAGATTGGTGTATGCGTGGTCGTGTGTGGCGACAAAATTATATTGCATTTTAATAATTGACTTTTTTATGCTTGAATAAATTATCGCGTGGTTTGGTTTTTACATGCATTCTGGGTCGGAAGGGCCTCGGTGGTTAAATAAAAGGCAGCAGCAGCAGTAGTGTGTCTGTGAGGTGTTTAGATTTGTGCAGGAGTGGAAGGAAAGTGCGTTGTTGTTGGTTGACTCTCACCATCGTTGTCCGGCCTGCTGGGAGGCGAAGCCGGGAGCTGGAGTTTGCTACACACGGCTCACTATGGCGGTAAACCTGGACAAGGAGTCTTACTACCGGCGTATCAAGAGATTATACAGCAACTGGAAGGTAAACTTCATCGATTTGTGGGGTTTGTCCAAACCAGTGAGGCTTAATGAGGTTTATTTACAACGTTAATAAAGTGGGCTGATGGAGCCGCTAAGTTAGCCGCGTTTTTCTACCCAACGAGTTTAGTTTGAGCTGATGTTTCCTCAACCTGCATCCAGACTACACAACCACTGGAGTGCTGTTTTTATTATTGTTATTTTGCACTTAATTTACACAGAAACACACAACATATCTGTTGTGTTCTGAAGATTTCCCTCAAGTTTCCTTTCAACCATCAAACAGCTAGCTACCTCATGTTAGCCACACTGAGCATCCCATTCACCTCAGCTAGCCAGCTAACTTTACCATTGAGCTAACTTAACAGGAAAACTTTATTCAGGCGGCTGTATTTACTTATTAATCTCTGTAAAATACTGTAGGTTCGTTCGCTGTTTACGCTGGTTAACGTGACATTTAGCAGCTACTGTTTGCATTTCCATTGCTAGCGACATGCTAATGTTAGCTGTTTAATTAGCACCCCTCCAACATGTGCAGCATGTTGGTGGTTTTTATTAATTACTTTACATAAAGCAAATCATTTAGACCTCGAGTCTTAAAGCTGTGCTTTTTACTCTATAAGTGACTTCATAAAAACTATTTTAATTATATGTAGCATATAAACGATATAAATGTCTAGAATAAGAGTATATAGGTGGAATAAGTAATATAGTATAAGTAATAGTATAGCATAAGTAAGTATAAAGTCTATATTACGTACTCTATATATACTCTCACAAATTATGTAAGTGGAATAAGGTGTGTGTGTGTGTGTGTGTATGTATATATATATATATATATATATATATGTCTAGAATGAGTATATAGGTGAAATAAGTAATATAGTATATACGTGTGGAGTCTATATTACGTACTCTATACGTACTCACAAATAAGAGTAAATAGGTGGCATAAGGTGGAACTATATATATATATATATATATATATATATATATATATATATATATGTATGGGGTGTAAAAATCGGAAGTTGGGAACTTTCTTCATAATTTTAAAATAGATTTTTTTCAAATAAATAAAATGAGTGCACTAAAATTTTTGTCATTTTTATTGTTTTTTATTGATCTTTTTACTTGTCATCTTGGGCATTATAGCAGCAGAATGAGGCAGAATGATGGTCTGGCTACTGTGTTGTTTTTTCCTCACTGAAATGAAGAAAAATGATGAGCAAAAATAAGTTTTGTACTTTTTTTTTTATTTTTTATTTTATTTATTTATTTTTTTTAAATCTATAAAAGGCAGCAATATCGGAGAATAGTGAGAATCGCACTTTAAATCGAATCGGCACCCAATGAATCGAATCGGGACAAAAGCATATCGTCACACCCCTAATATACCTATATGTACACACACACGCACACTTAACTATTATTTCTATATTTTTAGTATTCGGCTGCTTTCTTGTTGAGGTTGTTTACAGAAGTTGTAGCACTGTATTGCCATGTCTCCTAATTATCCGTTATAAATGTATTTGACTGTAATAATTTGACACCTTACACCAGACCTGGATCCTCAGATGTGCTGCTAGATGATGCGGATGTTGCTCATGGAGTGTTGCACAGCTATCAGGACAAGTTTCTGTTTTCAGTGCATCTGCGATTAAGTAGCACGAGGGACAAGTACAGGCATCTATGTCTGAACGTTATACTTACTTAAATGATTTTAAGTGGTTTGTTTTTGCTATTTTCAGAAAGGAGAGGATGAGTTTGGTAAAATTGATGCCATTGTGGTCTCTGTGGGAGTGGATGAGGAAATCGTGTATGCCAAATCCACAGCAATACAGGTAAGGACCTGGTGAAACCTTACAGAGGCAATATAACCCATTTAAAGGCTGTTTTTATTATTTCTTTCTTTCTTTGTTTTTTTTTTTTTTTTTAAATTTAATTTAATTTTTTTAAATTGTAGCCAATAAAAACAACGTTTGTGTCACATGGATAAATGATTGCATGTGTTTCGGTTTTCCTCCTCAGACCTGGCTGTTCGGATACGAGTTGACAGACACCATCATGGTGTTTTGTGACACTAAAATCATCTTCCTAGCCAGCAAGAAGAAGGTGGATTTCCTCAAACAGGTGGCTGTAACTAAAGGAAATGAGAACGCCAACGGTGCACCACCCATCACCCTGCTCACCAGAGAAAAGGTAACATGCAGCTGATTCATGACATCTGCAGGGCCGTAAAAAGGAATTTGTCCCCTTTCTGATTTCTTAACTATTTTTCTAATTTTTCTCATTACATTTTTCAGATCATCACACACATTTTAATATTAGACAAACATCACCCAAGCAAATACGAAATGCAGTTTTTAAACTGTGATTTTTATTTATGAAGGGATAAAAGCTCTGTAAACCTACATGACCCTATATGTGGAAAAGACTGGGCTATTTTGGGCTAAAATGGCTTCCATGGGATATCTTAAAGGCCAGAACCACATCTGACCAAAGAAAACAAAGATTTTTGTCACAATTTTCAATAAATATCTTGATTTGTCAAAAAATATTGCTTGGACTGACAAGACAGAAGTTGACATTTTGGAAGGAGTGCGTCCCGTTTAATCTGGTGTAAAAATGAAACAGCTTTTGTTATAAAAAAATAAAAAGATCATCCCAATGGTCAAACATGGAGCCATCAGCTCATGACCACAAGCGTATGTCACTTGGGTTCTGCAACAGGACAACAACGCAAAACACAGCAGCAAGTCCACCTCAGGAGGGCTTCCAAATGACAAAACAAAGGTTTTGGAGCGGCTGAGTAAAAGTCCAGACTTGAATCCAGATGAAAAGCTGCATTGTGATGTTAAAACAAGCAGCTGATGCTGGAAAACCCTCCAATGTGAAGTTAAAACAACTCTGTGGAGAAGAAATTCCTCCACTGCCACGAGAAATCACAATTATTTCTGCTCCATGTTTCACAACTAGTTCATAGGTTAAGGAGTTGAATAAATCTTAAAGGTTCACGAAGGCGTGAAGAGCTTTTTCCCCTTTTAATATCTATAAATTCATGATTTAAAAGCTGCTTTTTGTATTTACTCAGTTTATGCTCGTTTAATATTAAAATTTGAGCGACAATCTGTTAAATTTCATTGTGACAAATTAGCAAAACGGTAAGAAATCTGAAAAAGGGGCAAATACTTGTTCACAGCACTGTATGTGCACAGATATCCTCGCTGTTAAAAGATGTTTTGTGGCTTAAAAATGAGGAATTTTTTTTTTAGAACGAAAGCAACAAGGCCAACTTCGATAAGATGATCGAGGCAATCAGAGGCAGCAAAGAGGGAAAGACGGTGGGCGTCTTCATTAAAGACAAGTTTCCTGGCGAGTACATGAAGAGCTGGAATGACGCGATCACAGCAGAAGGACTGGAGAAGGTGAGACGTTCTCCCAGCGCGCGTTTAAACCGGGCGTAAGCAGGTGTTTGTTATGGCGCTTTTCCTCGTGCTGCGCAGGTGGACATCAGCGCTGTGGTCGCCTACACCATGGCGGTGAAGGAAGATGGGGAGCTTGGCCTGATGAAGAAGGCGGCGGCCATCACCAGCGAGGTTTACTCCAAGTTCTTCAAGGAGCGCGTGATGGAGATCGTCGACGCAGATGAGGTGGGAATCTGAGCTGCGTCATTAGAGTCTCTGCAGGAACTACAAGCCCCTGATGTAGTTGTACAGTTTGTGTTTAGGGATGTAAAGTATGTGATTGGAAGTACATCAGGAATTAGTTTCTAGGACTTTTAAGTATTGTTTTCTTATTTAATTAGGTTGTAGTTGGCATTGGAGGTTATATTTGATGTATTTCTACACATTTATGTTCAGAAATTTGAGGTGCAATGATGCGTGAAAGCCCATTTATGCTCAAAACAGACAGACGGACAGTTTGGTCCTACTTCTGGATCAGCTACACGTGTAATCTGGTCGGTTTTTATTAGGCTTAGCCGTCAATTGATAGAGAAAACAAAGCAATCCCACTGGAAATGGCAGAGGTAGTGTAGCGTTGTATGTCTGACACACAACCAGAACATACCAGAGAAGAAGAGGAGGAACTGCAAGACGTTTACGCAGAACCTGCCGAATAAAAACACCTGAAGATCTTTAATCGGCTTCTACGAATAGCAGCGTATTACCTCTAGCTCAGCGCTGCCCCCTTGTGGATAGGGGAGTAAGAAAATAGCTACAAATCGAAATATCGCAATATTGTGTGACAATATACCGATATTCAAAGCAAGGTATCGTTTTTATCAATCGATCCTTATTGATGAGGCATATTTTCATTTCTTGATTCATCTTTTTATTTATTCTACAGATAAATGTAGATCCTCTGTTCAGTAAGTGGATGTCAGTGCAGCAGCTTTCACTGTTTACGGCTCGTAAAGAAATCCTCGCTTTACAAACAAGTTCTGTTCCTACCGCTGCGACGTAACCCGAAATTCTCTAAGTCGGATTTTCATCTTTAAATACTTCATATCGCTCTCTCGATCACTAAATAACTATCTAAATACATGTATTATACTTCATATTAATAGGAAAACCGTACAGGCGAGTAAAATAAGCACTGAGTCGCCGTCTCAGCCTCCGTTTCGCGCGTCATAAGAACTTTTGTGGACCTTCGTAACTTTAATACTTGCTCTATATTTTTTTTGCTTACGATACTCATTAAATATAAAATTAAAACGATGCAAGTCTAGAACCGCATAACCTGCATACTTCCTGTATGTGGTCTCCTTCATAGTATCCTAAAGTATCGTATTGTGACACATATCGTATCTCCAGATGCTTACCAATACACACCCCTACTTTAACAGCTATGGCAACGTAGGACACATGAAGGCATTAAGGGGGTGTAATAGCGTACGTAAGGAAGCATAAATGGGCCGTTAGACCGGAGTCTTTTATTCGGGGTAAATACGTTGAAGCATCTGTGTGAGTCAGTGATTTGCATTCTGAGTCTTTATCTGTAAGTAGAATCTTTTTCTATAGTTTTATATTGGGGTCATTGACCTGCTGAGTAGATTTCACCCATCTTTGTTTTTCATCTTTCTGAAAGCAAATCTTTCTAATTGTTTATATTTGCATATATATTTTACATCAATTATCAGACTTTAAAACAAACACAAAAAAAAAATTCTAAGCTTTATACCCCCCCATTCGAGGTATCTTCACAAACACACACAACCAAAGTTCAAACTACTAACATCACACACAAACAAAAGCTTGCAAAGAATATACATGGCCTGATTGATTTCAAAAAGTTTATTTGAACATAATGAAATCTTAAAAATACAAAAACATAAGATGACAAAACGTTCAAAAGAAGTGGGTAAAAGCATAAGATTCTATGTAATCCCATCCCAGTGATGAGCAATACAATGTCAATAACAATATTAACCCATAGCAATACAACAGTAGCAACCCAGTATATTTCCTATATAAAAATAATATCCTTTATATGTCATAATTATATGAATACAATAAGAAGTTAGTGATGGAGCAATGCAGTCATAATAACAATAATAATAATAATAATAATAATAATAATAATAATAATAAAAACAACATTTATATCAACAATAATAATAATAGAACTACTCAGTATGTAATATGTTGTAATGTCTTCATTCTATAATATTTATGTACTGCTCAATTATCATGTCTTTGTATATTGACTTAAGTTTTTTGCCATTTGGACGCTGCCTGTGATTTTCTCCCAGCTTGTTCCATAATTTGACCCCACAGACACACAGAAACTTTTCCTGGCCTCAGAACGTTCTGACCAAAGCAGACAGACGAGAACAAACTCTAGACTAGATGTGTTGGATAAAAGCCAGACTCTGGATCTGAGATGAGAAATGTTGACCAGCTTCTGAGATATTTATCCTCCGACTCCATGTGATGTTCACCTCATCATTTCTAAAGCCAATCCCAGTACCAGCCTTTAATCCAGTGGACAGAACTGGAAGTAGAAAGTAAAGATTTAGACGTGGACACTGAATGTTTGAGAGGTAATCAGGATCTTTCGCCCTCCCCAACAGAAAGTGCGTCACAGCAAGCTGGCTGAGTCGGTGGAGAAGGCCATCGAGGAGAAGAAGTACCTCGGCGGCGCAGATCCGTCCACAGTGGAGATGTGTTATCCTCCCATCATCCAGAGTGGGGGGAACTACAGCTTAAAGTTCAGCGTTGTCAGGTAGCTCCGCTCGTCTCTGCAGGGAAGCTGGGGGGAGGTGGGGGTCTGCATCTGTAAGGGGAGAAATATCTGGGTTTGATTTAAGATAAAATACAGATGCATTGATCCACTTTATGGGAGTTCCGATCCGATACAGATATCTGAAACTTAAATATCTGCCGATACCAAACCTGTTTATGTGAACATTATTGTGACTATGGTTATTACTGCTGTTATAACTGTGTAGGATTTTATTAGGTTGTAATAAATGACCCATCCTTTCTGAAGTTACCTCATCAATACAAATATAATAACATTACAGATCTAACAATTTCAACAAGTTTTATTTTGATTTGGCAAATTTGACCTAAATACAACTATTAGGGCTGTGACAATATGCTTTTGTCCCGATTCGATTGCGATTTATTTTTGGGTGCCGATTTGATTTAAATTGCAATTCTCACAATTCTTCAATATTGCTGATTTTTGTAGATTAAAAACCAAAAAAAAAAAAAAGAATGTACAAAACCTTTTTTTTAGCTCGTTGTTTTTCTTGATTTCAATTCGGAAAAACAGCACAGTAGCCAGTAGGGGTGGGGAAAATCGAATCGAAAATCGGAAATTGGGATTTTTTTCTTCGCAATTTTTTAAAATCCATTTTTTTCTTGTTAAAAAGTCAAAAAAAAATTTTTTTTTTTTTTTAATTGATCTTTTTACTTCTTGCACATTATAGCAGCAGAATGATGGTCTGGCTACTGTATTGTTATTTCCTAATTGAAATGAAAAAGAAAAAAAAAAGCCAAAAAACCAGCTAAATAAAAAAGTTTTACATATTTTTTTTTTGTTTGTTTTTAATCTGCAAAAATCAGCGATATTAAAGAATTGTGAGAATCGCAATTTAAATCAAATCGGCACCCAAAAAAAAATCAGAATCGAATCGGGACAAAAGCATATCGTCACAGCCCTTGTAGCCAGACCATCATCCTGCTGCTATAATGTGCAAGAAGACAAGTAAAATTATCAATAAAAACAGTAAAAATAACACATTTTATTATGGATTATAGTATATTTTTTATTAAATCAATTTTTTTTTCTTTTTAAGCAAAAAATCCAGATATTTGATTTTTTGATTCGATTTTCTCACCTAACAACTATAAATGTGTGGTTTTGAAACAAACATCTCGATTTTAGTGCATTTTAACATTCAAGGCATTTATTTCTTTTAAAACGCGTCCGAATCATGTCATCAAACACATCTGCGCTGGCTTGACTAGTGTGGTATCGGTACACTTTTATTATATTTATAACCAAGTATGAGTACACACACGCGGTATTGTGTGTCTTAAATGATCCCTAATTTAAGAGTTTAGACTTGTATCTGAAACTTGATGCTAAACAGACCTTTTGGTTCATGCGCTGAAAGCTGGATGAGTCACATTTACAGGAGACATGAGTGATCTGGTGGAGTTGCTCCATCCTGAAGCCCCTTCGGCTCATATTTACCGCTGTGGGGCAAGAATGGTGTTTAATCACGACCCCCCCTGCTGTTCCTTGTCAGCGATAAGAACCACATGCACTTTGGTGCCATCACGTGTGCCATGGGGATCCGCTACAAGTCGTACTGCTCCAACCTGGTGCGCACCCTGATGGTGGACCCCTCCCAAGAGATGCAGGACAACTACAACTTCCTGGTGCAGGTGGAGGAGGAGTTGCTGAAGGAGCTCAAACATGGTGAGTTCAGGAGCCTGCTGGGAGTGTGGGAGCTTTAAATGCTGAGCTGCGTATCTGGATTTTTGTAAACTTAGTTTGTTTTTCACAGTTAAATTGTTTTTTTTTTGTCGTTTTCTTTTCTCTTTAAGCAATTAAATCTCTTTTTGATGTATTGGGAATGAGCTGTCAAGACAAACGTATTGATTAACCTGAAGATGCACAAAATTAATTACACTGCAGAAATGTTTGTTGCATCTTCTTGCGGACACGTTCAAAATGCTGTTTTTATTGAAAAAACAAATCTTAGACTCTCATTAGACGAAGATGAAATCCTCCTAACTTAAAAGCATAAAATAAACTTTCATGATTGATAGTTTGGCGTGTTTGGACATGGTATTGATCCTGGACTTTCCTGCAGGAAGATAATAAGGTTTAATGTGTGTGTGTGACTCTAAAATAAAAAACCCTGGGTCTAATGTCGTAATGGTCTTTTGTCCAAAGAGATCATTCTGGTTCGCTGTGAGATAATTCTTTGCAACAAACTTTATGGAATTAATTCTTTGTATTATAGGTGATATTATGGGGTGGGAAGGGAGTAAACAACAAAAACAAAAGAAAAGCCTGTAGCACTTCATAGAAGGACCTGCGCCCAAGTGGACAGTCCACTATCACCTTCCTACCATGTCTTCATGCTTGTGTTGTTGTCACTCATATGTAAGTCGCTTTGGATAAAAGCGTCTGCTGAATGACTGTAGGATAGAATAAATATCCCTCAGAGCTGCTTTTCCGTCTTGCATCTAATCAGCCAGTTGAAGGACAATCATGTCAAATGCCGTTGCTGCTCAAGAGGAGAAATTTTCCTGGAAATGGAGACAAAGCAGACAACTCCCAAAATAAAGGAATTTATTAGAAGTTGAAACAATGAAAGTCTGATTTTCTTTCTATTGTTTATCAATTGTGCGGAAAGAGAATAAAAGTTTTGAATCATTTCCCACATGATCTTTTCCACAGGTGTAAAAATCTGCGACGCCTACAACGCAGTTCTGGACTTTGTGAAGAAAGAAAAGCCCGACCTTGTGTCCAAGCTGACAAAAAACCTCGGGTAAATGCACGCAGGTTGCAGCTTTATGAGCCGTGTACTCACACACACACACACACACACACACACTCCAGCACTCAGATCCTCCTCTTCTTTGCAGCTTCGCCATGGGAATCGAGTTCAGAGAAGGCTCGTTGGTGCTGAATGCTAAAAACCAGTACAAACTAAAAAGAGGTAATCATGTCATCACCTTTATTTTGTTTTAAAGACATGGAGTTTATTTAGTTTCAGCTTGTGCACGCCGTGTTCCTGATAACAAGTGTGTGTCTCCAGGCATGGTGCTCAGTATCAGCTTGGGTTTCTCTGACCTTGTGAACAAAGACGGCAAGAAGGAGGATCAGAAGTACGCCTTGTTTATTGGCGACACAGTTCAGATCAATGAGGTGAGATTATTGTTATTTATTTTTTATCATTAAAGATTAGTTGTTTAGTCTTACAGTTGTGCCCTTATTTATTCATACCCTTTCATTAAAGAAGGGAAAAAAACAGCTGCCTGTAAAATAAGCTGAAATTGACTAAAGTAACAATAAATAAAAAAAAAAAAATTAATAAAAATCATTACATTATTTTCTAATTCTGTTCAATAGATTTTTTTAAAAAGCAAATAAGATCATTTATTACATATTATATCACTCATAAACTAATATTTAGTTGAACAATCCTTTCATGTTTCCGCTCCAGTCAGGTGTTTTCTGTTCCTCTCAGTCAGACTTCTGCACCTGTTGACAGGTATTTTGTCCCACTGTTCAACAGAAAAGTCTCTAATTTGTCCAGGACCAATTTGTTTGTTTTTTTCTCTTTTCAACTCAATTAAATGAAAAAACAGTGTCTTATATTACTAAATAACATTTTTGCAAATTTTTACTTATTGTTCCTTTTTAAGTCTCCAGTTATTTGAGTGACTGTTGTAAAGTGACTGTATTCAACCTTTTCTTTAATGAAAGGGGATGAATACATATGAACACAACTGTAGATGTGAATTTCTTAAGCCTGAAACCCAGCGGCGGGAAATCGGGATTTTTTTGCTTCACAATTTTAAAGTTGATTTTTTTTTTTTATTTATTATAAATAAATACAAATAATCTGTTATAAGATTTTTCATTTTTATTGATCTTTTTACTTGTCTTCTTGGGTATTTTAGCAGCAGAATGATGGTCTAGTTACTGTGTTGTTTTTTTTCTCAATTGAAATAAAGTTCTGTACTTTTTTTTTTTTTTTTTTTTTTTTTTTTTTGCTTTTAGTCTAGAAAAATTGTGAGAATCGCAATTTAAATCAAATCGGCACCAAAAACATTGGTTTTGAATCGAATCGGGACACATTATATCGACTGAAAACTACATGAGCGGCTGTAGCTGAGGATGCCGTCTTGAGCAGTCGTCCGCCAACCTGGAGGTCGGTGGTTTGATCCCCAGACAACATGCCTGAGTGTCCTTGTGTGAGACGCTGAACGGGTAGAGCTGCAGGGAGGATCCAGCAGAGAAGTTTAACCAGAACGCTTAGCGGTGTGTGTTTCTGTTTAACAGGAAGAGGCCGCCACCATCCTCACACCAGCGAAGAAGAAAATAAAAAATGTTGGAATCTTCCTAAAGGTCAGTCGTCAGCGTCAACGGGTCTAAAGCTCTCTGTAAACAATCAGACCGTTGACTTCAGGGTATTTCTGCGTCTCGTTTCGTCAGAACGACGACGAGGATGATGAGGAGGAAGACGGGGATGACGCTGAGGAGCTGCTGGGGAAGGGAGCTCGGAGCGCCGCCCTGCTGGCGGACAGAACCAGAGTAAGTGTGGATGTGCGCGCTGTTGCACAATGAGTGTTTTTGCTGCGCTGATGGCGCGTCGGTGACTAAGAGTGTGAATGTCTTTGTGCTCTATCAGCTCCTTGGGAAGGTAAGTATTGGTTTTTTCCTAAAATCCCATCAGCTGAACCTCCTCCGTTGTTATTCTGCAGACGGAAAATGCCATTTTTAGCTTGAGTGATTTATTTAAATTGTTTTTTTTTCCACGTTTCTTTTCGCCATCCAAAGCCGTGAAACATCCGTTCTGCATGTATGTTGTGCTTTTCATCCAAAACCAACAAGTCGTCTGGTTTCTGTTCAGTCACTCTGCTTCTTTTCACCCCCCGCCTGCAGAACGAGATGACGGCGGAGGAGAAGAGGCGAGCTCACCAGAAGGAGTTGGCCAACAGTTTGAACGAGGAGGCCAAACGCCGTCTGACTGAGCAGAAAGGAGAGCAACACATCCAGAAGTGAGTCTGGAAAAGCCTGAAAGGGGCGGCGCCACGTTTGTCAAAATTTCCCCGCTGAGTCCAGTTGGACTGATAAAGAGCTCCCAGTTTTTCTTGAAGTGTTAAAGTGTCCGCTCATCGTTTCAGGGCCAGAAAATCCAACGTGTCCTATAAGAACGTGTCCCAGATGCCCAGAGAAAAGGACATCAGGGACATGAAGATCTACATTGACAAGAAGTACGAGACCGTCGTCATGCCGGTGTTCGGCATCGCCACACCGTTCCATATTGCCACCATCAAGGTACACCGATGATTCCAGTTTCATCCCAGTCATGCTGGTTTTGTTTTCTCTCACTGAAACAACCTGAAACTGCATGTTTGGTTCGTCGGGGTGCGATAATGTTTCTCTTTGACCAGTCAACACACTCTTACGCATTGAGCCAATACAGGGTATCCGCGGATCCTTAAAAAGTCTTAAATGAGATTTTTCAAAATTAAAGCCTTAAAAATGAGAAGCAATCCTTAAATCCAGACTCCCAAGGTCTTAAAAAATACTACACATCAAGTATTTATTACTGTTTTGTATTTTTGTATAACATTGAAATCTGAGGAACCGCTCGGTTGTGTGGCGGCTATTTTCAAGCACGCACATTAACGGTTACTACTTCATTAGCTGACAGGTGCGTCAAGCATGGGGAAGTGCAAATTTAATGTTCGCTGGCTGGATGATCCTAAATTTATTAAATGGTTGGCAACGGTTCCAGGCAACAGCTACGAGGCCGGCTGTACGCTGTGCGAGAAGATTTTTAAACTCTGCTCAATGGGAGTTAAAGCTGTGGAGTCGCATATGCACAGCGAGGAGCACAAAGCTGCTGCCAAAACCCACCACCAGATGCTGCCATTTTTCGAAAGTGCTTGAACTATTTGTAAGGTGGTTCAATGTTTTACATTTTGTGAATGTAAGGGCTTAAATTTAATCTAAGCGGCATTAAAAAAGGTCTTAAAAAGTCTTAAATTTTGCTTCATTAATTGTGCAGATGCCCTGCAACAGCAAATCAGCTTGAAGACATGCGAGCTGATCATCCCAGCCCAGACTGGGAATGAACTGGTCCGACATTCCTCATCCTGTTGGAAAAGTAAAATGGGACTTAATTTGCTCCTTAAAGTTGTTGCAGAAAAAAACGAGCTGGTTGATTAAAAGAAACTCTGCGTCATGTTCGATTTACACGTCCTCTCATAGATTCTGGGCATGTAGGTGGTTTTGTTGCAGCAGAAAACCACCAAAAACCACTTTATCCTCCTCATTTATGAAGTTTCTGATTATTCTTAATAGATACATTGTATTCTTGTAAAAATTTGGACTCCCTAGAAACTATCTTTAGCTTATAAACGGGAGCTAAGACCTAACGGTTCATCATAGACATATAATAAAGAAACAATCCCACAATTTCCACCCCAACCCCCTAAAACTTAGATCCCAGATTTCCTCAGGTCCACAGATACAAGACCTCAACACAGGTATTGGCACAAAGGAAACATATATACATATATATAATATGCAATATGTAATACTTAACCCGTTGTTTTTGGGTTATAAAAGTATTATGTCAGCCCAAAAAAATATTTTTTTACGGCTGACATTACAACATTTAACAAAGTTGACATGGATGATATTTAGAAAGTCTGAATCTGGTCCCGTCTCGGCGAGAGAAGCTGGTTTTTGTCATGTTTTCACAGCTGTTAACATTAGTTGTGTTTTAGGAACTACTTATCACATAGAGCTGCGTTCAGTCACTGTTTGCAGCTAAATCTTTATTACCATGTCAGCAGCTACGTCCATTTACTCTTTAAAGTCCAACCGTAGAACAACTGCGTAGGAAAGTCCTTTTTTTTTTTTTTTTTTTTTTTTTAAAAATAAAATCTGAAGTCTTTATGTTTTTATTTATTTTTTATTTTTTTTAACCATTGACTACCATGTGGGAAGTTAAAATAATTGTAGTGTTATCTTCAGCTTCTTGTGTCCACCAGGGGGCAGGAAACCAGTATCGTACGGTGTAGAACAGGGTTTTGAGTAAAGCTTCTACTGGGGCTGCACTATTATGGCCAAAATAAAAATCACAATTATTTTGATCAATATTAATCACGATCATTCATTGTGTTTGAGAAAACATGTATTTGACTGCTGGTAGAGAGCCTGATAGCCTGATAGTGATAAGAGATGCGTGCAGCAGAGCTTGCTGACCACCAAAATCGTGATCTTCAACAACACAATTTGTTTACATTCGGGTTGTTTTATTGTGCTTTGGTATCAGTTAGCATTTGGAAACACTGGGAGGTGTTCAACAGTGTTTATAAACTTTTAAGCAGGGATTTAAAACTAGTATGATATTGAGACAACAGTTTGGGGACAACTAACTCATAATTCACGTGAAAAAACAAACTAGTTCCTAACCTGTACTGGCTTTAGTTACTGGGATTGCTTTGACGGAAAATGAGTCTGCAAGGTTGAAACTAGTTAACAAGTCAATCGGCAGAAGGGAGTTGTTGATGTTTCATGTCGCAGTCTTCATCTTACAATGATTTTTGAAAAGCCTTTAAAAGTACATTACGTAGTTTTTGCCCTTAAAACTCCGGATGGCATGGTGATCTATCGGGTCCTTCTGGAGCCACTGAATCCGCACAATACAACTTTTTCATGTCACTGCACTGTTTTGTGGAGAGAAAGAGAGAGAAAGGAAGAAAACAAGATTCATCATATGGTCGTCTTTTGCTGGCTGGAAAGTGCTAACAGGTTGGGTAGGATTCAAGATAAATGCCAAATTAGCTGCCGATAAGGGGGGTGTGTGACGGGAAAAATGGCAAAAGTTCTGTAGTGTGTCTTTAAATGTGTGTTTTATGTATGAGCCAAATACCACTTTAAGAACCTCCTGCATTAGTTATGATTCAGGAAACCAGACTGGGAACCTCTGAGCAGTTTTACTGAGTTTTTTTTCTTACATTTCTTGACGTTATCAGTAATGTTTTTATCCTTCCTCTGTAGAACATCAGTATGTCTGTAGAAGGAGACTACACCTACCTGAGGATCAACTTCTACGTCCCCGGCAGCTCGCTGGGGCGACAGGAAGGAAACATCTTTCCCAACCCCGACGCTACATTTGTCAAAGAAATGTGAGTATTTCTGACAGGAAGTAAGCGGCGCCTTCATTAAAAACACGTCGTTCTGTATCAAAGCGTGCAACTCCGTTTTGTGTCCACCTCTTCTTCAGCACGTACCGGGCATCCAACCTGAAAGCTCCCGGCGACACGTCGGTGCCCTCCACCAACCTGCAAAACGCCTTCCGCATCATCAAAGAGGTACAGAAACGCTACAAAACGCGAGAGGCGGAAGAGAAGGAGAAGGAGGGCATCGTCAAGCAGGACTCGCTGGTCATCAACCTGAACCGCAGCAACCCCAAGCTGAAAGACCTCTACATCCGACCCAACATCGCACAGAAGAGGATGCAGGGCTCGCTGGAGGCGCACACGAACGGTGAGGAAGCGGGACTGACTTCACCTCCAGACGAACAGCAGCGCAGATCATGTGACTGGTTCCATCTGTCGCTTCCTGCACAGGTTTCCGCTTCACGTCGGTCCGCGGCGACAAAGTGGACATTCTTTACAACAACATCAAACACGCCATCTTCCAGCCATGCGATGGCGAGATGATCATTGTACTTCACTTCCACCTCAAGGTAGGTTTTAGTTGATCTTACTGCTAGTTTTTCTTCAAACTTTAACAACTTTGTCTCTTATTTCTTTATAACTAAGTGTCGTTAAGTAGATTTAAGCCACAAAACAGACCTAAGGCGTTTTTAAGCAGAACAAAAGACGCCTGACTCAACGCGAGAGATGAACGGGAACCGGGTCGATAATTTACACAACATGCCAAAGAAGCCGTTTTGTATTTTATTTTGAAGCATTTTTTCTGCAAAAATGCTTAATTTTGCTTTAATTTCTTCAAGTTTACGTAGAAAAAGCTTCACAGTTTAACAGACAAAATGGTGTTTTTACAGCAGCTAATTCACAAATGAAATCAATCAAATCAAAAATACTTTATTCATCCCCGAGGAGAAATTCAAGGTTTGTCATGCAGACATTTATGACAGATAAACAGATCCGAACTGAGAGGGGCGGGGGGGTGGGGGGGGACCGGCGGCCGCTGGGAAGCCGAATTCAGATATGATTGTTGTTTGGGTTCCAGGCGAGGAAAATAATTTGCCCTCAGCCTTGAGTCCATAGCAGATCTCAGGCTGGCAGCTCCAAACACCGATCCTAGCAGACATCCAGAACCCAGACCAGACTGCCAGTCTGGGCCAGGCTGGCGTCCTGCTTACGGTGCTGCTGGCTGAAAGCTTGCATGTTGAGCTCCGCGTGTGGTGGTGTGTCTTTTACACCTTTACAGGAAACCGAACAGAAAGAAGAGGAAGCTAAAAGGGGGACACATGTTGAGCAGATGAACAGAATTTGAACATTAAGTCCTTTGAAGGCGCATCACACAACCCTCTGACATTATTATTCACGTTTCTGGAACCGTCGCTGCAGCAACCCAAGTTTCAAACGGCGATTTACGACGCCGTGTGATGTTGCACCTGAGTTTCGCATCATGCACTGCATCATCTGCTTGCAAGCGGATATCCATGCATGGACTGTTTAAAGCACACAGTCTCCTACCCCCTCAGTTCCACCGCGCCTTCACAGCTGATCGTGGCAACACCAGTCAACAGGACTGGTTCTAGCAGCTACACCGCGGTGCGTTTCTAAAGCTTTTCAGAAGCTCCGCCTCTTTCTGCTTCTCTAAAATTCACGTCTGTTCTATTTTTGCTGCTTGGAATCCGCGTTAATCTGGAGCAGAGCGGGTCGTTCAGGCAGGAAAGTTGATGAAAACCAAACTGGATCCAGTGGATTTGGACCTGTAAAAGATCCAGTGGACATGTAAAAGACTACAAGTCGACTTTAGATGCATTTTACTCTCAAACATTAACATTTCCTCGTTACCATCGGCTCTGCTACCAAAACCGTAGGTGTGAGACAGTTTCGTTTAGTAAATGTCGTCTGCAGCTTCTCACTGTGTTCGTTGTCTTCTTCAGAACGCCATCATGTTCGGTAAGAGGCGTCACACAGACGTGCAGTTCTACACAGAGGTGGGGGAGATCACCACAGACCTGGGGAAGCACCAGCACATGCACGACCGAGACGACCTGTACGCCGAGCAGATGGAGCGCGAGATGAGGCACAAACTCAAGTCTGCATTCAAGAACTTCATTGAGAAGGTGGAGACGCTGACGAAAGAGGAGCTGGAGTTCGAGGTGCCCTTCCGAGACCTAGGGTGAGCCCATGCTGTGATGAGGGGGGGGGGGGGGGGGGGTGACGATATGCTTTTGTCTCGATTCGATTCCGATTTTTTATTTATTTTTTTTCTTTGGGTGCAAATTCGATTTAAATTGCGATCCTCTCAATTCTTTGATATTGATTAGTTTTGTAGATTAAAAACAAAAAAAATGTGTAAAACTTTTTTTTCTCATTTTTCTTCATGTCAATGAGGTAAAAAACAACAAAGTAGCCAGATCATCATTCTGCTGACATAATGCCCAAGAAGACAAGTAAAAAGATCAATAAAAAAAATAAAATTGACAAAAATTTTATAGTGCATTCATTTTATTTGAAATTTTTTTTTTACAAAAAAAAAATCTATTTTTAAAATTGTGAAGAAAAAAATCCCAACTTCCAATTTTTCAATTTGATTTTCCCCTGATTAGAGGACATGAAGACTGATGTTTGGAACTGTGCGTCTTTGTGTTCAGGTTCCAGGGCGCCCCCTACAGGAGTACATGCTTGCTACAGCCGACGTCCAGTTCTCTCGTCAATGTTACTGAATGGGTCAGTAAACGCTGCAGCGATGCGGACGACTCGTCCAGATCTCTGGGACTCGCAGGAACGTTAACTTCCTCCTTCTCTGTCTGTAGCCGCCGTTTGTGGTGACGCTGGATGAGGTGGAGTTGGTCCACTTTGAGCGTGTTCAGTTCCACCTGAAGAACTTCGACGTGGTCATAGTCTACAAGGACTACAACAAGAAGGTCACCATGATCAACGCCGTGCCCGTCAACTCCCTGGACCCTATCAAGGAGTGGCTGAAGTAAGGCCCGGACGGAAAGATTCCGCGGCGCAAGTGGAGGCGGAACCTCATGCTGTTTTCTCCCGTTTCTGCTTTTCTCAGCTCGTGCGACATCAAGTACACGGAAGGAGTCCAGTCTCTGAACTGGACCAAGATCATGAAGACCATCGTTGATGATCCAGAGGGTTTCTTCGAGCAGGGAGGCTGGTCCTTCTTGGACCCAGACAGTGAGGTGTGCGCCACATACATTTTACTCCTACAGACACTTTTCTTTGTCTTTTAATATTGACTTTTTATTTTATCTATTCTATAGAAATATTTATAAAATGATATAATAGAAATATTCCATAAAATCTGACTTGTATTTTCTTATCTTGGGCATTACATCTATGATGTTATATACTGTATTTTTTATTCTCCAGTGAGTGTCAGTGTGTTGGGTGACTCTTAATGTCCACTGAAGTGTCAAAACTGCAAATGTATCATCCTCCCTTATTAATATACTAGAAAGCTGCTTATAAATATGCATCCACTGTAGTGGACATGATGCATTAAAGGGTGTGTTGAGATAATTCTAATTTGTTTTTCATGTTGTCTTGTTGCAGGGAAGTGATGCTGATAAAGATTCAGAGTCAGAAATAGAGGATGAGACGTTTAACCCGTCTGCTGATGAAGAGGAGGAGGAGGAGGAGGAAGACAGTGATGAGGACTACAGCTCAGAAACCGAAGACTCTGGTACATTTTGTTGTTTTTAAGCATATATTTTTTGTTTTAGTTTTGATATGAATTTTTTTTTCTTTTTTCAAACACCAAATTTTTTTTTTTTTTTTTTTTTTTTTTTTTACTTTTTAAACACCAGAGCAGCAGAAGATTTGGACATTTTTTTGTGTAACTTTAAAATTGCACCATGTAATTTATTTCTACATTTATTGATTTTTACGTTTTAAAACCAAGCTTAACAGATTCATTTATTTGTTTTTTTGCCTGTAATTTGAAAATCCATTCTTATTCATTTCTTTGTTTAATTTTTCTCTCCACAAATGAACTTGTCTCTGAACTTTTCTCACTTACACACACTAACAGCTTTCTTCTTGCCTGCCGTGTTGCAGATTACAGCGCATCGCTGGGCAGCGAGGAGGAGAGCGGGAAAGACTGGGACGAGCTGGAGGAAGAAGCCAGGAAAGGTTTGTGTTGACAGATTGTTTCTGTTTTTAACGGGGAGCAGCGCTAAATACTAGCGCTGTGACGATATGCTTTTGTTTAGATTCATTTCCGATTTTTTTTTTTTTTTTTTTTTTTTTTTGGGTGCTGATTTGATTTAATTGCAATTCTTACAATTCCTCAATATTGCTGAATTTTGTAGATTAAAAACAAAAAAATGGACAAAACGTTTTTTGTTCATCATTTTTGTAGATTTTCTAGCATAAAAACACAGTAGCCAGACGATCATTCTTCTGCAGTAATGCCCAAGAAGACAAGCAAAAAGATCAACAAAAACAATAATAAAAAAAAAAAAAATTCAAAAGGATTATTTGTATTAATTTGAAAAAACAAAACAATTTACAATTGTGAAGCAAAAAAGCCCGGTGTTCGGTTTTCCGGGCCCGATTTTCATGCTTAAGAAAGTAAAAACATCTATAAATACAAAAGAAATTACAGAATTTTTTATAATGGATTATTTTTATTCATTGGGAAAAAAAATCTATTTTTGAAATAGACGCAAAAAAAATCTAGATATTCAATTTTTCAATTAAATTTTCCCACCCCTACTGCACCGAGATACATGTAGCTCTGTACGTGCTTGCTCTTCTGTTTACCTGGTGTGTGTGTGTGTGTGTGTGTGTGTGTGTGTGTGTGTGTGTGTGTGTGTGTGTGTGTGTGTGTGTGTGTGTGTGTGTGTGTGTGTGTGTGTAAAAATATCAGCGCAGATGAAAATAGTGTAAATACTTTGCTCCGACTGCAGGAACATCCCATTTGTTTTTCAAATCCAGCCTTAGACACACCGTCTGCACTGTTATTTGCAAGTGATCTGGTAGGATGTGTGTCCATATCACACATCGGCACGTTGCTACGGTAACTGCATGCAGCGCCAGACACAACTAGAGGTGGATTATGATTTAACTTTGTGTATGTGATGTGTGCTTTCCCCATCCGGCCTGCAGCTGACAGAGAGAGCCACTATGAGGATGAGGACACCTCAAACAGGAAGAGGAAGGTCCGATCACATCCCACCCCGCCCACCAAGAAGAAACGACGCCACTAAATGTCACACACGCACACACACACTCATACTGCCAAACTTAGTTTCCCCTCTAACTCTTCCCTCTACCCCAACCGGCTCTTTCCATGCTCACGCCTCACACAGACACACACGTTGAGACAAATGATGTGTATATAGACGTAGAAAAACCCCCTTTTCTTTTGTGTGTGTGTGTGTGTTGGTGTCGCGTTGCAACAGTGTGAGAACCAGCAGGACTGTCGCGCTTCAGCTTTTCTTTTTCTTCATTCCTTTGTCTTTTTTTTTTCACACCCATCGATCCATCAGGGTTTCTTCTGTGTGAGAGTGTGTGTGTGTGTTTAATTGGGTTTTTATTGCAAGCATTGTTTATTTTCTGTTTAAAAAGATTTGTTTCTTAATTAATGGATAATAAAAGATGACTTGACATATCCTCTGCCAAGTGTTTTATATGAAACTTATGATTCCTTATGTTTCCCTCCCCATTTTCTTAACTTGTGATAAAATTGGAGTATTTGCCTTTTTTTAAAAGGAGCAGATGCATATTTCCTCATTTCTTTTCTTTAAGTGGGGTTTGTAAACTTCTACATCCACACACACCTACACACACACACACACACACACACACCATGTCCCTCACATTTGTTTCCTCTTTTGTTCTACAGGAGTAGATATGTTGTACTGTTCATTTTGGAAATCCTGTTTTTTTGTTTTTGTAATAAAATGAAAAGGAACTTTAGTTTGTTTTCTGTGGCGTTTTTCTGTCACGCTTCGGGCCGATCCTGAACTGAATCCTAGTTCATCAGCTCACTTTGGGGAATGTGAATGTTCAGCCGAACTCCGACTCGAAGCTGTTTGTTCCTGGAGAACAACGTAGGAAGCAGACGTTCAAATCAAAGTTTATTTCTACAGCACCTTTCATACCAGAAGCAGTTCAAAGTGCTTTACATGAATAAAAAAAAACCAAAACAAAACAGTAAAATAAATAGACACATCATCATTCTCACACACACACTGACACACCCCCAATCTCATGTTGCCTGATAAAGCTTCTAAAATAATCTTCTGTCTCTTTAACCAACAATAATAATAATCGTAGTAAAAGAATAAACATAAAAGAGATCACATCTGGCTTGGCAAACTGAGAAAACGATATCCTGGGAATCCCCTCACACCAGGGGCCAGCCCACCCATAACCATAGGGTGCAACACCACTGGAACGTCCACAACTCATGGTTGTCCCCGAGCCAAAGTGCAGCCAAATGGCTGAAATACAGGGGCCAACCTGTCAGGCCATCCCCATGGCAACGATCCGGCAAACTGAATAGGCAAAGCCCCCAGCGTGGTGGATCCCCATGAGGAAAGCACTGGAGTAACAGAACTTAAGATCAAACCTAAGACCTACAGGGAACCAGCGAAGAACACTAAATAAATAAATAATAAAAGGGAGCGTAAGCATGAAATATTTAAGAAATAAAGCAATAAATTCAGATAAAAATAGGTAAAATAGAACAATAAATAAATAATCCTTACATAGACTAAAAATCAGATGAGATCATCTTAAAGCTACACTAAAAAGGTGGGTCTTGAGCCTCTACAAAAACATCAATAGTCTGCCCGCGTTAACCAACAGATGAGAAAGTTATTTTACAAAATAACTGGTTTATTTGTCTAATTGTCGTAAGAGAGCAAACTTTGCCAAGTAACTAGGAAGGCAAGTCAAACTGAGTCTGGTGAACTGTCAGGTGGGAAAAGTTGGATGTGGAATGAAAAAAAGAAAGCAAATGGTTAAACCCTAAACATATGTAGTAGTTTGGATCTGTGACTGGTTTAAGGCTGGGATGTAATATTTCTGACCACATCCTACTTTAGACCACTGTTTCTCAGTCCAGGTCCTTAGGGATCACTGCCCTGATGTTCGCACTGTTTGCTCACATCTGCCCTAGAAAGTCGGGTTGTTTCCCTGCGCCCATACACACAACACCAATGCAGTGTGCTGCCTTTTCCAAACACAACTCTACAGAGGTTGCTTCAGGTAAAACGAGTCTCTGCTTCAGTGTTTTGTTTAAAGATTAAAGATGAACAAATGCAAACGTGCTTTAACTCATTCGTTTGCTGCAGCTGAATAAAAATGAGGGAATTTCTGGACAGGTTGTGTGAGACTGAGTACAACAGCGGAATTAAAGGGGAATAATTTACTTTAAGAAAAAAATGCAAGAATGTAAACTAAGTTAGAGGTTTTCCTCTTTAATATGCCCGTTAGGTTAATTTTATACATTGTTGGAAAGCCTGAACAGTCACTTTTACAATGAGGTGTAACTTGTAAGGATCATACTTCTGTGAGCAGAACAGCTTAAGATGTAGGAAACCCGCCGCAACCATACTGGTTGACCATTAACAACTTCTGGTTGAGGAGTGGGATGCAATCCTCCTGCAAAATGTGACCAGCATGAGGAGGAGCTGCAAAGCTGGATCTTCCACATGCTGCTGTGGTCCCTGTGCAAAATAAAGGGTCAAACTGGCCATTATGAGCTGTTCTTATTTTTGTTTCTGTGCAAGACTGCAATTGATCCACCAAGCAAGTTAAAACAAGTGATGGGATAAGATTGCAGGGGATTTGAGCTTGTTTAGCAGTCTACAGAAACCTGATCTTTACAAGTTAAACCTCTTTTTAAAGGCTAATCACACTTTCCAACAATGTTATTAACTGTAAGCAATAATTGACCATAATTTGTGCTAAACTGAGAAAACGGAATTTTTAAAAAATGCGATATTTGGTCTAATTTGGCAAATGAACAAACAACTAAAATAAATAAAAACACACTGGATATGGCTGTTGTACATGGTTGCAATTTTTCTTTCATGCTTTAAAAGTCTGGCTTTAGGTTTTCATAAGAGACGTATTGATTGGTGCATAGGTTTAAGAAGTATCAATAAGGTATTGATAAATACCTCATGCATTTTTAAGATGTGATCACATAATGTTTTAAATGCCTGCCTTTACTCTGCTAAATGAATTTGTATATGAATGGGGGAAAAAACTACCGTTTTACTTTTTATTTTTAGACTGGAACACAGTCTATTTTTTCTTTTTAAGAAGAATATTTTTCTTGTGTGTGTTTTCTTTTTAAAAAATAAAAATTGATAAACAGTTCTGTAACTATTTGACTTGCTAGCAGTTTACTTGCTAACAGTTGACTTGTGAGCATTTGACTTGCTAACATTTAACTTGCTAGCAGTTGACTTGCTAACAGTTAACTTGTGAGCATTTGACTTGCTAACTGTTGACTTGCTACCAGTTGACTTGCTAACAGTTGACTTGTGAGCATTTGATTTGCTACCAGTTGACTTGCTAACGTAAACTTGTGAGCATTTGATTTGATACCAGTTGACTTTTGAGCATTTGACTTGCTAGCAGTTGACTTGCTAGCAGTTGACTTGCTAACAGTTGACTTGCAAACAGTTGATTTGCTTGCAGTTGACTTGTGAACATTTGACTTGTGAACATTTGTTTTGTGAGCATTTGTCTGTGCACCTTATCAAACAGTAGAAGTTATTACTGCCTCCATTTCGGTTCCTAGTTTACATATAATAACCTTGAATCACAGTGGATAACTCCTGATTGCAACCAGTCTTGAAAATGAAAAACAAGAAAAGTTCCTCTGTGACTGAATAGTAAAACAATAATGCAAAGTTTGTTCCCTATTTGCTTTCTTGGGGACATATGCAAATAGCTTAGTAGGGGATAGGATCATTAAATCAATCCCCCATTCCTGAAAACAAATCAGTTTTACGAAGCTTAAAATCCTGGAGGAGAAGTGAAACTGACGGTAAAACAGACTGGGGTGAACTCACGCTGCTTCATCTATTTTCGTAAAAAAAAAAAGATACATTGATGCTGGTGGGGAAAATATTCATTTCATAGATGCAAAAATAATTAGATATAGCATTTAGATTTCTATGAAGCTGAAAGGAGATGTTAAATTTGACATCAGTAGTCCTGGTTTATCATTTCCTGACTCCTGTCATGATGCTGCTGCCATGCTTTTCTGCTTGTTATAAATATAAAACAGTGACTAGTTACGAATGCAAAGTCTTTACCAGCAGGTTTCACCACTGCGTTTATTGCCACTTTATTTTGTGACCTTCGTCTTGGTTGCATCTCTGCAGTTTTGCATTAACTTTTCTCTCTCTCGCAGTGCGCTTTACATTCTTCCTGGTCTAAAAAGATTTGGTGTTGGTGCAGCCTAGCTATAATAGTAGATTTTATCTCAAAATATTTGAAGAAAGATATTATCATGCTTTGCTTCATGTGCTAAAGTTCATTACTTTAAAGCAACTCCAGCGCAAGAGGGCCGCAGTCCTGCAAGTGTTTGGAGTTTCCCTGCCTGAGTCTGTTAATTCGGTGTCAAATGTATTCACATTCATTACTCAGGTACTCGGGTTTACAAAGACTTCTTTAGAAGTAAAGGTACCAACTCAAATTTTTTACTTAAGTAAAAGTATAAAAGTACTGGGTTAAAAAAAGTAGTTAAAGTATTAAAGTAAAAGTAATGCAAATGTGAAAAATACCATACTGTGGCACCAGCGCCTACAATGCACTCCCTAGAATAACGTTTTTCTAAAAGTTATAATGACTATAATGTGATGTCAGAATGAAAAAGCTGGGAAGTACTACACCTTTTCAGCCTTGTAGATTCTGATGAAAAATGAAAACATTTGAGTGCAATGTAAATATTTTAAAGAAAGATATATGAGCATTTAAATGTGTTTCATGGCCTGGATAATATGATTGTAATCATTGTAATGTTGCAGAGTCCAACTTCTCACTCTGTCTCTCTCGCTCTCTCTCTCTCTCTCTCTCCCTCCATATATATATATATATATATATATATATATATATATATATATATATATATATATATATATATATATATATATATATATATATAATGAGTGGATATATATATATATATAATGAGTGGATATTGGTAAATATTTTATATAAGTGTGTTTATATGTTTATATAAATGCATGTATGGATCCTGACTTCTTCTTTCTTCACGTCCTCTTCATTATTTTATTTTATTTTATTTTTTTGTGCCCTTCTGCTGTGGGAGGAGGACATCCAGGTGGGAGGACTTTGCTTCTCCCTCATTTGCATATAGATAAATAAAAATGGACATCAGCGCAACGAGAACGCAGAACGAGCACCCTGTGTAGGTTTTTATTGTGGTCTGGACGACACCAACAGTTGGGGTCAACTTAAATGTAGTTTTCTTTAACAGCCATATTGTTAAATTAATCATGGAGTTGACTTTAAAGTTTATTTTTGTTTGGGGTAAGTCCTCAAACCTGTTGAAACTTTGTGTTTTGTGTGTTATAATGGTTATTGAATGAGAGTAATATCGATGCTTTAACTTACTGTTTCCAGGATTTATAGTTGTTGGTTTGAAGATTACTCAACAAACAGGTAAGATTGTTTTTTGTTTTTTTAAAAAATATTATTAAATAAGAGCAAACAATTAGGTCCCCATTATTTAAAGGATCTGTCATGCCTGCAAAGAAAACAGCAATCAAAGTGATGTCCAGTGTTCCCAGTTGGAAAAATCATAGGAAAGGAAGCATTTGTCGCTTTCTAGAAACAATATATTTTCTATCAATTATTCATTGAATTTAAGTTTGGTTTTAATTTATATAAGCTGCATTTGTTACTTAATTAATCTTTTGAAACTTGAAATTTATTTTATTTCGAACAAAAAAATATATATGTACATACATATAAATGTACTATACATACATATGTACACACATAGATGTGTGTACATACATACTAAGCAGAGAAAAATAATATTCAGCATAATAATATTGCGTCGTCAAATAATTACTAAAATAAGGGGGAAAAAGGAGTGGGGGAATACACTTTAAATCTTTGATTAATATTTTTAGGATTTAAAATAATATTTTGACACCAAAGACCTGATTTATGGTGTCACAAATGTTCCCGAATAATGTGTCATTTTTAGAAGAAAAAGAAAAATGCATAAATAAATAACAAATAACTTTAACAACCTGTCTGGAGTGAATGAAATTGGACATGGTGGACACCAATGTACAGCAAACTGAAAACATGAAAACATGCAAGAAACAGAAAAACATACAAATTAAAGTCACGCACTGAGAGTTACAAAACAAAACAAAACAAAACAAACAAACAAACAAAAAAACTAATTTAAGTCAGTACAGGTCATGACCAGTAGTCTCCAACTCTGGTCCTCGAACTCTACCATCAAATCAAAGATGCTTTATTCATCCTGGACGGGAAATGCAAAGTTCAAGATGGCTCGTCTAAGATTTGACAGACAGACATTTAACATTTATGACAGATAAACAGGTCCGAACTGAGACTTAGTTTTACCAGCGCCGCCTTATAACAGATAAGAACAGAGAAACATTGGGATCATCGGGAGTCGAGGGGAAAAAAAACATGTACCTCCAGACTGTGCCTCCAGATGGCGCAGTCTGGAGAGACAGATAAAAAACATCTCATACACACTTCAGCACAAACTCAAACGAAGACACACACACAGTCCAGGAAGGCGGTGAGTCAGGTGGGGAGGGGTGGGGATGGATCCTGCAGGTTTTAGTGTTTCCCTGATCCAACAAACTTGATTCAAATGAAAAGTTTCTATAACAGCTTGCTGTCATCTTCTGCACCTGCCTGTTAATAAGCCATTGATTTGGCTCAAGTGCGTTGCAGCAGGAAAACACTAAAACCTGCAGGATGGTAGCTCTCAAGGAGGACTGAAGTAGGTGATCCCTGACAGCGACTGAAGGCTTTGCCATTATCAGAACATAAATGAACTGGTTGTGGCAGAGATCAGGGACCGGCAGAGTCACACAACGGATACACATGACATCCACCAGGACCTACTTAGATCCTAAACTGCATTTATGTTCTGTGTAATTTTGTTGTGAAAAAGCTTACAGAGGCTTTGACAGTTTGTTTATGTGAAATGGGTTTCATTTAATGATTACCAACATTAAAACAGCGTAAGTGACTGTAAAGATTTCACTGTTTGTGCTAAAATACTAAGATGTGTTGTGAGTTTCTTAATCAAACTAAGCAAATCTTATTAATGAAGCTGGATGATACCATTTCCAGGAAACGTGGCGCCGAGAGGAAAAGCTACACAGTCTGCAGAGCCAGTTTCAGCACATACTGGTCCAGATAAGGCCATTGATGATCACGGTAGTCCTGGAGATCGAGAAAAGACCTGCGCCTCAGTCCCAACACAAAACAACCCTTGGTGGCGGGTGGACCTGAGGAGTATCTATCACGTAACGGCGGTTTCTGTCATCGGCGTGGCTTCCTGCTGCCAGGAGCAGCTGAACGGTGCGGAGATCCGCATCGGCCTCAGGAACAACTCCAACAATGAAAAGTGATGCCAGCAGGACCAAAAGATGTGCTGTTTGCTGCAGCATTAATACACACCAGTCAGCGTTTAATACACACTAATCAGCGTTTAACGATCCTTTCTGGTTTCTTCCAGATGTGCCGTCATCTCTGCTGCTGAAGGACAACATAGATACAACTTCCAGTGTGGAGTCATGGTGGGTCGCTTTGTCTACGTGGTTCTTCCCGGAACGCAGAGGAACCTGACTCTTTGTGAAGTACAAGTTCACGGCACCGTACTTAGTAAGTACCACATACCACCATGTACTAACAGATACAGTATTTACACATATAATACATTTTTATATGTGAAAATCTTTTTGTTAATTTTTTTCTTTGTTTATTCTTTGTTGTTTTGTTTCTTTCTTTCTTTGTTTTTGTTTTTCTTTCTTTGCTTGTTTGTTCCTTTCTTTTTTGTTTGTTTTTTTGCTTTTCTTTATTTCTTATTGTTTGTTCATTTTTTCTTTCTTTTTTATTTGTTTCCTTCTTTCTTTGTTTCTTTTTTGTTTGTTTAGTTTTTCTTTGGTTTTTGTCAGTTTGTTTCTTTTTTCTTTGTTTATATTTTGTTTTGTTTATTTCTTTGTTTTGTTCCTTTCTTTTTTGTTTGTTTAATTTTTCTTTTTTAGTTAGTTTCTTTATTTATTTTTTTCTAAGTTCATTCTTTGTTGTTTTGTTTATTTCTTTCTTTGTTTTTCTTTCTTTGGTTGTTTGTTCCTTTCTTTATGTTTTTATTTATTTATTTGTTTTCTTCTTTTTTGTTTTTATTTGTTTTCTTCTTCCTTTTCTTTCCTTTTTCTTTGTGTGTTTCCTTATTCTTTGTTGTTTTGGTTTTTTTGCTTGTTTAATTTTTTTGTTCGTTTTTTTTTTGTTTTTCTTTGTTAGTTTTTTCAGTCTTTCTTTTGTAAAGTGTTACCCCGTTTGATGATGCTATGTGTTTTTTAACTTTTTTTTTCCACAAGTGAACGTAGCTTTGAGAGGAGTTGCGTCCCAGTCTTCCTCCAGATGGAGAACATCAGGAAAAGCCAGCAGTGTCATAGACGGCATTGAATTCACCACCTGCAGCATAACTAAGGACCAACCCAGTCAGTGGGTGAAGGTGGATCTACTGGTTCCATACAACGTGACGGTGATTCAGCTCACCTTTACTGAAGGCTGTTGCTATGAAGTTGAAGTCCACGTTGACAACACAAGGTATAGTAAAAAAAAAAAAAAAGACACGTCTTCTATTAAAAACTAACTCTATGATCAGTTGTTCGCAGTAAAATTAGTTTAAACGTTAATTCTGTGTTGCAACTGGGAAACTCCCAACACTTGCAGGACTCCGGCCCTCCAGGACCGGAGTTGCCCACCTCTGGCTTCCAACTTTCAAGTTTGATGTAATTTCTAAGTAAAATTAAATAAAAACAGATGTATCTGAGCAAAAAAAGGACTTCATTTACTTGCTGATCTTCCTTTTTTTTTTTTTTAAAGAAAAAAATTATTTATCTCCTGCAGCTGTTCGGGAACTCCCAGCAGTTTCCACTCTCGGCTGACCTTGGATTGCGGAGGGATTGTTGGTCGCACTGTAACTGTATTCCACCCTGATGTCCCACTGACACTGTGTGAAGTCCAGGTCTACAGCAACTGGGAGAACACTGCAAACGAAGTCCTGCAGCGACCCCCGTCTCATGGTAACATTACGAAGTCTCCCGTTTGCCAAAAAACTGCTGCCAAGCAGACGTGTAGAGCAAATTACCAGCAACTATATTATCTCCACCAGTATGGAAACACACACTTCATCAGTAAACATGCAATCAGGCGTTTAGCATAAAACTTTTGATTTTTTTTTTCCTAACCAGAGAATGATTTCAGCTTTTGACCTTTGTGCTTTAAAAAAAATCAACTTATTGTACAAAGTTTTCATCCTCAGTAGAGAACATATCCACTGGAGGAGGCACATTGACTACAATGCTCAAAGTCTAACAGATACTGTTAGCTGCCATTACTCAGTCACCTTTTAACAGTGAAATTTAACCCCCTACATGCCTTAAATAATCACAATATTGCTCCAAGCAACTTATTGACACGACAGGGGGCGGCAGGGGCAGTCGCAGGCCATCAATCGCCTTTGTCCCCCTAAGCACAGACCTCCTTCTTGTTCCTCATCTATTAGTTTTTCAACATGCCAATCAGATGGATAAATTTAGTCCCATCATAAACTCTGGTTCATATTCAACATTTTTCTCATTTACTGTACGCTTATATCTCAAACCACTTCCAAGCTCCAGCTTTTTAATTCTTAATAACAAAACATAAAGTCTCAGAAAAACTCTGACGGTTAAATATCCATTAATACTACCTCTGTTATATTACACATACTTGAAGGATGATTACATTTTTAACTCGTGGAAAGATGTGTGTCTGTGACGGTGCGAGACAAAAATATGAAGTTTTCATTGTTGGAGAAAAAGAAGCAACTTTTGTGGAAGAAAATAGTTTCTTCATTGAGGAAACCGAGGAATGAAACAGCAACAGTTTTATTTAATCCTCCTGAACTAGAATGAATGTTAACAACAAAAAAAAAAAAGATAGCAAATAAACGTAATAATTTCATTCAAATTTGTAGAATATCACCAAGTTTATGTATTGATTCGAGTTGCTTTTGTTGATCTTTTCTTTATTAGTGTAGAGACTTCTAACAGCCTTCATGCTCAACCATCACAAATACAACTACTGGACGTTCTTGTCTGTCCACAGGTTACTGCTCCTTTGATTATTGCAGCCGTGACTACATTTTTGTCAAAGATCAGCCAATGACGTGGCTTCAGGCTCAAACCTACTGCAGAGAGAAGTACACCGACCTGGCTGCCGTCGACAGCGCTCAGGACATGAACAGAGTCGTTGACAAGATGTATGAGAAAAACATTTACGACTTCTGGATTGGCTTGCATGAAGACGTGTTCAACTGGACGTGGTCGATGTCGAATGAGGATTTCCATGGAAACGAAGCTGAATTCAGGAACTGGGCTGCTGGTGAACCCAGAAGAGAGACTGGTATCCAGCACTGTGTTGGCATGCAAGACTCTGGTGAATGGAAAGACCTGGACTGTCGATTACTCAACTACTTCTTATGCTTTGATGGTAATAATCATGCAAATTTAGTTTTTATCAAATCAAATCAAACTTTATTTCTATTGCACTTTTCATGCTTAAAAAAACAATACAAAGTGCTTCACACAAAACAATTGACATCAAATCGGTAAAACACACACACACACATACATCCACAGTCCCCTTACGCCCACCCACAACCACCCTCTCCCATGCCCTATTAACCCCTATAACAGTTAAGTCATAAGGATTAAAAATAAAACAGTAGATAACAAGACCTTTAATTTTAAAACAATAAAGACGCAAGCTCTTTCCACACACTCATACACACACAAGGACAGAGAGCAAACACCCACATTCCCCCAAATACATCATTCCCTGAATACTGTCTCTTTCACCGAACGCAGGTTAATAAAACAAATAAAACATTCATGAAGTGATAAAAGTTTTAACAACACATCTGAATTTAAACTGTGTTCCATTTCTTAAAGATAATGTATAATGTGAACTGGATTAAATTGTTGTCATGATCCTAAAATATCTGAGCGTACGTGTCAAGATTCAGTGGACCATCTAAATGGTTTTGTTTCATGAAATCTTATCAAACATGTCAACCCAACAAAAATGGCTTCACGTTCAAGGTTCAACAAATCAGAGCACCTCCTGAAACTATGAGCTCTACAGCATATTTAACCCTTTTGCTTGAGCCATATATGTGTGTATATATATATATATATATATATATATATATATATATATGTGTATATATTTTGTAACTGTAGTGCAAAAGTAAACCACCAGATGGCAGAAGACAAGTATAAAATTGTGAAGGTTTTGAGCAAAATATTTAGCATATAGTTGTATAAAAGGTCTCAGAAACTGTGTATGTTAAATATGATCCACAGCATTAAAGTTTTAAAGTTTGTGTTGTTAAGTCCAGACCGTTTCTTCTCTTTACAGGCAGAGAGGGGGCATCATCCCAAAGTAAGATTCTTGTCCAGACACCAATGACCTGGGCTGGTGCTCAGCAGCACTGCAGGGTAAACCACTCAGACCTGGTCAGTGTAAGGACGCCAGATGAGAATGAGGAGATCCGCAGACTGGTGCCGGCAGGGATGCTGGTCTGGATTGGCCTTCATGGGGATTCTTGGAAGTGGTCTGATGGAAGGGACACTTTGTTCAGATACTGGCAGGAGGGGCAACCTGTCAGCTCCGGGAATGAGGCGAACTGTGCTCACGTTAGCGGCGGAGCATGGGAAGTAAAATCATGTGATGCCAAATCTCCATTTCTGTGCTACTGTAAGTGTTTTTGTCACTTTTGACACATTTCAGTTGGGCGACTGCAGCATGTTGCATCTTACCTGCACAGAGTAGATGATTTAACCATAACTTTTATATGATGTGGTGCGGGGGTGTCCAGCTCCCGTCCTCAAGGGCCACAATCCTGTAGGTTCTGATGCATCCCTGCTTGGACAATGTGCAGACCTTCATAATCTGTTAGATCCATTAATTTGAGTCAGGTGTTTTGTAGCAGGAGTACATTGAAAACCTGCAGGACAGCAACCCTTGAAGAGCGACTTTGGACACCCCTACTGCAGGAAATCCGTAGCTCCCTAGAATATCATTTTCATATACACACAAAGGAAAATACCAGTTTAAAAAAAGTGGAAATTAAAGGTTTAAAATCTGTAATTAAAGATTAAATGGGTCAGACAAGATGTATTTCACTTTAGTTACTGCTCTGCAGAAAATGCCATCTTTACGGTTATGTTTTTACAGATTATAAGAAGTCGTCTGTGGTGAAGATCAGCGCCAACTTTGACATGTGTGACCCTGTCATCCAGCAACAAATCCAAAAGGAGGTGAGGGGAAGGAATTTCAGTTACTTTAGCTACTCATGAGTGTTTCATGTAGCTGTTTGTATTTCCAAACATAGTTCTATAAAAACAGCATGTTGTGTCATGATGTGTTTTGTGTCGTGTCTTTAGGTCTAGTTTCCTGTTTTATTTTGTAGTTTTTCCCATGTTAGTCCCAAGCGGCAACCTCCGGTGGTTAAAAGTGAAGCCTATGCAGAAGTGCATACAACTGCAATCCCCCCTTCATCCACTAGGGGCTGGCTCCAAAACAGAGCACATCCCCATAGACTCCCATGTTAAAAAGACCAACTTCACAGCAGAAATAAACGTGTTTACAGTCTGGTTCAAAAATCCATTTTCGGTTTAACAGGTCAGGTTTAACTTCATGACAACTGTGGGAGAAGTGAATTTTTTTCTAACTCGCCCGTTTAAAAGTAATTTAATATTGAAGTTTGGCATATTTAGGGGCATGTCCTTTTGATTGACAGGTACCCAATCTCCCGCTTCAAGTAAGAACATAGAACAGAACGTAGAACAGCCACGGTTTTTAGCCGGTAAACAACGTGACTTAGCTTTAGCCCGCTTATCTCCGTTAGCTAGTTAGCGCCTGTTATCTCTGGGTTAGCTTGGTTAGCTTTTAGCTACAGAAAGCTCGGAGTTCGCTCGATATCAATCATCCACCATGACGCTCATAGCCCCCCCTCTCAGCTCCACCTCTTTGCCCATATTTGTATTTTCCGGGCAAGACGACACGCATGCCCCTGCCAAGATGGTGATGGTAGGCACTGCCCACCAAGCTTCAATTCAGCTCTTCAGAAACCTATGGGTGACGTCACAGAGGCTCCGTCCATCTCTTTTCATGCAGTCAATGTTTAGTTCCCTTGCCTTGTTTCCTGTGTAGCCTTTGTTCCTGTTCATAGTTTTCATCTGGTCTCGTTTCATCTGTGTTTTGTTGTGTTCTTGTGTGTACTTCTGATTGTCTCCCCATGTAGTTTGCCCTCAGTTAAGTTGTTATTTTGAATAAAGCATCTAGGCTCCCATTTCCGCATTTGGGTCCTCGCCTCCTTGCCACCTCCTCGTGAGACTTTGTTGGTAATAAATGTAATGGAACATGGTTAATGTAACAGAAAATATATGTGAATTCTGCAATTATTTGTGTTTCAGCTGGAGAAGAGGATGAAAAACAAAGGAATCACAGATTTTAGGATCCACTGGAGGATGTCTGAGAGACAAATTTCACACAATGGAGACATATCTGGGTAAGAAACCTTTTAAAGTTATGTGTTTTCCTTTATATTTACTAATTTGTGTCCTTCTCATTTGTGTTGTCTGAAAAATTATTTATTAAATGTTAAAAATTTCACCTGAAAATAAATGAAAATGTCAAACTCAACAGCATTTTTCAGTTTTAGCTGAAACTGTGAAACTATCTGGGTCCTGTGGCTCCACCTGGTGCCTCTAATGTGACTTTCAAGTGTCCACTGGTTCTGAGTGAAAATAATTACTTACTCAGTTCCCATGATAAATAGCTTTTTTCCTGCATGACGGTTTCTGGTGTATCGATGGACTTTGGAGACAGAGCTGAAGCACAGCAGAGAGGGAGGCAGGGTTTACTTCTGCTTTAATGCAGAAATAAAATAAATACCTTATTTGTTTTGTGATTCAAACGCTAATGATGGAGTAGAAAAGTGGGAACATGGTCCCCTCTCACAGGTGATGAACAATTTTAGCAAACAGTTTGAGCTCTCAACGTTGATGTTCGTCCCTGCAGGCAGCCAGATTACCGTGTGTTTGTCTTCAATAGGTGTGCGCCATCCGGTGGAGGTAAAGAGTGATCATCATGACCGAAGGACAAGTGATCTAATAAGCAGACAGTAAAGACCTATTTTCCACTGCATTAACTTTGTATAGTTCTTATAAGTTTCCCTTTGCATACTTACTACATGAACTGTAGGAGGCTGTTTAGGTGTTTTTTTTTATTTAAATCTGGCTCAGTGTCACATTATGAGAAGTTAACAATAAATCAGTAAAACTTTGCCAAAATACACAACAGTTCTTAGGATTTCAGACCCAGAAGGATGAAGTAATGCTAAAGCTCAGGGCTTATTGAGCTTTTATTTGGAGGAGAAAATGTGAAATCGTTGTACATTTCAACCATAACTTGGCTAATGTGTTACTTTAAGGTTCCCATGTGATGTAAGAAGAGAGGCAAAAACAAAAAATCTTCAAGGCTTTCCATTACCATAACCTGCAGAGAGTAAAGAATGATGTGCTTCAAATGCACCTTAAAGTGGCTCTGTTATGCACATTTCAGTCTAATTTATTTGAATAAGCAAGTCCAGAAGGGCAAGAAATAATCAACCATTTTTCACAAACAACTTCATTTATTTTGTTTTGATCCTCTCAGATCAGCCTCTGCCAGAAACAAGCGAACGGAGAAAGCGACGACCTATGTCCTGCCTGCAGGGTGCGTCTGATTGGTCAACTAGGAGTAGTTACACCTAGCAGTGATGGTGGGCATGGCTTTCTTCTCGTGAACATAACCTAGAGAATATAACCAACCACTGAGTCCCTACCTGTATCGGGACGTCACGAAAATTTTGAAGTAGAAAAAATTCTGTAAAACAAATGATTTCCGTCGCTATGGAAACCGAGTAGAGAATGGAAAACTCAAACATGCGTTTAGGTGATTAAAAACAACAAAATTCATATCTTATGAGTATTCAACCCTATTACAGTATAGAAAGCTAGAAAACTAGAAATGGGATAATGGAGCCCCTTTAAAGGAATCATAACCTGGTGTTTTCATGTCTCCACTGTCCTCTTAATTTTTTTAAAATAATTGTTTAAAAACTTATTAAACCAAATAAAATGTTTTTAAAAAATGCTTGTTTTGACCATTTATTTATAATAAAACTTTTCTCGTGAGATTTCATGTGAGATTTTTTATTTAAAATAGATGTTAGCTAGAACTTTGAAATGTTGAAAAATTCATATAAAATACCACGAGAGGATATTAGAGAAAATAAAGGCTGTGCAACATGTGGCAGAACTGGATGAGCAATTAGACAGTGTTTTCAGGTGTTTAGGTCACATGACTAAAAAGCTATTGAACTTTCAAGTATTAAAAAATTCATATAAAATCCTACAAGATGAAAATGAGGAAAATAAAGGCTGTGCAATGTGTGGCAGGACTGGATGAGTAATTAGGCAGTGATTTTAGGTGTGTAAGTCATGTGAGTAAAAACCTATTGATGTTTGAATCAATTAAAAATTCATATAAAATAGGACTAGATGAAAATGGAGAAAATAAAGGCAGTGTAGCACTCACAAATTAGAAACTGTTTAAAATTGTTTTGACATTTATAGCCCCTGTGGTTGCGGAGATAGTTATGTTTAAATTCTGCTATGTTAATTTGTTGACGGTCCCTAACTATCCGCCGGTGGTGAAGACCGCTGCGGTGAAATTTGCTGTCACAACCCCACGACAAAGCAGCTTAGGGTCGGCAATTCATTACGAGGAGACTGGGTGTTCGAATATAGATGGAAGGTATGAAGTTGAGAAGACCATTGCATCGTGCATCTTAACCCCACGACAAGGTGGCTTCGGGTCGGGAGGCTGGGTGTCCGAATATCTGTTGAATATCAAAAATCAAACTAACTTTACCTCGGTCCAGATAAACACCAAAGCAAGATGGTCAAGCAGTATTACTCACCAGTCACTCACGCACACATCAACCAAACCAAAACTCAGTTCCCCACACCATTGTAGCCCACCTGTACACCAACTCTCTGCAAGTTTCCTAACTGTACGCACCCGTGAGCTGACAACACGGCTTTAACCCTTAAGTGACCACATACTGACAAACTAAACTAACGGGATTATAAACAATAAAAATCATACTGGTGACTTTGAGACCTTTTTTACACCTACCATATTTTATGTTCTAATTATTGTCCCTGTTAAGCTGCACATATGGACATTTTGTTAATAGAGAACAGTGAGACAGTTAGATATTACTTATTACTGTGCTTAGAAATATAAAATGTCTCTTTTTCATGTCTCAGGTGGTCAGAAGGAAGGATGAAGCTCCAAACTCCCCCGTGTCTGATCCAACATCCTGGCTGGAACCTGTCTTTAAATGTTTATTTAAATGTTAAATGTTTTTTCAGTACAAAATGCATTAATCATTTATGTGGTGTTCATAGGTGTTCATTTACCTATTGGAGGAAATGAAGGGAAAGTTTCTCTTCTAGACCCAAAAAATTCAGATATAAAGCTAATCAAATGGCAAATAACTGTAAAAGATGATTATATATGTTTCTGAAATTTTATATAACAAATAGTAACTTTGCTACAGTCACTTAGGGCAAAAGCAGTTGAATTTAAGTAAATACACAATTTCCACATGTACACATTCTGCATCTGACTTTTGAATATAAAATGTGAAGCTGAAGTAAATAACGGCTCATTAAAACACAAAGTCTTTATTAGTTACAGAAATAAAATCAATGCTCATTTTTAATTTATTAAAATGAAAATAATATTTTTCACTCTTTATTGATTCTATTAACACAATAACTGAATTTTCTAGATTAAATGTGTTTTCTTGTGGTTCTAGGGCCACTGAGCAAGCCTCCAAAGAAATCTTCCTCTTCCTCCAGACTGAGTTGAGGCTTCTTCAGTGATGGCTTTGTTAGTTTAGAGCAGGGATCCCCAATCCTGGTCCTCGAGGACCAGTATCCTGCAGGTTTTCGGAGTGCCCGTGCTGCACCATACCTGATTCAGTTCAATATGTATTTAGCAGACATGTGCAGAGCTTGTCTTAGGCGTCAGGTGTGTTCCAGCAGGAACACTTGGAAAACCTGTAGGACACCGGTACTTGAGGACCAGGGTTGGGGATCCCTGGTGTTGAGGACTGGTAAAGGATGGAGCCACGGTATCAAGAGATATGCAAACTGCTACATCATCTTCACTGCTGTCGCCTGGGTTCCTTTTCTGTCCAGAACCAGATACTGACATCAAAACAAGCAATAAAAGTGCCTCTTAGCTTCCAAAAAGAATGTATATGTGTTTGATTAATTTTCATTTTCTGTTTGTAAAATGAATCAAACAACAAACCTGTAATTCTGAAGTGAGGGTGGAAAGTCCTTGATGACAGCTGTGTTCCAGCTGTTGCCTGATTTTTTGGGTCAGTCTGTCAGCCAACATCTACCTGTAGACTGCTGGTGCTGCGCATGGCATGAGATGTGCTGGACTAAAATCTGCAAATAGAAGTTAGAAAAATATCAGATCATCTCATGAATAGATTGTAGGTGTAAATAGTTGCAGTTTGAGTCAACAAAATACTGTAATACCAAAAGATGAAATCAAACTTTATGAAGCTCTTTAATGCCAAAGGCAATGCAAAGTTTTTGCATACTTTTAAAAAAAGAATATTAAATAAAACAGGTTTTCACACACCAAAATGTAGAACATAGAATATTAAACAAGTAATTTTATGTCACACACTGCAATACACAGGCAACATTTTGGCCCCCCACAAACTTCATGTTGATAAAACATACATAAAAATAAAAGTGTTAAATATCTGGCTTGATGTGAATGTGACAAAACCATAGACTGACTATAAAAGATGGATGGAGCCTCCGTGACGTCACCCACATGTTTCCGAAGAGCTAAGTTGAAGCTCAGTGGGCAGTGCCTACCATCGCCATCTTGGCAGAGGCATGTGTGTCGTCTCACCCGTAAAATACAAAAATGGGCAAAGAGGTGGAACTGAGAGGAGGGCTGTGAGCGTCATGGTGGATGATTGACATCGAGTGAACTCCGAGCTGCCTGTAGCTAAGAGCTAACCGAGCTAACCCAGAGATAACAGGAGATAACCAGCTAACGGAGGTAAGCGGGCTAAAGGAAAAACGGGGTTGTTCTATGTTCTTCTTACTTGAAGCGGGAGATCCGGTACCTGTCAATCAAAAGGACACACCCCTAAATATGACAAATTGTAGATCAAGTTACTTTAAAATGGGCAAGTTAGAAAAAAATTCACTCCTCCCACACTTGTCATGCAGGTAAACCTGACCTATTAAACCAAAAATGGATTTTTGAACCAGGCTGTAACACTTCCACATCTTCTCACAGCTTGTTGATAACTGCAACTGAGGCAGGCCCAGCAGGTGTATTGAGGCTAGAAGACGGTTGTGTTTAGGCCAAGAACAGGGGTGGGTTTATACAATTACCCTGGATTGATGAAATCCCGGGGCAAATAGAGAAAAAAAAAAAAAAACGCATTTGCAAGACTTCAACCTTGTGGACAGTTTTGCTGCAAACAAAGCGCCCAGACAGAAAAACTTGAAAAAGTGCAATTTCCTGGTGACAACCCCTTTAAAGATATTAGCCTCCACTTCAACCTTGTTTAACCCTTTAAAGTCCTGGTCTACCATTTGGTAAATTTGCAGTGATTGGTGAATTTCTTTAAAAACTGTGGTGATAAACCTACCAATTGGTTTACGTATTTAAAACCCAAACTATGTGTTATAACACAACTGTTTCAAATTGAAACCATTTCACTATTGTTACATTATTATTAACTTCTTCCTTTTAACATCTCAGCCATTTGCTAAAAAATTTATTCTGTTTATTCTTGTCCAAACCAAAGAGAAAAACACAGTAAAACATTTTTCTCCGGGTTTTTTTGTCAGTGCGAACGTTAAAGGGGTGCTATTATGGTTTTTTGAGTTTTCTGAGCTTTCTACAGTGTTACAGTGTTGAATTCTCATCGGACATGTGAACGGCACTGTTTTTTATTACCTAAAGGCATGTTTGAGTTTCAGTTTGAGTTCCAGCACTCTCTCCGTTTGGTTTCCATGGCGACAAAAAAACGTGTCGTTTTAGAGAGTTTTTTCTACTTGGAAATCCTTGTGACGTCCCAGGGGATAAGGTTCGGTGATTGGTTACCTTCTACTGGTTAACAAGGGCATGTACAAATACATCAGGCGGGTGGAAAACGTTGGATAAAGTTATTTCCAACGATGGCTGGTGAGTTTATGTTGAAGTACTGTGAAATCCTCAGCCTTCTCCCAAGTTCAGGATTTGGTGGATGAAATGCGAGGTAAATCAGTTGCAATAAAAGTCGGAGTCCATATCAGTTTCGCCTTTGCAAAGGGGATTCCTTGCGCAGTCGCCAGCACCGCAGTCTGCCGCAGAAGAGTCCGCCTTCTTTTCACACAGGCTGTTTTTATTAAATCATTATGGGTAGAGCGATACATACAGTTGAATAAATGTTCCCACAAAAAGTTCTCTACATACACACTCACACCGCATGACCATATATGGAATTGTCTTCCTTTCCCCTGTAACACTGAATCGTGCACTCTACATACACACACACACACACACACACACAGTATGACCATATATGGAATTGTCTTCCTTTCCCTTACAACACTGAATCATGTATTCAATGGTCAATCGCACCCTTCCTCCTGTTATCTTCAAGGTCTTAGCGTTATCTTTCTACTGTTATTCTGAGTCTTGTGCGGCACAATGCTCTGTATTCTTCCATATTCAGTTGCTGCAGAGAAAGTTTAGACAGACATGGGAATCTTTCTGTGAGGGAGAGAGAGGGAGAGAGAGAGGGAGAGGGAGAGAGCAGAGGTCTGGCCTTATAAGCATTTCTTCTCCATCTTAAGTAACACAAAAGTAAATAAGAGTAATATATTTGGTCCAGTAAATAAGAGTAAAATATTTGGTCCCATAACAGTAACATAAAACATCAAACTTTCATATCAGAATTTATGTATGTACATAATCATCCTTCATTACCAAAGAGAGACATCCTGCTGCATTCGTTGCTGTGGGTTGCTGTTTTCCACTTCGTTTTCAGGGTCTGATTCAGGTTCCAACATGTAGGGCTGTATGCTATGTGTTGACATTGTATTTTATTTTTTTTATTGAGTTCATATTAGCCTAATCCTTCTGTTTATGAGATGTTACAATGACGGCGAAAGCAGGTGCGGTGCGCGCTCCCGATGTAGTGCAGTGGCGGGAGGCGGGGCTTAATGCGGAAGAATCTCAATCCACTCGTTTTGCCCACAGGCTGATCTGACAGCCTACGGAGAGGGTCGGTCTGAAGTAAATAAAGCGATTTGTGACAATAACTCGATCAATCCCAGCCCTTCTGGGCTCAGAAATAAAAAAAATTAGCCTGAAATGGACATAATAGTTCCACTTTAAAGGTTTAATAAAACCATGATATGATGCATTCACATGGGTCTCTTAGTTAAGCCACTGAGTCTGTTGAAGGAACTTTCTTTCTAAGTGACCATATTTTTTTTTATTAGTAAGCTTTGTTCGAACATTTAAAGTCTAAAGTCAACTGTATGAATTAATCTAATTTCTTTTTTTGGTTATTATTATTATTCAGATTGATCTGCAGGAGTCCCAGAAGGAGTACTGTCTGTAATGGCAGCAGAAAGAGCAGACTTAGCCCAAATATAGAATATTTTTACACAAAATCCTCTTTTACAATAAATCCTCTAAATTGTCAAAGTTGCAAACATTTAACATCAGTTTTAGTTGCTTTTTATTTTGTAAGAATGTACACATATAGCTAAGCGGACTGCAGGAAGACGTTTGCTGAGCCACACTGACATCAGTGCTATGCAAATGTGGAGACCCACAGGGATACTGGACAGACTAAGAACATTTAACCCCCCCATTCCTTTTTTTGCAGAAAGCATGCTTAATTGTTATTTTTCTTTCTAATGTGTGTTTAACTCTATTTGTTCAGTAGTTTCAGAGATACAGAAGATACACTTATAATTACTATAGATGTTCTGGGAGGTCACGTTAATATGAGCAATTTACACAGGCATCTCAGGTGGCTTAGGGTGTCCTTGAGATTGAAACAAGGAAGTGCTCTGTAAGCTACGTAGTTCATTATGTACAGCCACCGGTTGAAATGCGTGTTTTTGTGTTACAGGTAAGCAAATGTAGTGAAAAAATGATAAAGTTGTGAATGAAAAGCGAAATGTGAACTTAGTGCGTTACCTGTTTTAAAACTCAGTAGAACGTCATAGGTGTAACCACCGTATCTGCCAGTACAGCTTAAATAGAGGATTTTGGCGAATTGGAGTATATATTGAATCTTTAGTCAACTGATTTCCAGATTTGATCTGCTGTAATATACCCAAGGAGTTCCTCAGGACAAAACTTTTCTTGAATGACTTATCTAATTTAGTATTAGAAAACAAGAATGTACTTAGTGAAACATCAACATCAGGAACCTCAAGCTGTAACCAAGAAGGTGTGCTTCTTTGTCCCTCTATATCTATAAGGTTCCCATGTTTTCAAAAGGTGAGGGCCCTGGAGTTGGCAGCCCAATAGTAGTGTTTGAAAATTGGAAGCCCAAGACCTCCTTTGTCCGTTGATTTATGAACATGAGCTTTAGATATCCTATGTGATTTAAATCCCCACACAAAAGGCAAAATTATAGAGTCCAATTTTTTAAAGAAGGATGAACTTAAATAGAGTGGCAGATTCTGGAATAAATACAAAAATCTCGGTAAACTAACCATTTTAATTGCATTGACTCGTCCAATCATAGTCAAAGGTAATATCCTCCAGGCTTCAATGTTGCTTTTAAGTTTTTCCATCAGTTCAACATAATTTGCTTTAAAGAGATGTTTGGGATCTATCGTAAGTTTTAATCCTAAGTAGTTAAAGTGATTGCTAACTAAGCTAAAAGGTAAAGAATTCAAAAATTCTTCTGATAGTTTGTCTCCCAAAGGCATAAATTCGCTCTTTTCACAATTTATAGTGTATCCAGATATCTGTCCAAACAATTTTACATATTCCATGAGAATGGGAACAGAGGTCTTGGGCTCCGATAAACAAATAAGCAGATCATCTGCATACAATGTCACGCAAGTTTCTACCTTACCAACTTTAATACCCTTAATGTCTGAGTGTTCACGAATCCCTATAGCTAGTGGTTCCAATGCAATATTGAAAAGCAGGGGGGATAAAGGATCCCCCTGCCTGACCTCTCTGCCCAGAGGAAATTGTTTAGACTTGTTTCCATTAGTAAGAATTGAGGACTTGGGATTGGTATACAAAATTTTAACCCACTGAATAAAGATATCACTGAAACCAAATTTCTCAAGTGTTTTGAAAAGGTATGGCCACTCAATAGTGTCAAAGGCCTTATGTGCATCTAAAGATAATGTAGCAGCACCATTATTTTTATATAAGTCTTCATATAGGATGTTTAGAATTTTGCGTTGTGGTGAAGTCTGAATCTAAATGTTCCCGAGACATGGCAGTCAGTTGTGGAAAGGATAGAGGCTCAAACAAATTGTCAATATCCCCTTGTGTAGCATTTGTTTTTAAAGAATAAATATCTGAATAAAATTTTCTAAAGCGGTCATTAATGTCCTGTAAATCCGTTAACATTGAACCCATAGTAGATCTAACTTTATAAATTGAGCGCTTTGCCTGTTCCCCTTTCAGTTGCCTTGCTAATAGTTTGTGTGACTTCTCACCAAGTTCAAAATTTTTCTGTTTCAGTTTTAAAATCATTTTACTAACTTGTTCTCCCAATATACAATTATATTCATATTGTAGCTTAAGAACATTGTTATAGTCTGACTGAAATTTAGAATTTTTATAAATCTGATCTGCAGTTTTGAGCTCTTCCTCAATCTCCCTTAATCTGCCACACCTGGCCTTGTTGCGTCTTGCTTCAAAGGAAATTATTTGACCCCTGATATAAACCTTCAAAGTTTCCCATAAAGTTGAATCAGTAACCTCACCATTATTGTTGGTCTCAAGAAATATAGCGATTTGATCATTAATGTATTGATTGAAGGTTGGATCATTAAGCAGCATCGGATTGAAGTGCCAGCTATAAGTTTGCTTGGGAAGATTAAGTTTGAGAGTAAGAGTAATTGGACTGTGATCAGAAATTATTATGTTGTGGTATTTACTACTTTCAATATTGGAAATTAAATTTGAATCAATTAAAAAATAATCTATTCGTGTATATGACTTGTGGACATTGGAATAAAAAGAATAATCACGATCTGTTGGGTGTTGCAGCCTCCAAATATCTACTATCCTCTTAGATTTAATTAAATTATTGAGAGTCTGTACAGAGAGGATGTTAGGTGGAGGGGCTCTTGACAGTCTGTCCAAATACGGATCCAAATAACAGTTGAAGTCTCCTCCAATCAATAAGTGGCTTGTGTTATCATCTGGTAATATGTCAAACAATTTTCGAAAAAAAGCTGGATCATCTGAATTTGGGCCATATAAATTAACGAAAGTTACAGGAAAGCGATTAATATGCCCATGTACAATAATGTATCGACCATTAAGGTCTGTTACACAAGACTGCAAATTAAAAGGTACTGATTCACGAAAAAGAATCGCTACCCCTCTGGCTTTAGATGTGAAGGGAGCATGATAAACTTGAGAGATCCAGTTAGCTCTAAGCAATCTGTGGTGTGTGGCTTTAACATGCATTTCTTGCAAAACACAATGTCAGCTTTTAGTGACTTTAAATGGGCAAAAACTTTACCACGTTTGATAGGGTGACCCAAACCCCGAACGTTCCATGAGACCAAGGACAGATTATCAACAGAACTGTGCATACTTTGTTAAGCAACACAATATCAAACAAACTGCTTTTGTAATGGAGTAATACACATAGATCTGGACTTGTCTGGCAGTTAGTAACTTACTAAACAAAAAAAGAAACAAAAGAACACAGCACCAAACATGTGCGTAAACAATATCCCCACTCATAGCTTCACAAATTGAAGCTGAGCTACCTACATACTCGCCTGGGGCCACCGGCCAGATAAAAAGAAAAAAAAACCAAAAGGTAAACTAACTATGCTCACACAGCACCTCGGGGACACAAACAAAAGAGATGCCAGTAATTAAACAGCTACAAGATATATTATAATATAGAAAAAATGTGTCCTCATTTATGTCAGTTCGTTATCAATGAAGTTTTTTGCTTCAGCAGGATTGTTAAACACTTTTACCTGCCCTTCGTGATGAACGTGAAGCTGTGCAGGGAAGCGGAGGTAATGCTGGACGTTTTTCTCTCGCAGTGCTTGTTTCACCTCCTTGAAGCTCCGTCTCTTTTCCATGACATCTGCTGTGTAGTCAGGAAAAATAAAGATGCGCTTTCCATCGTATTCCAAAGCACGCTCTCTGCATAGCCGTAAAATCTTCTCTTTGTCCTGAGCATAATGCACGCAAGCGATGATAGTACGAGCCTTGGAGCTTTCAGCGGGCCTGGGCTGGAGTGAGCGATGAGCTCTATCAATTGCAACTGGCTTGTCAAAGTTCTCCGCTCCGAGTAGTTTGGGGATCAATTGGGATACAAAATCTGTGGGTCTCCCCTTTTCCTCTCCTTCCCCAATTCCAACTATCTTGATATTATTGCGTCTAGATCGACCTTCCAGATCCGAAAGCTTAGAGTGGAGGGACTTATTTTCATGTCGCAACTCCTCCAGCGTTGTTTCCAGGCTCTGAATACGTTGCTCGTGGTCTGCGGCCTGGGCTTCCATGTCGTCCATTTTGTCGGTCAGCACCTGCTGGCTTGAAACGAGACCTTGAATCTTCTGTTCAAACTCATTAAAACGGACGTTAATAGACTGAAGGATGCTCTCTTCGATTTTTCTCCAAACGAGTGGTAGCTCGTCTTCTTCGTCGCCGTTCGAGCTAACCTTCTGATGGCTAGCTTTAGCGTTAGCTGAAAGGCTAGCATTGCCCTTGCGGTCGCGTCCATCACGTTTACTGGTCATTTCCTTGCTTCAAAGTGACAAGTTTTGCTGTCAAAAGACAGGCGCTGATTCTAACGCTGTAGTGGAGGCGCAAACTTCTGGCAAATATAGTGTTTTAAAGAATTAAGTTATTGTGCCCCGAGGAGCTCCGAAAAACACGTCTACTCTCTAGCCATCTCACGAGCGCGCCCGTGTACGAAATGTTGTCAGAATTAATGCGGTCCTCGAGATTGAAACAAGGAAGTGCTCTGTAAGCTACGTAGTTCATTACGTACAGCCACCGGTTGAAATGCGTGTTTTTGTGTTACAGAAATAAAGTGGATGTCACGTTTCTTCACTCATGCACGCTTGGGAGTCCTTTGTGTTCAAGTGTGCAACAAATATTGGAGGCACCGCTGGGATGATTAACGTCACGGCTGGGATTTCACTCTGATTCACGGCACGGGGAGCACGCGGCATCGGGGGCGCGCAGCTACAGGAGCACGCCTGCATCGAACGCCATGGATCTGGAGGAACTTGCAGATACGCTCTCCCAAAAACTGTGGCGTCTACAGCTTGATCAGCTCAGAGAAGTGTGTGAACAAGCTAAAATCCCAAGTGGAAATGTCACAACAAGGCGAGTGTTAATCAAACAAATAACAGAATCAATGGACAGTGTAATTGATGATGAAGCGGAAGATGTAGCGAAGTCATATCTTCGAACTATGATTAAATCAGTGGAACAAGTCACAGAAACTGTGGAAAATGCAGAGAACACAACCCCATTTTACCGGCCATGCTCCGCAGGAAGATGTTAGATCAAGTGAGAGAGTAATCACTACATCAGTGACACCAGAACCAGTGTCCCAAAACTACATACCTACATCAGTGAACAGGCTTCCAGAAGTTACAATCAGGAGAGATTTTAAGATCTGTAGCCAGATAGGGGAAAAGGGACAGAAGGACAGGCTGTCCTACACCAATTTGATGCATCAGATTGAGCGAGGCTGAAATAAGGGACACAGTGAAACTGAAGTGGTGGAAGTGGTGATTAAAGCAATCAGTCCTGGTCTAAGTATCCGTGATATGCTTGAAATAAAACATGACCTCACACTTTCCCAGTTGAAAACCATTTTAAAGGGGCATTTCAAAGAAGATAGTTCTGAAGACATTTATCACAAGCTTGTCAACATCACACAAGACAGTCGAGAGTCTCCTCAAAACTTTTTATTCAGAGCAATCGAGCTCAAAGAGACACTTATACTTTCATCTCGAGAAGTGGGGTCCGATGAGCGGTACAGTTCTGAGTTCATCCAGAGGAAATTCCTGAGGTCAGTTAGTACTGGATTATTGAGTGACCATATCAAGTTCCAACTTAAGCCTTATCTTGATGATCCAGCTGTAACAGATGATATACTTATAGATAGGATGAATGAAGCTGCTAGTGTTGAGTCAGAAAGACAAACCAAGCAGAGAAAGAACACAACAAGAACCCCTAAAGTTAGCGAGCTACATACAGAAATGCAGCCATGTCAGCCAAGCCAGGGTGGAGCTGAAGCAAGAGTGAGGGTGCAGGAGCAAACCGCAGAAGTGGTAAAACCCAAAAGTCGCAAAACACATCCAGTTGTCAGTTCGAGAGAGAGTGAACTCTATGAGACTGTGAAATTACTCAGGGAGGAAATAGCTGAAATCAGGAAAAGCATGTCTAGCCCTCAGTCCAGTCACCACATAAGGAGAACTGCAAGGAGAGGATGCAAAGCGTGCTATGAACAGGGTATGGGTGATCGGTGTGAACATTGCTTTAAGTGCGGGCTGGCAGGACACTTATCCAGGGGTTGCAGAGGAAACTGGGGACTGGAAGGTAACTCTGACGGAAGGAAAGCAGCAATTCAGACTGTACACCCTCACGATCTCTCACTCCAAGCCAAACGGAAAGGGATGATGAAACGCACAAGTGGCTCTGCGACCGTATTAAACAGCTCGAAGCACAGTTAGAGCAAAAACAGAGAACTATGGAAACAGTGGGGGCAACATATGCCAGCCATCTCATCATGCTAAACTGAAGGCTCTTGTTGGGAAAAAGTGCCTGGTTGACTGTTGCTTTGAAGGAGTAGCAACTCAAGCATTGTGGGACACAGGGTCCCAAGTGACGATTATCAACGACAACTGGAGGAAGTCCTGGCTTCCACATATCAAACTAAGATGCACAAGTGAACTCCTGGGTGAGGGTGAGTCCTTGGTGGGTAAGGCTGCAAACCAGACCCCAATACCTTTTGTAGGCTGGGTTGAGCTAAAATTTATACTTGGATCAAACCAGGGTCCACACACTGAACTGCTTGTGCCAGTGCTTGTTTCCAATGAACCTGGAGTAGCAGAACCTCCAATTATTGGCTACAATGTCATTGAGCACTTAGTAAAGAATGGGATGGAACATTACCCAGAGATCACACAAACAGTGGTAAAAGATGCCTTCTCTATTGATTGTAAGAAAGCTGATGTGCTGATCCACATTGTAAAAAATGGTAATCTCAGTAGCCAAGACGGTCTAGTGAAAGTGGCCTGTTTAAAGACTGTTGTTCCAGCAGGTCAGACCAGAGAAATTAAATGTAGTGTGAGAACAGGTCCCCTTGCATCTAAACAGGAAGTCATCTTTGAGCCAGAGGAGTTTCCAAAACAGATAGAAGGACTGATAATCCATGAAACTGTGGTCTGCCTGCAGAAGGGAACCAGGTCTACAGTGACCATTCCAGTCACTAATGACAGTCACCATAATATTAGCCTTACACCTCGCACAGTCCTGGGTCAGCTGCAGCAATTCAAGGCTATCTATCCAGTAGATGTGCGACCAGTCAGTGAAAGTGGGAAAATTAAAAAGGGTGAAGGTGATAGTGGCGAGGGAAACGACATGGGTAATGTCCCTGAGAAACAACAAGGGGAACATAGACAACCGCACACAGACAGTACAGGATTGTGGGACCCCCCAGTGTCAGTGGAACATCTCACTTCAGACCAGCAAGAAAAGGTGAAGTTAATCCTTCGAGAGGAGTGTAATGCATTCTCTAAGGATGAGGACGATGTGGGGAGCATTCCCTCCTTGCAGTTGAAAATCAGACTGAGTGACACTACTCCTGTAAGGCGCACCTACATATCTGTGCCAAAACCACTTCTGAAGGAGGTGAAGGAATATCTGGAGGACCTGCTGAATAAGGGATGGATCCAGAAATCACGGTCCCCATATTCATCACCAATAGTCTGTTTACTTAAGAAGGATGGAAGCCTACATCTGTGTGTGGATTACAGGGAGCTAAATCGTAAATCTATACCAGACCGCCACCCCATCCCCCGAGTACAAGACATGCTGAATAGCTTGAGCGGGCGCGCCTGGTTTTCTGTGCTGGACCAGGGCGAAGCGTACCATCAAGGGTTCCTCGAAGAGAGTAGCAGACCACTTACCGCCTTCATAACACCTTGGGGCTTGTATGAGTGGGTTAGGATCCCCTTTGGACTGTCTTCAGCTCCAGCAGAGTTCCAACGCAGCATGGAGGAGTGCCTTGCAGGACTAAGAGATGAAACATGCCAGCCATATTTGGACGACAATCTGGTCCACAGTCGATCTTTTGAGGAACATCTGCATGATCTAACGGTGGTGCTGCAGCACTATCAAGCCCATGGTGTAAAATTGACACCAAAGAAATGTGAAGTCTTCAAAGATAAGGTGAAGTTTTTGGGAAAGATCGTATCCAAAGATGGCTATAGTATGGACCCGGCTGAGATAGCACCAGTGCAAGCACTTAAAGATCGTACACCGAAAACTGTGGGAGACCTGAGAAAAATGTTGGGATTTCTACCCTACTACCGTCCTTTCATTCCAAATTTCTCCAGGATCGCTAAGCCACTATAAGTCTTTTATCTACAGACAAAACGCCAGATAACAGTACACAAAAATCAGGCTCCAGTTGTACCAAGGGAAAAAAGAAGAAATCAGAGCACCTCTCTTCAAGTCAGCAAATCACTTGGACACAACAACACCAGGATGTACTCTGCCAACTGATAAACTACCTGTTATGCCCCCCCCTGTTAGGCTACCCGGACTTTGAGAAGCCATTTGTGTTACATTGTGATGCCTCCCAAGAGGGGCTGGGAGCAGTCCTATACCAGAGGCAACAGGGTAAGCTGGTGGTCATTGGTTATGGGTCAAGAACGCTAACTGCTCCAGAGAAAAATTACCATCTGCACTCTGGAAAGTTAGAATTTCTGGCAATGAAGTGGGCTATCTATGAGAGGTTCAGGGAGTACCTGTTCTATGCACCCTCCTTCATGGTTTACACCGACAATAACCCCTTAACCTACGTTCTGACCACAGCTAAGCTGAATGCCACGACACACCGGTGGATTGTGGAGTTAGCAGACTTCAACTTCTCAATCAAGTACTGACCAGGGAAAGCCAATGGAGATGCGGATGGCCTGTCACGGATGCCGCTTGATATGGAGCAGTACATGCACACATGCTCACAGGAGATGGGACCGGAGGTCATCACATCTGTCACACAGGCAATTCAACTAACGGTCCATGAAGCAGAGCCCTGGATGTGTCCTGCCACTATAAATGCAATCTGCACTGAGGGTGATGCTAAGCAGATAATTTCCCCCATAGCAGAAATTCCGAGGGAAAAGCTCAGAAAAGCCCAAGAAAATGATCCAATAATAGGAAAAGTGTGGAAGTTTGTGATGGAAAAACAGTGGCCACACTGGAGTGGAATGAGCTGGCGGGATGGCACTTCTGTTCTGGCTAGAGAAAGAAAGAAGCTGTATGTCAATGAAGATGGCATCTTGTACAGAAAATTGGCTACCAGAACTCAGCTAGTGCTACCCACAACATTCCATCAGCTAGTCTTCAGAAAGTTGCATGAGGAAATGGGACACCTTGGAGTGGAGAGAACACTAAGCTTGGTTCGTGACCGGTTTTACTGGCCATATATGAAGAGGGACGTGGACCATTATGTGACCAAAGTTTGCAGCTGTCTGAAACGCAAGCGGCCAAATAGGCAAACCAGAGCATCGCTGGTCAACATAGTCACCACATATCCATTTGAGCTAGTCTCAGTCGATTATCTACATCTGGAAAGCTGTAAAGGAGGATATGAGTACATTTTAGTAATCATAGATCACTTCACACGCTTTGCCCAGGCGCATGTGTGCACGAACAAGTCAGCAAAAACTGCCGCTGAAAAGATCTTTGGAGATTTTGCCCTAAAGTTTGGATTTCCAGCCAAAGTACATCATGATCAGGGCAAGGAATTTGAAAATAAGCTGTTCTCGAAACTGGAAAAGTATTGTGGCATCAAGGGTTCACACACCACACCCTATCACCCTGCTGGAAACGGTCAGGTCGAGAGATTTAATCGGACACTGCTCTCTATGCTCAGAAACCTGACAGAGGATGCCAAATCAGATTGGAAAAGTTCCCTAGCCATAGTGGTACACACGTACAATTGTACGCGCACGAAGCAACAGGGTATGCGCCATATTACCTTCTTTATTGCAGAAGTCCCCGCTTACCTGTGGACATCATGTTTGGAGTGACTCCTAGTGAAAAGACAGCTTCCCAAAGTGACTATGCCAGCAAGTGGAGAAAACGGATGCAAGAAGCTTACAAGTTGGCATCAGAGACAGTTCGGAAGGAACAAAACAGAGCAAAGGCAAGATATGATCAGAGAGCTTATGGAGTAGAATTAGAGCCAGGAAGCAGAGTGTTAGTGCGGAACTTCAAAGACCAAGGGGGACCTGGGAAGCTCAGGTCATACTGGGAGGAGGATGTGTATGTGGTGACAGAGAGAAGACACAAGGAGAGTCCTGTGTACACAGTACGTCCTGAACGGGGTCCGGGTAAAACCCAAGTTTTGCACAGAAATTTGCTTCTGCCGTGTGACTTCCTACCTGTGGAGGAAGTAGAAGAAGAGGAAACAGTGGAAAACAGGAAACAGACAGCAGACAAAAGGAAGAAAAGGACTGAACACCTGAGGAGATGCAACGACAGTAGCTCAGAAGATGAGCAGAGCTGGAGAGCCATCCGCACACAACGAGGAAATGCAGCTGACGACGACGGAGATCAGCTGAGAATAGGGGAGGAAGAGGTCGGATCACAAGCAGCTGGGGGACAACCAGTGCAGGATGGAGAGATGGAGCCTGAGGTGCAAACTGAGGATGAGGCAGCAGAGGAGCGGGAGATGTCATCTGATGAAGCAGACGGAGCAGACCCAGAACCACCATCATCTTTCAGAAGACAGTATCCTTTTAGAATGAGAAACCCGCCTAAGACACTTACCTATGACACATTAGGCCAACCATCAATCACGTGTAGACACAAATAATGTTCACAGTTAGAGGTAGATTGCATGAGTTCATAGTGATTGTTGGTTATAGAAGTGACCGTTCATTAAGTGTTAATTCAAGAATTGGATAAGGAACAATTAGGCACTGCAGAAAATAGATTTCTATAAAAAATGACTAACTAGAGCTAAAACAATCACATGAAGCTATACTAGTATGTAATGCATACCATAACACATGTGGGTCTGAGTAATAGATAATGTAGTAGGAATAAGGTGAAAAACCTTTCAGGCTGAGACACAAACTGCAATCATTGCAGAGTTACCTTTCAGATGTTACCTGGCCAGTAATGTCTAACAGTGACAAGTGGCAAAAAAAGGGGGATGAATGCCCTGTCAGTGACTGTGAATTAGCACAGAGTGTCTTGAGTGACTGACCCCCAGATAACCTGCCACAAAACCAGTTGAAGACATGCCCTGCTCTGGATGTCATTTATGTCGGGACGACATTTATTTTTGTAGGGGATACAGGGATACTGGACAGACTAAGAACATTTAACCCCTCCACCCCCCCATTCCTTTTTTTGCAGAAAGCATGCTTAATTGTTATTTTTCTTTCTAATGTGTGTTTAACTCTATTTGTTCAGTAGTTTCAGAGATACAGAAGATACACTTATAATTACTATAGATGTTCTGGGAGGTCATGTTAATATGAGCAATTTACACAGGCATCTCAGGTGGCTTAGGGGGTCCTTGAGATTTGAACAAGGAAGTGCTCTGTAAGCTACGTAGTTCATTACATACAGCCACCGGTTGAAATGCGTGTTTTTTTGTTACAGGTAAGCAAATGTAGTGAGAAAATGATAAAGTTGTGAATGAAAAGCAAAATGTGAACTTAGTGCGTTCTGTTTTAAAACTCAGTAGAACGTCATAGGTGTAACCACCGTGTCTGCCAGTACAGTAGTTTAAAAGTGTACGAAATGTTGTCGGAATGAATGCGGTCCTCGAGATTGAAACAAGGAAGTGCTCTGTAAGCTACGTAGTTCATTACGTACAGCCACCGGTTGAAATGTGTGTTTTTGTGTTACAGAAATAAAGTGGATGTCACGTTTCTTCACTCATGCACGCTTGGGAGTCCTTTGTGTTCAAGTGTGCAACACAAACATACAGAAATCTGGAGGAGACTAGGAGTAAAGAGCAGTCATCATCTGCACACTTGGATTGCTTTACTCACATTTCTCTTATCATATGAATCTTCATATTCATCTTCAGTCTGTCAGATATGATGAGAATACTCTCCACAGTGATCATATTGAGAGTACATATCATAGACAATAATAAGAAGACTAAAATGTTTCTTTTAAAGAGACATGCAGTGTCACCAGTGAATAATGTGTCAATGATATGCAAAGAAAAACTTATTTAAATGTCTTTTTTTTTTTATAAACCTCTGTGAAACACAGAGGCACTTATATGCAACACAGAAACATTTTCATGCACGTAAAAATTCAGGCATTCTGTTTTGTGTTAGATCAGGAGATATCTTCATGTAAAATACCTCTCTGATAAATAGAAACAGTTGATAAAGTTATTTGGTTTGATGTAGAAATCTTTTATTTACAGTGGTGTGCAAGTGGTTCTGGCTCTGAAGTAAAGTGAAGATCTTTTTTCTTCAGGAAGTCATGCCAGGATTAGCTTCCATTGATCACTCTAAGGAAAGCGCAAAAAAACATTAAATAAATCTGAATCAAATGGTATTTGCTTCTTCCCATCTAATTGCTGTAACATTTCTGTGATGCTGTTTAGCGGCAGTTTGTGAAAATTTGAGCCATTTTGTGTTTTCATGTGGAAACAGCTATTAATTTATTGTGATTTAAATGCTTCTGTGTACGTCTTGATTAAGTCATGATTAAGACAATAAACATCTGAAATATGGAGACATTTTGGACTGTTTAGTAAAAATCCACAATTCTAAACAAAATCATGCACACTTCCAGTTTATTTTCAGATTTTTGCATTGGTTTTAGGAATGTGTAGGCCTCACCACCCCAGTGAGTGTTGTCACTAGGATCTTTGTTTTTGGCTTCCAGGTGTTTTACATTATTCAGAGTAGGTATTTTATACTGGGCTTCTATTTAAAGTGACAAACAAATCAGGTACAATCCAAGTAAGATCAGAGAAAGAAAAAGAGTCGACGAGCAGCCACAAAATGGTCTTCTGTCTTTTGGTGTGTCAGTCAGTTGTTCGTAAACACTATGACATCATATGTGGAGGATGGTAACGTATAGATGACTGTCGTGTTCTGTCATAAACAGGAAAAAAATACTTAATTTATCCGGGAACCTGCTATGAAATTAAAATAAATTAAAATAAATCAATAAAAATGATCAAAGTTGCTTGAAGGATCAATTTGTTCGAAGAGTTTTAAGAGGAGACAGTGAATAAAGTGAGTCAAATATTGTGCAGGAGGTGTATTGATCAAAATCAATTTCATGTTTGGATTTCAGGGATTTTACACCTGCTATTGATGGCTATGAGTGTGTTCATCAACATTTCCAACGAGTCACCTACCAAATGTAAGAAAACGTGAGCTGCATTGCTCTTTGTGGGTTTATTCTTCTTTTTTTACTTTCAAAGTTTTTACGTTTTAACATCTGAATTCTGAAAGTTTGATGGGATGGACGATGATACGGACAGTCTTACAGAGTGTGTCCAGTCTTTTGAGAACAGAAATGAGAAAAGCAGTTTGATGACGAGAAAAGTAATAAAAGTTTGACCGATAAATTGTAAACGAAGAACAAAGATGACAGAGGAGTAAAATTAAAACAGATATAAAAAATAAGATTATTAATGCAAAGAAACGAAAAAAAAACCTCCTGATCCAAATACATTTTAAAAACACTTTAGAATAAAACATTCACATTAATTTATTCTTGTATTATTTTATTTTTCTATTTCAACATTTATATTTTAAATCTATTCCTGTTTTGTGGGGATCCCGTATAGTTTCATTTTCAGTAAACACATTATTATTGACCAACTCTTCATGCTAGAATAAAACTGAGGAAACATCTAAAGTCATTTATGTTGTTCTATTTTGAAGCCTTTTGTAACATCAAAATCTCATCATCATTAGGAACAAGGAGGTCTTGCTCTAAGGAACCTTATAAATAAAGTTATAATATGTAAAATCCCATGATAAAAAAAGAAATCTCTTGATGTATATCAACACCATTGCCTTATATTTCAGCTGCACATGTTAATGAACCAAACCTCCTCCTCCCCTCACATGTTTATACCAACATACACAGTAAAACTGAATCATGTAAATCACCTTCACTTAGATCATCAATTATCATATAGCTTATATACAACTGATATTCAGTAATCCTTAATCCTGATCAATAGTTCTGATGGATCCTCTGCAGGCTGAAAGGACTTGCTACAATTTTAATGATTTGTTTTGTTTTGTTTGTGTGTGTGTGAAAACTTCCTCTTTAAGATGTCATATTTAATAATATCATATGAATGTCATAAGATTCTGCATGGTGGCATAGTGGTTAGCATAGTGGCCTCACAGCAAGAAGGGCACTGGTTCAATCCTCAACTGGGGGAGGCTCAAAACAGCGGCCTTCCTGTGTGGAGTTTGCATGTTCTCCCTGTGTATGCATGGGTTCCTTCTGGGTACTCCGGCTTCCTCCGATCATCCATAGACACGCATGTTAGTTTAACTGGTTTCTCTAAATGGTCCTTAGTGAATGGTTGTTTGTCTCTCTGTGACGGTCTGGTGACCTGTCCAGGTGTACCTTGCCTATTGTATGCTAAATGCTGAGATAGGCCCCAGCTTCCCTGCGACCCTTAAGCTTGTTCCATACTCCCGAGGCCGCAAGAACAAGAAAAACATTTTTTTTCGTCGGGTCCATACATCCTCCACGAGAAGCACATCTGCAGCGGGGAGGGGTCACTGCGGGGGGTGATGTCTGCTTTTATGTGCAATGAACCCGGTTGTTACCTCCACCAAGGAGGTTATGTTTTTTTCCGGCGTCTTTGTGCTCAACATAACTTAAAAGTTTACGGATGGATTTTTATAAAAATTTCAAGAGTTGTTGGAAATGTGAAAATGAAGAACTGATTAAATTCTGGTGGTGATCCGCATCACCGTTTGGATCCAGGAATGTTTTGAAAGGATTCTTTAACATTGTGCTTGGCGGAGGTTTCTGCTCTTGAAGTGCTCTTTTAGTTTCATATCTAAAAAGCAGCTTCGTCCGCGGCAGGGCACGTTGTGCACGCTGTGCACGCGGCTGGGTCCGAGTGTTTTAATGCCACATGTAAAAATGTTCGTACTTTCTTGCCACCTCAATCAGCTGTTTTATCAAAACAATCCGTTTTACCTGCAACAGTAAAAACACGGAAGCAGCAACTCTGCGTCATGCTTTCTCCGTGTTAATCACGCCCACCTCAAATGTCTGACCAATCACATGATACTTCTTGGAGCCCCGCAAGAAAAAAGTTCTGCCAGCCCCATGTGTCAAGAACTGTCTTCAAACGCATTCGCGAGAACAAAATGATGTCATTTTCGTGTCGGAGACTCGAGAACAAGAAAAAAGTTCTCGCTTCTCGTGGAATATGTAACAAGCTTTACTTGGACTAAGCAGTTCAGATGATGAATGAATGAATGAATGAATACATTAATGCTAACACCTTGTTATTATTATTATTTATCAGCTTAGTATAAATAAACAAATAGATAAATATAATGAAACTAAATATAACTTGAGCAAGAAGAAAGAAAATAGTCATAAATACACCAACTTCTTCAGAGGACATAAGCCGATATGCGTTGGTGTATTTTTTTAATAATTCTTGCCCATTTTTATGAATGTCTTTTTATTCTAAACCACTTTGAGAACCTGAACCTGGAAATATTCTGCCAACTTTTTGGATCTGAATCCTCCTCGTGCTCAAGCGCTCGTCTTCATGAGCAACAGTGCTTTGAGGGATACCAGTTGTCTCTTCTTCATAAGCTAGCTTAAAACCAGTTTAGGATTTAGGATTTAATATGATAGAAGCTGATTAAGTTGATAAAAATCACATTCAGATTTTTATGTCCCATGTTGATAAAACCCAAAAAATATATTGAGGTAAAAGTGGTCAAATGATACCACATTTCCTATTTTACGTTTAGTTAAATCACAAGTTAAAAAGGATGACACGACCCAGTGCGAGGTCAAGGCACACTGGAGTTCTGGTCTTTCACCTCCTTACTTTGATTCTTATCATCGTTTCATCAAACTAGAACAATGGTATTTCTATGAAAGGGCAAATTCTGCAGAGCGCATCAATCTCATTTTCATCGTATGTTTAAGTTATGAAAGAAATGGCAATGTTTGACATGAGATGCTTTGTGTTTACACCAAGCGGCAACCTCCGGCGGTTAAAAGTGAAGCCTATGCGGAAGTGCATAAAACTGCACTCCCCTCTTCACCCACTAGGGGCTGCAAAACAGAGCAAATTCCCGTAGACCTCCATGTTAAAAAGGCCAACTTCACGGCAGAAATAAACATGTTTGCAGCATGGTTCAAAAATCCATTTTAGGTTTGATAGGTCAGGCTTACCTTCATGACAACTGTGGAGGGAGTGAATTTTCTTCTAACTTGCCCGTTTAAAAGTAATTTAATCTCGAAGTTCGGCAAATTTAGGGGCGTGTCCTTTTGATTGACAGGTACCAATCTCCGGCTTCAAGTAAGAAGAACATAGAACAACTGAGGTTTTTAGCCGGTTAGCAATGTGACTTAACTTTAGAACGCTTATCTCCGTTACCTCCCACAGTTGTCATGAAGGTAAACCTGACCTATAAACCGAAAATGGATTTTTGAACCAGGATGTTAACATGTTTATTTCTGCCGTGAAGTTGGTCTTTTTAACATGGGAGTCTATGGGGATTTGCTCTGTTTTGGAGCACCTAGTGGATGAAGGTGGAACTGCAGTTTTATGCACTTCCGCATAGGCTTCACTTTTAACCGCCGGAGACTGCCACTTGGTGTTTACCCAGATGTTTTCAATCACATTTATGTCCGAATCTGATCCACAGCCCAGCATCTGTACAAGTTTTATCAAACCCCCAAGACTTGGAGCGAAGCTCAAGCTTTTTGCAGGCTGAAAGATGCAGAGCTGGCCACTGTAGACAGCCTGAAAGATCAGGAGCAGCTGAAGATGAGCATCGGCAATGCTGCGGCTCAGGAAGTGTGGATCGGTCTGAAGCGGTCTGATACTGAGGAGTGGGGCTGGTCTGAGGGTACTAGGGAGCACCAGTATGAAAATTTTAACAGTGCAATTGACCAAAGTACTGGTGACTGCGTGTGGATGGGTGGAGCAGGATACTGGAACACTGACAAGTGTGGCAACCTGATGCTTTTTGCTTGCATGGCATGTAAGTTACAGTTCTTGTTCTGTCTTTAATGCAAATGTTTGTTTTATGATTGTTATCTTTTCATAAAAACACATTTATTCAACATTAAAAAGGCAAGAAAAGAAAGATTAGATGGAAATAAAAGTACATAAGAAGCACAAAAAGTTTTCTTGGTCAGAGGACTCAGAAAACTAGCTTAATGTTGAAAAAGCATCATACAGTAAAACCACACAACATAGAAAGGTATATTTTAACGTTTTTATTTTAACCTAGTTAATATTCATACAGCAGGAAACATGGTGTCAACACTTTACTGAAAGATTGCTTATACGTTTATTTGTATTAATCCGATGTTTTCCTCGTCTAGATGACAGCAATGGGAACATACAGTACGTTGTATCTCAGCATCATCTTTCATGGCCAGATGCTCAGACATACTGCAGGACTTATTATTTCGACTTGGCCACTGTGAAGAATTCATCACTCAATTCACAGCTTCATGTTGGGACCAACAACCAGCAGGTCTGGATCGGGTTGTTTAGAGACACCTGGCAGTGGTCTGATGGGACCAATGGCTCTTTCAGGAACTGGAAAAAAGGAGCTCTAGATAATTCAGGAGGAAATCAAAACTGTGTCATAGTGGTCAAGCTGCATCAGTACCAGTGGGATGATGATAACTGTGAGGAACTAAAATCTTTTGTCTGTGGTGAGTGGATTATTTCATCACTTATTCTGCACAGGAGTAATTGTGACTTTGTTTTGATTGATCAGAGAATAAGTTTACACACTTAGGAAAAGATGATCACAGTGTGTTCTGGGAAAACCTCCCAAAAGAGGCGGAAAAGTGTTGGGAGTCCTTTCATAATGGGGTGTCAAACTCCAGTCCTCCAGGGCTGCAGAAGGTTTTCGTTGTTTCCCTGCACCAACACACACAATTCAAATCAAATGGTTCAGGAGTGTTGGACTGTGACAAAAAACAGGTGGTCCTCGAGGACTGGAGTTTGGTGCCAGATTTATTTTACACAAATTGTCAGAGAGTTTTTCACAAACTGTCAGAATCAGTAGCTGCGTTTCCAGTACATTTTTTTGCAAAATAAAAGCGAGATTTGTAACAACAATTGCAATTTGTAGGTGTTTCCATTGAACAGTGTTCAGCGCATTAGCCTCAAGTCTAAAAAAATCTTGTGAAAGGAACGAGAAAGGAGTGTTGTTTTGGGGTTTTCTACTTGCCACAGCTTTTTGAAGATTTTCTCCCTCATTTTCTTTTTTAAATCTTTGAATTTTGGTGTTAATTGGCACACCACGCCATCTTCACCGGAAACGAACTGGTCATGATCCCTTACATCACATTTGGGGACACGTAAATGTTAAAAAAGAGTTTCCATTACACTTTTGCGATGTGGTTCTATATTGAAACATCTGAAAAACCACCTCGTGAGGGCGTAAAAACCTTTAAGCAATATTTGAGGCTTTTTTTTGTTGTTTTCCCAAATGTAGGTGTTTTCATTTTTTAATGTGACATTTAGTTTTTGCGCAGTTTGAGGTATAATGGATATAAACCTAGTGAAAAAATATGGCGCATCGTGTTGTGATGTCACAACAATGGAACCCCAGTTTAGATGTATGGAGGTGTGTTAGGCTCAAAAGTATCCAAAATGCTCAAAGCGGTCACTCAAAAACTATCAATGGAAAAACAAAGACTGTAGATGATGTCAAAAATGTAATATTCTCAGACGATGTTTGTCCAAACTGCGTCACGTAGTGTCGCTCACGCTTCTATGGTGATTACATCATGTGATATAAAAAAATGAGGAAGTGTTTCTCTGCATCGCATGTATACTCCTGTACCTGCCACTCATGTTATGTTCTGATGAGCTTCTCAGTATTGCAAGTCATACTGACTCATTATTGTACATTTATATGCAAGCCACTAAGTAGAATAAAAAAGTAGGTGTGAAGACAGTGAGGTGCAAGCAGAGTGCAGCTGTTGAACCAGCACTAAAAAACACATGCATGAGACGGTTTCTGGGCTTAGTCAGGGCTTGCCTCCAAAATTTCCTATGTGCCCTCCTGTTTTGGACCACAGCATTCACTTCCAGAGATTCCAATCTAATCATGGATTAACAAATATTGTTTAGCATATTATTCGAAGTACTTTGGCTGCATGCACATTGGCATCTCTTTGTGCTTTCGTGCAATTTTACATTTTTAAATACTACTTTTCAGCAAAGGGGCTTGTGCAATAATGAAAAAGACAACATTTGGTCGTGTTCTGTTACTGGGCCATATGTAATTTATGTATTTCAATGAAATTTGTTTTTGGCTTTAGAAATGAACCCAAAAACAAAGTTTGTGGTGAAAGTGAAGCTCAGCTCGAATGTGAATCTGAATCTTCCTGGAGTGAGAGACTCAGTTCTGCAGCAGGTGAGAAGAAGACAAACACACTGACATAAAGAGAAGAAAGTCAGACTTTATGTTCATATTTTCTTACAGTTGCAGACCCGAATGGAGAACAATGGTTTGAATGACGTCAAAATCAGCTGGCGAGCTGACAGTAAAAACCAGGTCTTCCAGTGTCAACGAGACAAAGATGATGAAGGCAAAGAAACAGGTGTGTGAGTTTTACAACATGAGAACTGGTGCTGTAACTCAATCAATAAACCATCTAGAAATAATCCAGTGGAATTAAATTGAGTTTAGTTTCACTCTTGAACATATACAAACAACCAGGTTTACTTTTGGTGTTTTTTTTTAATCTAAAAAGGACTAAACTATTAATTTATTTTTATTTTAACCACAGGTTGTTGACAAGACAAGTTCCCAACAGGTTCAAAGATAGATCTGGATCCTGGAAAATTCTGGATACTACGATCCAGACAGGAAAACATGGGGGATCTTTGGAATTTTCATCACTGCAAGAGAACAGATTAAGATATTAATAAAATCAAATAAAACTTTATTTCTGTGCTTTTCATGCCACAAAGTGCTTTACATGATAAACATGCAACAAACACCACAAAGTAGCCAAAACACTGTGGATTCAATGTTAATATATAGGAATATATAATAGGAATTTAATTATGTCTTCATATAAAGTGAATGTAGGAACATGTGGTGGAAATCATAGCGTGGGAGGAAATGAGCTGCCTGGCAGCGATCTGCACTCAGTACTTTTCTAGTTTTTGTTGAACTTATAAATATATAGCCTAACAACACCATTGTTGTTAGGTGACTTTATCACATGTTTGCATTATGAAACATGATATACCATCTGAACAGATACATTATACGGATGCACTGATACCAGATTTACATTACATCCCACATTCATTTAAATTACAAACACATGGTTAACCAAAGTGCTGCACGGGTAAAACACCGGACAGAAATAGTTCTTATAAACACTAAAAACAAAGAGAAAAACAATACAATCATCAAACATTAATACATACTGCAAAGTTGATAAAGAGCGCTGTCTTCCTTCCGATGCAGTCTCTCTTTCCTTTCAGTTTGCACCATGTTGTCTTGATTTTAAAAAAAGTTGCAGACGTAGTCAAGAGTTACATGGGTCATGTGACCAGCATGGTAAAAACTGTTTCTACCACTAAACATTGTTTAAGACAATGATTACTGTTTAAAATGATTGTTAACACATTAGATTAAATGTATTTAGTTTCATTAAATGATTCATTTGTTTGTTTGCAAGTGTTGAAGCACCAGCAACGGGTTCTAGATGTTGCAGAAATGTTAAATCAGCTCTTTTGAAATGAGAAGTTTATATGTAAAATACAGTTGTTGTCATGGAACATGTGGCATAACCAACAAGGAGCTCAACTATATTAAACTTTTACGCATACAGAATGCCTGCGTCCCTCAATTAGAGTGAATGGTAAGAAAATAAATATATGTAGGAGTAAAATCATTTTGAAACTTTTTAGGTGTTTAAATGTTTTAAAGGAAATTAATTAAAAAAGTTTTAATCAGTGTTTGGATTCTTGTTTAAGTCATGTCATTAGAGTTGGTTTAATAAGACAAATGCACAATATCTGTTTGGTTTCAATAAACAACATGAAGCTCTTGCACGTCTCACATGGTTTAAGTTTAATAATTAAATAAAAGTGGTAACAAAAAGATGAAATATAAATGAAAAAAATTGTCATTTTTATAAAAAAAGAAGTTATCTTGATCTTATTACAGCAAAAGCTGATACAACTTACACTACAAATTTCCCCAGATGTCCACAGGTGAGTGAATTTAAATAGGTCTGTGTCATGATTGGGTATAAAAGGAGCATCTCTGAAAGTCTGTCTTTTACAGGCAGAGAGAGGTTTTCCACTTTGTGAACACTGCATGAGCAAATGCATGTGCATTTGCTTTGCCACTCCTAACCCCCCCCTGGAGGCCTAACAAAATCAACCCTAATTGTTAAGTGGGAACACCTGTGAGTGTCTGGAGCAGACCATTTAAAGTGGAGCAACAGGTGTGACGGAGAGGGAGAGAGCAGGACAAGGAAGGAAGGAAGGAAGGAAGGAAGGAAGGAAGGAAGGAAGGAAGGAAGGAAGGAAGGAAGGAAGGAAGGAAAGAAAGAAAGAAAGAAAGAAAGAAAGAAAGAAAGAAAGAAAGAGACAGTGTTCCTGAAAAATTGGAAGGAGACGACGACAATCACGACGAAAACGATGATGGTGACTATGATGAGGAAAGGGCCGGTGACGATGGGTCCCACCACGGCTTGGCGGTGGTAAGGCAGGAGCCGGAAGTGCAGTAGCCAGTCTGGACTCTATGGCGCAGCTACTCAGTCCTGGGCCTTCGAATTTTCCTGGCCCAGGACCAAGTGTGAGTATAATAGCTAAGTTTGGGGTTCAGAGGGAGAGGCTGGCTGCAGGGCCAGGCAGGAGGGTTCCCCTCTTAGGATTGTGGACTGCCGTAAATGCTCCCTGTCTTGGAAATTTTATGTTCTGACTTAGATATTCATATATTTCATAGTCCTAGCATATATTCATTTCTAATTATGGCTTTGTGGGCTTTCTGAAACGGTCATGTTGAACTTAAGAACTTAAGCTTAGTTACAGTGTCTGTTCCCCTTTACAGACCAATGTTTAGAGGGTATGACATGTCTGTATTCAGACATCTGAGATCTGATTAGTTAGAACACTCTCTTCCTTGAAGAGGGTTACAGCTAACAACAGATATTTCTTGTTTAGAATCACATAGATTAAGGGCAGACAACTGACGCCCCTATGCGAGGGTAAAAGGATGGTTCAGCCCCGGACTCAGGTAGAGCATTCCAGACATCTGACCTGTTGGACCTCTGGACTGTCTTTCCAAACTGCAATTTGTATTATTCTGTATTTTATTTTCTGTTCAATAAACTTTGTAATCTTTTCACTTCAGAACCAGACTCCTCGTCATTGACAGACTTTTTTCCACAACATCCCCTCTGCAGGTCCTGGGATGAGGTGCCACAGAACAGAAAGCTGGATGGATACGTCACTGCAGGGAGGAGGACTACCCCAAGCCGCACAGTGGGGTTTCAATATTTTAACCTTTTTTAATCTTTTTTTATTTTTTTTATTTTTTATCTTCGTTTTAATAGACTGGTTTTTACTATGACGGTTCAGTGTGGTTGACTCTGCTCAACCACCATTACACATGCGTTTACATGGGAGTTTTAATTCCTCTTTAATTCCAAATAAAAGTTAATTCCGCTTTAAACTGATGAAAAACGACCACGTAAACACTTAATTCCTCATGCTAATTTCTATTCAGAATTAAACTTAATTCCGATGTAAGTGGTTGGTTTATTCGCATTTTAATTTAGAACTATTTTATTCCTCTGTCATGTAAACCTTAATTTCACTTTAAGTTAATTCCGGTCGTTCTGCACATGCTCATTACCTTGTCCTGTCCTTGTCCTTGTTTTGCCTCCTGTGTTTGGTGGTCTATCTTTCTTCTTCTTCTCAGTTGCTGCAAAAAGTGAAGTAATATGCTTGTGTTGAGCTGGTACTTCAAATTTCTAACTAGAAACAGCTATTATTGAAATAATAGCAACTGTGAATGCCCATTTATTGAACTATGCTGAAAGATTGAGAAAAAAAAAAAAGCACAACTGACATTTTTTCTAATGAGATTTGAACCCATGAACTTCTGTATTGAAGCACTTTGACTTACTCAACTCACTACTAGTTCCCTGAGTCACACCTTGAAAAAAGCATTCAAATTTTTTCCAATTGGGATGGGAACGCCTTTTTTTTTTTTTTCACTTCCAGCAGGGTGTAATCAGTGCGATTGCAAAAACATGTGCGAGGTTAAACTAAACTCCAGTAAAGATGTGACAGACTTTATTTTTCAATGTGAAAAACTTTTTTTAAATGTGTTTAAGATTTATCAAAGTGTTGAAATGTTGTAGGAGCATTGTTGGAACAAATCCTTAATATTTAACTGAGACATTTGCAAATAAATTCCTTTGCTCCTTGAAGTGTGCAGCTGAGACCAACAGTTCACACTGAGCAGCCTGTAGAACTGCAAACCATCACACAAGCAACAGCCAACAAACCACAATGGAGCTAGATGTTAAATGTTGCATTTGAACCCGTGCCTTGTATGTGTACCTGTGTACCAGTGCACAAAATGGACCAATTGCTGACTTCCGTTTTGTCCAATCACTGGAGAAGATTTTAACATGAGGCAAAAATGTGAATAATTTGAAAAGTGTACATGTTAGAAAGACCAAAAGTCATAGTACATATCTCATGAATGAGCTGAACAGTTTTATATTTGAATGGTTGAAGTGAGGCAAAATGTGTAGGAGTAGCGTTTCAAACATTTTGCAGGAAAGATGCCCCATGGGCATTCACATTAATAAAAATAGCGGCAAAACTGGTAGATATTATGTAGTTTTTACAAGTTATGACTGAAAAGACGAGAAGCAGGGAGCCAATTTTGTTTATTTCCGGTATACATCAATCAGAACCGTTCCCAACCCCCCCCCCGCTCTAATCAATCAATCAGTCAATCAAAGTTTTTTTTATATAGCACTTTTCATACAAATGTAGCACAAAGTGTTTTACAAAATAAAAAGCAAGAACAAAACAAGGTTAAAAACCCGCCTCACATACAAAGATATAGAATTTACCCAAAGTCTAACACATATACTCACTTTTCACACACACACTCACATAGATAAAATACATAAAACACTCTCATCAAACCAATCTTCGGTATCCACATTGGCACACACACACACACACAAAAAAAAAGAAAGTAAATAATTTAAATGACAAAGCAAAGAGGGATTAAGTGAGAATGTGTTTCATGTAAACCTTCATTCGGAAATATTATAATATAAATTATTAATTCCGAATGAAAAAACATCATGTAACCGTAGCCAATGTGAAAGAACCCCACCTACAAAGCTTCAACATCAGTGTCCTCAGTTCCCAAACGCTTCTTGAGTTAAAGAGAAGTTGAAGTAAAATAGTTGTAAACATGACCATCTCCAGACCTTCCTGAACATGCTGCAGGCATCAAATTCAACAATTAATTTTATAATTCTGTTGTGTATTCAGATGAATATAGATGAAAAACAATTTCCAAAGAATTATGTTGTGTTTTTATGTATGTTTTACACAACATCCAATCTTCACTGGAACTGGGGTTTTATTTTCTGAAGTACAGGAAGTTAAACTGTGTGATGTATCTGTATCTGTTTATTACAACGTCACAATAATGGAGAAAAAAATGTAGATTTAACTTGTTAAAAATGAAGTTCAATCACGTTAGTTTTAGAAATCTGTAATTATAACGCCCCATGGCCTCTGGATATGTTAATCTGACAGACCAATCCCATCTAGATGACTGGATGGCTATCTGGATCCACCAAAGTGTTTGGTTCTGCTGTCACCGAACCAGAATTAGCTGTTCCCTCTTCCTCCCCTTCCTTATCAGCCCAATTTATGGAGTGGAGTGACGATGATTTGTTTGGCTTATATATAATTTTTTGCCTGGTTGTCACTGATAATTTAACTGTGAATAAATGCTTTGACTAAAGATGTTTGTTGTGGGTTTAATATTTAAAACCTCTTTTCCCTTCGTGAACAGGCGTTTGTCACAGTCATCAGTCTAAAGAGATACTTCATTCTGCTTGTTCTGGAGCAAACTGAATGCTTTCTTTAAAAAAATGTGTAAGACACTTTAAAGTAACTTTAGTTTTGACACCAAACCAGGTGTGTCAAACTCATTTTAGTATAGTTGCCATATACAATTTGAGCTAACATAAAATAACTTATAATAGATAAAAACTCTTAATTTTCCTGTTAGATAAAGTAAGAAAACATCTGATGTTTACATCTAATGAATCTTTTCAGAAAACATTTGACGAACAACCTGTTGGGAATTTCAGTTGTTATAATATTTTCAGTTCATACTATGATCATCTTTTATTAGTCTTACATTGATGTTCTTAATTAATCCTCATGTACAAGTTAAATGTTTTCCGCTGTTTGGATAAGCAGGACATTCCAGTGCAAGGTCAGAGTGGTCTGACCAAATCTGATAAACATTCGGTTCCTATCAGAATGGTATCTTTAAGAAGAGCACACATACGCAGTGTCCTATCAGGACATACGCATTGGACTTTCAAACCAAGCAAACAACCACACACACACACACACACACACACACACACTGAATTGTATCAGCTTGTATGAATGTCACGTGGTGTCTTTCAATAAATGACTTGGAGGGTTTTTGAAGCTCTAGCTTCTGAGATGAGCCTCCTTACAAGTTTAACAAGATCGTCTCGTCTGGCTTCCTCCTTATTTAATGATAATTATGTTAGGATGTTAAGGGTTTAAACTTAACATATTTGGTCCTTCTGAAGCCGGATTCCAAAGTCAGTGACAGCTGAGGATGGGAGGGAGACACGTCGTTTAGTCTGACTACAGCCGGGGCATGAGTGCGTCCTGTGGAGTGAATTCGTCACTTGGCCGGCGGTGTACCCAACTTTCCTCGCTGGACATCGGTTCACGGAATTTTGAACATCTGGAGCCAGACGACACGAAGAGGTGAGATAAGGGTTTTCTTTTCTTTCTTTATTTCTCAGTGAGGCATCTACGCATAGAAGGAGGTTGCTTGACTAGTTAAGCTAGTTAACACAAGGGTTCGTTGACTAATTTATTTAGTCAGCAAGAGGTTTCTCCACCTTGAGGGGGTAAATGAGTTGTTCGTTAACTAATTAATTTAGTTAGCAAGAAGGTTTCTCCGCCTTTCTTTAAGGAGGTTAAGAGGTTCATTAACTAATTAATTTAGTTGGCAAGAAGGTTTCTCCGCCTTTCTTTAAGGAGGTAAACGGCATCTCCGCCGAATAAGGAGGTTAAAAATGTGTCGGTAGTGGGGTGTTTGGTGGGGCATGTGTGGTTGGGTAGAAGTAGAGGGATGGGGTGGCGGGGTGTGAGCGTGTGTGGGGGTGGGGTCGGTTGGGGTTTGTGTGACTTGGTATGGGTGAGTGAGTAGAGGTGGGGTTGTGTATGTGATGGGAGATGTGTGTGGATTGCGGAGGGGTGTGTGGATGGGGGCTGAGAGGGGAGTGCGTGTTGGGGGAGGGAGGGTATGCATGTATATGTGCGTGTGGTTTGGTGATGGGTGGGTGGTGTCCTGTACCCGGGGTCGCAGCTGGCGCACTGGGTTGCGACCTGGCTGCCGCTAGGTGGCGGTCTGGGGATCCTGGTCCTCCGTCGGTGTGGGCTGTACCCTCTGCCTGTGGGGGCGGGGGGCTGCTCTCGGGCTCTTGGGGCCCGGGGGCCCGCGCTCTGTCTGCCCTGGGTGGCCGGTGCCCGGTGGGATCGGCCCTTGCCGGCCTGGGTCTGCTGGGGCCTGTTCCCCCTGACTGCGGGGGACTCTGGTTGGGGACCTCCTTTGCCACCTCCTGGGCGGATGCATGGCTGGCTCTGGAGTGGGGTGGTTGGGGTCTGTGCCTGGGGGTGACTGTCGGTTACCCGGGTCTCTGGGTTCTCCTGGCCTGCCTCTAGCCCTAGGCGGGCGGGGTCACATTGGCATGATCACTCTTCTCTGAACACGTTCCACTCTAAATGTTCTGCATGAATGTTCTGCATGTGTCACAGTCACTGAGTCATCCAGCAAGTTTATTCATTAACAGCAGGTACCTCTCTTTCTGTCTTTTTGATTTAATTTGCTAGTTTCTGGTCCTCCTGATTGTCAATGGTTTTGTTCTCCACAGGGACCATGAATCTAGAGTTGGCTTGTGTGGGTGTATATATTTATGTGTGTGGGTGGGTATGTGTGTGTACATATATATGTATGTATATGTCTGTATGTATGTGTATGGATATGTATGTGTATATGTATGTATATATATGTATGTATGTATGTATGTATGTATATCTATCTATATATATGTATGTATGTATGTATGTATGTATGTATGTATGTATGTATGTATGTATGTATGTATGTGTGTGTGTGTGTGTGTGTGTATGTATGTATGTATGTATATATATATATATATACTGTATGTGCGAGTGTATATACATATATATGTAGGTGGGTATGTATGTGCATATACGTGTATGCCTTGATCTTTTTGTTTTTTCTGTTCTCTTTTCTGTTCTCTTTCTGCCCCTTTCCTGTCCTTTCTGGCAGCATAAACTCTGTAATACAAACTATTATCGAAAGCAAATAGAAAAATAAAATAAGAATCAAGAAATACAAGGGGATCATTACATCTATAAAAGTTCCCCTTGGCAAAATAAATTTGCTCAGCAGAACACAGCATCCAGAACATCAGTCTGCTTGCTTAAATGCTGGACAAGACAAACAAACAAACAAACAAAAAAAAAAAGTGTTGGTAGCTCCGCCGGAAGTGAGCCTATAGCAAGAGTTAGGTCTTTCTCTTTTTCCTTCTCTCCTTTTCTCACCTCGCATGTGTGTGTATGTGTAAGGAGAGTTTGTGAGTGTGAGTGCCACTCTCGTGGAATCATGGGACGGTGTTAAAAACATCTGATCTTGTGAAGTATACGAAAAGAGTGGATTTGATTTATGCTCTAACAGACACATAGTCTGTACAGAGCACAAGTTGTCATAATGGGAACAAAACAGTAAGACTGCCTTAGAGGAAGATGGGAAGTTCATGGAAAAAAATTTCTCTGGCAGCACAAAATTTCTAAGGAAATGGAGCAAGAAGTATACATTTGCAGGAAGATTAACGGTAGAAGAATGTGAAAAGCTTGTGAAACAACTAACTTTGGACGTAGCAGAGCGGACGGGGAAAAAAAAGCAGAAAAAAAGAGTTTCAGCTTAGGATGTCAAGATTATGGTTAACTCAAGCTCAAAGACGATCAGGGAATAAACAAACAGAAGTTTTTCAGGCAGTTGCTGTTGTGAAGTCAGACGAGAAGACGGTGGTTCTGTCAGATGCGGTGAGGAAAGAAAAAATTAGGCAAGATGCCAGAACAGAGACCCAGAGAGAACTCAGAGTAACCAGGCAGAAGCAGGAGGCAGAAGGAGCAGAGAGAGAGAGAGAGAGAGATAACAGAGAAGTGCAGTCAGATAATCACTAGAAAAGCTAAGATAGATGGACTGATAGGGAAAACAGACCGAGTTGACAAGACAGTTCAAGTAAATTCAGTAGTGACAGAACAGTCAGAGAACTTGACAGGGAAATCAGAATGTCTGTATCCATGCTTAACAGAGCAAAAGAGGGAATATGGAATAGCAGACAAAGCGACAGCAGTGACTTTTCCCCTGATAGAAGTTGCAAACCCTCATTACGGCCTCGATAATGACCGAGAACGCACGACATGTGTCTACCGACCTTGGACAGACCAGGAATGTACTGACGCATGTAAAACCCTTGGATAAATGTAGAGGACTTCATAAACAAGCATCACAGCCTCAGACAGTCTTATTTTCTTGATGGAAGGGAAATTGAACCGACTTTTAAAAAATGCCTGACATATGACTGGTCGAGAGTCTGGGGACAATACACTGGCACACGGGCAAATGGAACTGTGCTAAATCACACGGAACAGGCTTTAATTGACCAAACTGAGGCAGTTTATGCGAGACTGAGACAGACATTTCGACTGACGCCAGACTTCAACAAAATAGCCCAGTGTAAACAGGCTGAAAATGAGGACGTCTATGCGTATAGAAATCATTTGGAGGACATTTTTCAAAAACATAGTGGAATCCCGGAACAGGCAGGGGAGGACTCTCCTTATATGAGACAGCTAAAGCAAGCACTGATGTCTGGGCTAACAACCATGCATAGCCGACTTTATCAGAAAACATGACGTTAATCATGTAACAGGAACTCTGACTCTGAGTGCATGCATTGGGCGCAGCACGCTCAAACTGTTATTCGAGGGAAGAAATCTAAGAAGAATCTCACAACTGGATCAATTTTTGTGAGTGGAACAAATGGTGTAGAACAGCCACAAGTGTTCTATACAGGGCAACCAACCAGAGGTTGGATGGGAAAAGGCAGGGGGAAAAGACAAAATCAGTTTGGGAGAGACTTGAAGTGCTGGAGATGTGGATGCTGGAAAGGTCACATGGCCAGTAACTGCGGGGTCCACCCAGCTGAATTCAATAGGCCGCCCCCACATGACTCATCAGGACAGGATGACATGTGAAAAACACAAGAAGCTCTAGAGAAGCAGCAAGGATCTGTCTGCATTGTAGACATCTCTGCAGCAGAAATGATGATTTTTGACCAAAGCATGAAGAGAAAACCGATGTTAACACTCAAAGTAAATGGCAAGAAAATGTCATTTTTATGTGATACAGGAGCAGATAAATCAGTCTTAAATTGCAGAGTGCCAGGTCTAACTTTATCAGATGAAAAAATTTTCTGTCAGTCAGCAAATGGCCAGCTCAGCTTACAACACATGACAGATCCACTATGGTTCAAGGAGTCAGAGTCAAATAAAGCAGTGCAAGGTTCTGCAATGTACGCACCAGAATGCCCAATAAATTTGATAGGTAGGGATTTATTACAGAAATTAGAGATTTCAGTCATTCCCACTAATCATGGTATGGTTGCAATCTGTGGAAGAGATAGTCGGGATGGATTTTTCAGAGCATCAGAGAGCCACACATTTATTGGTTTTTAGATATTTCACAGAAGGACAATTCACATGCACCACTTGAGTTAATTCAATTAGCAGAAAAACGCCAACAGACTGCTCATGACACTCATAAACCAACAGAGTTACACGTTACTCTTAGATATAAAGAGGAATCAGGGCCTGACCCCACTCATGAGATCCAAGTTCAAGATTTAGGTCCCCAGAAAATCACAGTGCAGACACTTTATGTGGACTCCTTAGGAAATTCAAGATGTAGTGTGATAATCTCACCCGAAGCTCAGAGTTTATGCAGAGGGAAAAACTTTCCACAACTCTCACTCACCAAAGCGGCCAGGTTCCCCTTGGCAGGAAGTAGGTCACATGATTGCACAGGGAGACAAGCAGGAGCACTGGCAGCCAGATGAAAAGGGGTGGGAGGTTAACAAGAAAACACAGATGTATAGGAAACGCTTAGGGTGGGTTTTCAATGCAACTCCTCAGACACACTTGGAAGAACCCAGCTGTTCAACAGCAGAGTGATATTTGGTGGATTTAACTCTATACCTTGAGTTAAAAGGAATTCCGGAAACTTTGTGGGCAAAAGAAAATGCAGACATGTGTTGCAGTTCTCCAATCTTCCCAGTTAGGAAGGCGGATGGAAGTTGGAGACCTGCACAGGATCTTAGAGGAGGGAATGCAGCAGTAGAGAGTCGTGCTCTGAACGTCCTTGATCCACACACGGTTCTTAACAATTTGAAACCTTCACGGAAATTTTTCACAGTGATCGATTTAAGTAACGCATTTCTATCAATTCCGGTATCAGAAGAGTCCAGAGGTTGGTTCGGGTTTACATTTGAAGGAAAACAGTACACATTTACTAGATTACCACAGGGTTTTTGTGATTCTCAAACCATTTTTGCAGCAGCCATCCAAAACTGTTTGGCTGGATTTAAAGTCCCCGCCCATTAACAGGTAATTTCCTACATCGATGATATCATCATAGCGGTGAACTGCGAAGAAAACTGTAGAGAAACGTCACTCAAACTTCTCAGATTCTTAGCTGATACTGGAAACAAAGTCTCGCTCAAAAAACTTCAGTGGGTAAAAGAGGAAGTGAAGTTCTTAGGCCATTTAATAAGTGATGAAGGGAGAAGACTGTGAGAAGAAAGAAAGGAAGCAATATTAAACGCACCACGAGCAGTGACTAAGAAACAAATGATGCAGTTTCTTGGTTTGTGTAATTTTTGTCAAGCTTGGATTCCTAACTGTGCAGAAATTACTCAGTGTCAGATGTGCTGACCTGGACACCAGAGTCCTTACAGGCTTTACAGGATCTGAAACAAGCCATGACAAGTTCTACAGTTCTGAATTTGCCTGATTACTCAAATCCATTTGTTCAAACTGTGGACTGTAAAGGAAATTTCACGACTTCAATGTTAGCTCAATAACATGGAGGGAAACTAAAACCCATAGGGTTTTATTCAAAAAGGCTTGATCCCGTGTCGAGAGTGTTACTTCCATGTGTGAAAGTTGTTTGTGTCACAGCACTGGGGGGTACAAGCAACAGCTGAAATTGTCTTGGTTCATCCATTACCATTATTAGTCCCTCACAAGGTGGAAATTCTTCTCATGCAAACAAAAATGACTCTTCTGTCACCAGCTAGACATTTATCTTTAGTGGCCACATTATTGTCTCAGCCACCTTTGACAATAAAACGCTGTAAAACTGTGAACTCAGCAACATTGATCCTGTCTGAGGAAGATGGTGAAAAACATGACTGCCAAGCTTTAACAGAGAGATTGTGCTAGCCCAGACCTGATCTGCAAGATACACCTCTTGGTTATGGTCTGGTCTTCTATGTTGATGGGTCGAGTTCTAAAGATCTTTGCGGCAGACAGCGAACGGGGTTTGCTGATGTTACACAAAAAGAAATTGTGGAAGCTGGACAAATTTCATCGAGTCTGTCAGCACAAGTGGCAGAAATAATAGCTTTAACACAGCATGTAAACAAGCCAAAGGAAAATCAGTTAGAATCATACAGATAGCAAATTTGCTTTTGCAACCTTACATTTTTTTGCAGCTCAGTGGGAGCGTAGAGGGATGGTAACATCATCTGGAAAGCCGGTTCAGCATGCATCGTTGATAACAGACTTATTAAAAGCGGTGATGTTGCCAGAGAAGGTTGCTGTGTGCAAATGTTCAGCTCATACATCACAGAAATCAGACGTAGCTTTAGGAAATGCTTTTGCAGACGAAGTTGCCAAACAGGCGGCAACCGGAGTCCACGGTCTAAAAACATTGTATAAAGAGAGTCATTATACACATATTGATGTTTCGATCATTAAAGAAATGCAGCAAAACGCACCCACATCTGAGATTGTGGTTAACTGCAGGAGCCGAGCTGAAGGATGATGTTTATGTTATTCAAAACAAACCTGTGTTACCAAAAAGTCTTTTTAAAACTGCAGCCAATATATATATTAAGCCATGGTCCAGCACAGGCTACTACAGCTATTATAAATGATAATGTGTAAGATATTTTTATGCTTTTGGTTTTGTTTCTTTTTCAAAGAATTTTTGCAGAGCTTGTCTTATTTGTTGTAAACACAATTCCCAGGGAAATGTCAGACCAAAGAGAGGACAATTTCCCAAAGCAGAACATCCTTTTCAGTTTTTGCACATGGATTTTATTGAGTTAAATGCATGTCAACAATATAAGTATTGTGTAGTACTTATTTTTCTAAATGGGTTGAAATCGTGCCAAGCAAGCATGCAGATGTTTTAGCAGTTGCGAAAGCCATGTGTAAGATCATAATTCCACAACATGGAATTCCTGAAAGACTTTTTTCGGACAACGGGTCTCATTTGGCTGCACAGTGGCACAGTGGTTAGCACTGTGACCTCACAGCAAGAAGGTTCAATCCTTGGCTGGGGAGGGGTTTGGTCAGTGGCCTTTCTGTGTGGAGTCTCCATGTTCTCCCTGTGGATGTGTGGGTTCTCTCCAGGTACTCCGGGTTCCTCCCACCATCCAAAGACATGCATGTTAGGTTAATTGGTTACTCTAAATTGCCCCTAGAAGTGAGTAGGGCGTGAGTGGTTGTTCGTCTCTCTGTGTGGCCCTGCGATGGACTGGCGAGCTGTCCAGGGTGTACCCTGTCTGTCGCCCAAAGCCAGCTGGGATAGGCTCCAGCTTCCCTGCGACTCTGAATTGGACTAAGCAGTTCAGAAAATGAATGAATGAATGTTTCATAGACTGAAATGATGTGCAGCGGTCTGGGCAAAGTGGGCCCTGATATGATTGCCAGCCCAAGCTGAATATTTATGAAGGTTATTATTAAAAAAACAATATATTTTTTGAATGTTCAGGCAAAAGGAATTTGACAGAAGTGTAAAAAACGGTCCTATTTGTAGTTGGTTAACTTGGTAAACTGTGTATGATGTTTCAAAGATAGGTTGGAGTGTTTATCTTGTTGATCGACCAGCTTTGGAAAAGCATCACAGTTTTCCAGATTTGCCCCCAAATAGTCTATGGTTGCCAGACCACACATGCACACTTTCTAGGTGCTGCTTTATGGAGTAAGTGAAGATGTTGCAGCAAGGGTGTGACACTTCTTGAACTAACTTACACTTTGACTCGAAAAGAAATCTCTCATGTCCACTTTTCTTGTTTTCTTTGGACATCAAAAGCACCTGATAACCAAACACACACAGACACACTTGCGCAAGTTCAAACGTTAATGCAGTGGTTTCCAAACTTTTTCTGCAGGGCCCCCTTTTCATCGATGACAATAAAGTCAAGCCCCCTCTCCCATCTCACGAACCAAAGAAACATACTAAGAAATGCGTCTTTGGTGGCTGTATTGTAGGTAACTATAATTAAAACCCTGTCAGTATTATTATCCAGTCTTCTGCTTTAGTGTGAAACATTTTAAACCAGGAATCTCTGCAAACTACTTTAGGTGAGTGGAGTTTTCTATGAGACGATGCTTCTTTAGTAAAACAACTTTGTTATATATGATAGTTGGATAGTTTATTTCTAAAGTAACCTGCAGGCTTTTCCTTCTGTTCAGGATTAAAAGTACCCAAGTGGTGGTGTAAATTCATTCATTCATTTTCTAAACCGCTTATCCAATCCGCAGGCCAGCAAACGATGTGCAAATAAGGTGAAGTGACAGTGGGGGACAGCCAATCACACAAGAAACAGCAGAGCCAATGGAAAAGCTTGTGGGTGGGTCTAAACCAAGGGAAACAGGCCTCAGCTTGAGAGGCCGTTTTCCGCTTGGTCCTGGTGCTTGACCCAGTTTCTGTTTACTGTCGTGAAACAATGTTTTTAGACTGGATCAAGTGCAGGAGACAAGAACGGCCTTTTGACAAAGTGTAGGGGACATGTCTCCTGTGTGCCCCCCTAAAATCACGTCCATGCTGGACATATAAAACAAATCTCAGATGTAAGTCGCTTTGGAAAAAAGTTTCTGCAAAATGACAATGAATAGAATAGAATAGAATAGAAAACTGTTTGTCAGACTTGTTACCCAAGTTGAACCAGCACAGAGCAGCTGTGAAGAAAGAGGACTCAGATTAATGATCCACTTTTATGTAGTTGTTTTTTATTTTTGTTTAAAAAAATTGTTAAAGATTAAAAACGCGTCACTCAGCAGCAGTTTCTGCTCTTAATTTTCCACCTCTATAAGAAAGTCAAAGTGATCCCTCCTCCCACATACCTGAATGAAATAATTGACACATTACAGGCCTCAGCGGAGCTGAGTGACATCCAGATGAGGGAATTAAACCTTCGGATTCAGGTGCAGATGCATCTAAACGGTGCAGGATAGCGGATCTTAGTCTTTTATATCACGGTGATGAGAAATCAGCCTGCTCTTATAGAAACTCATCATCACAGCTCCACAGTTTCTGGTTTGGCTTCACTGTAAGTTCAGGACTCTGGAAAGAAACGGATCCACTTCATGGAGAGCAGCAATCAGAACCGAGCTGGCTTCCCTTCCCTTTCTTTGTACCGTGTCGATCACATCTCGAGCTTTTTCTGCTCTGGCCTTTGTTCTGGCCAACTCCCTCTCTTTGTCATTTATAACACCGCGCTCAAAGAGTTTATCCAGAAGCTGGTCCAGATCCGGTTCAGACACCCTGCTGATAAACTGAGTCCGGACGGACAGCAGCCTGTCCTCCGCTGGGACCTGGTCCTCCAGGAGAAGCCCTGGAACATTCCTCTGTGACGTTTCTCCTCTTTGGCCTGGAAGAAAGTTTTGATTTAATCTTTCACAAGTTTATATAATTAGACTTGAAGTTTTTTCCAAATAGCAGAACAGAAGCTGACAGTCAGTCTAATGTTGGTGCTTCAGCCATAATCTCTCAGTGACGAGGTCTTTGGTGATTTTTTAAAAAAATGTATTATTGTTTATTTCTTTTACTTTTTATTTATTTATTTATGTTTTTACATGCATGGTACGTTTCCTTTTTTAGCTGCTGGAAATTTTAATTTCCTTGAAGGAGTCATCCCAAAGGGATCAATAAAGTCTAAATCTAAGTCTTTGAAGGAGTTTTGTGTCCACATGTCTCACTAAAGCCTTGGAAAACACACACACACACACACACACACACACACACACACACACACACACACACACACACACACACACACACACCCAGCAGCAGTTGGGTTATGCCCTCATTTAGCTTACAACATGTTAGAGCTTCAGGTTGGATGCAGCTGATCCTGAAGCTCCAACTGGTGACAACATGGGAATTATGGAGGATATGACATCACCGCAGCTTGGTCCACCATTTTGGGGGAAACCAAACTGATGTTTACATTTGAACATTTTTCACTGGTAAACTAAAAAAGAAACCTGGAAACCACAGGAAAAAAAGAGCAGAACTGGTTTAAACACCCAAACTGGTGACTCAGTCACTCAGTTTGATGTGTCGTGACATCAGTGACGTTCTCTGAAGAAAGACAGCAGACTCACAAAAACAGCTTCTGCACCTGATATCAATAGTTAAATCAACACAGTTTTCATATCTTATCAGCTGCTAAAAACACGTCTGACTTTGACAATTAATCTTATTATCTGCTGCATCATGTCTAGAACTTTATGAAACTGGATGTTTTTTTCTATTAAACAACCTAAAAGCAGTTTATTGACTCATGTGAATGTTTTACTACAATCTCAAAAATGTTTATATTCTTAATATTGTTTGATGTAATTGTTCTTCATCTCTCATGGCTTCTCTCCAGCCCAGCAAGTGTTTCCTGGCGTTTATCAAACCTACATTGCAAATAAAGGTTTGACTTTTAGGAGACAAAACATGGAAAATCTCTTTTCATGACTTTACAAATATTTTTCTTTAACAGTTTCACAAAACATTTGAACTATTAAGGACTTTATAGTCTGAAAAATGATGGATTATAAGTGGGATGAAGTGATGGAAACACCACAGGGATGGTGTTTCTCATGACTGTTTTGCTAAAGTAAAAGAAAGAATAAAAGGATGGTAGATCCATCTGGAAGTGCTTCTCGTGTTCTTTACTGTATCTGTAGCAGGTGGGTGAAGATGTACCTGGCAGATCAACCTCACGCTCCCAGACCTCAGTATTTGCCTGGTCTCTGACTGTGATGGTCGCTTCTCTTGTGTTTGTAGGAAGGCGGATCTCAAAGGTTGGGTGATAGTTTGGTCCGAAGTCTGGATCAAACTCTTCCCTCTACAAATCAGGATTATAGTGTCTGAAGCTTTAATTCATCCAAAACTCATTGAAGATAACCAGCAGCAGTTTGAGGAAATGTACAGTTTAGACAAAGTTTGATGAAAAACTCACAGAGGGTTGAATTAAACAGGCGGCTGGACACTGAACAGAGTAACTCTGATCCCTGATGAGTTTACAGGTGGGGGGAACCTTGACGTATTCAGACTCTTCATGCTGTGCACAGACCTTGTGAGACATCACAGCTTGTAAATCAGAGGACAATCGCTCACTTTTACACACATTTGTTCTTGTTATCACTTCCTTTCCTACTGGATAATGTATTTGTGGTTGATTTGTGTCAATGACGGGGAGTTCAGCTAAAAACTTTAAAGCTAGCAGATTCCAGGAACAAAAACACCAAAAATACTCCTAAAATACTCCACAGCAGCAGCTTGTCAACAGTTTACACACTGAGCAACAATTATTCAGGTATGTACAGCAGTGGAAAAGGTTTGTGGACAACCTAAAATTACACATTCTCATGATATTATGAAATATTTGTGGAAAATCTGTTTTTGTGTTTCAGAAAGTGTGACTGCATTAGAAAAATACATGTTTTGCTTTTTATTTTCAAGAAAAACAAAAAAACCCAAACAAATTCTTGACAGTTTTATGATGTGAGTTCTTTTGTGTTTTGGCCCAACGATGCTGGGAAAACCTCTGTGTCCCATTGATCAGGGGCTTCTCGACAGCCCTGTGGGTCTACAAGACTTTGGTCGTGACAGAACTAAAAGAAATTGCACATGAAGAGCTAAGAATCATTCTTAATTCGGAAATGTGTTGACTGCCCAAAAACCTGTTTCCATCACTGTATAAATATTTTAGGTAGTTGATGATGAATAACTGAACGTGTTGCTGTCATCAGCTCTGATGAGGAACGAGGACACAACCCGGGGATCGACGTTCCAACGTTGATCTGTGTTTGTTTTGACCTTTGATGATAAGTTTCCTGTGCAGTGTTCTGAGTAACGGAGTGAGGAGCTCTGCATTCATCTGATCTGATTTATTCACTAAAATCAAATGTATCTAGAAAAGATTTCCTCTGTAATCTGACCTGAAACTACCAGGATCAAGCAGCAGGATGAAGGAAAAGTGAAGTTATAATAAACTCTTTACCTCCTTCACGGGGATGTTGCTTGGCAGCAGAAACACATCGAGCTTCTGCTTCTCTGTCTCAGGGTTTGGTGGTCTAAGAAACAACAAGACTTGTCCCTTCATGGGTTTTGTGCTGTTCTGAAGCCACGTCACGAGATCCCGGACAAGGCCGAAGGCAGATAAATGAGGGACTTTTACAATCACATGAGTTTCTGTGATCTCAAGCAGCTCAAGGATGCTGATCCCATCATCAGACATGTGGAGGACAGACAGGACGCCTGCAGACAGCAGAGCTGAGAAAACAGAGTAGATCAATAAGATCTAATGATGAGAACTTCATCACAACATCAGTGGTTATTTTTTATCAAGACTCTCCAGATCATGGAAGAAGTATTAACTGTCTAAAAGTTTAAAGGTCAGAAAAACATGAAGTCCACGAACTAATGTTTGTTCTGAAGCGGCTGTAAACATAATCCTGTGATGAAATATGTTAAATACAACCACATTTACTGTGTTCTGTGATGAATTAAGCCAGTTTATAATTCTGAATGTTGAAATGAAATGTGTGAAGCAGAGTAAACATCACTGAAAGGGTGTTTCTATCAGATTGTGTCTGTAGGGACATCTGCAGCCTGTCGGGGTCACTAACAGGCTGGTGGGGTTGATCGCTGCTCCCCACCAACAGTCAGAGACTCACCAGCCTCTGTTTCACAGTGTGGGAGGTGAAGCTGACAGACGGTGTCCTCAGAACACTTGATGTTGAACAACGGTCCTGCCGGTGTCTTTCCAGCTGATTGGAGGAGCTCCTCGTCCCACTGGTTGGTCCTGTACTCTATGTCCACCTATGTACACGTTTTGGAGATAACATGCACTTCAATCGGACACTTATAATTTATTTTCCCAAGCCACGCAGAGCTGCAACATAAGGATGAAAGAGCCACATGCGGCTCCATAGCCGCGGGTTGCCGACCTCTAGTCTAGATGATTGGTCCAGTTGGTGTCATCTATCATATGCTGCCTACAGTGAACTCCTGGAGAGGAAATGAGTTTTCCAGTTAAAGGAGCTGAATTAATCTGTCCACCTTTCTTCAGAGACTTCATCACTTATGTACAGATTAAAAATGCTCCAGTCAGCATGACAGCAGCTCTGATTCTGATACTCACATAGTTTGTATTTAGATTTATTTGGGAAGTTAACTCAGCTGGAGTGTTTTGGAGCCTGATTTGCCACCAAGAGTTTGCATACAGCTTATGTCATTACTGGTCAAGACAATGAGAGCTATTTTTGACTAAACACACACAGCTACAAAGAGGTTTTATGGACAGTTACAGATTGATGCCGGTGATAGAACTTCTGTCATACATGCTGTAGAGAAAACATGACCGATCTAGGAATCCTGATGGCTAAAATATCTTTCTATGTGCATTTTAACAACCCGTTAGGAATCAGGTTTAACCCGTAATTTTTGACTACTTATTTCATGCAGATATCAGCAGTGGCTGAAGCATGGAAAAGATAAATTTATTCAACTTGGGATATGCATGCAGATGACAGCTCATACCTTGGATGTAGTTTGATGGCAGCAGGCCAGACTTGCTGGTTCTCTGCACGATGCCGTACACCCAGTCTTTGTTATTTAGCTTGGGAATGATGATGACATCACCAACTCTGAAAGACACTTTATTATCTTCCTGAGCCTCAAAGTCACATAGTGCCAAGTAAACATGCTGTTGACAAGCTGGGACACACATACACAGAAACACACAGAAAGTAATGAGTCAGACTGGGGAGTGTTTCCGGACTTTACGTGAGACAACAGTTTGACTTTCCTTCATGGTACATTTTAGGGAGGAAATGTGTGAAGAATATGCAAACTGTTAAAAATTAACAAAGAGAACAGACAGAGAAAAATACACATAATGTACATTATTATTGTAAACTCGAGCTCTATAAATGTCTGGAAAAATGCTACTTTAAAACAGTAAAACAGAAATATTATTGAATTGAGCAGACCTAAAGTTAGTGTTATTTTATATACTTTAACAACTCCAGCTGTTCTCTAATTAGGAGTCTACAACATGTTACAGGGAGGCATTAATATCCAACAGTAAGCCAAAGCAGGATCAGTCAGTGTCAACTTCAGTCTGATCATACAGCAGAGGTGATCTCCTCCTTGTCTGACTGCATCTTGAAGCTGGATGCTGTGACCAAGCCTCCAGTGTGTTCTTCTGGATGGGGGAGGGGCTTACGCAGCAGCAACTGCTGCTAATGGTGAGTAAACCATATGGTCTTTCACATTACACACCAAAAATCTCCTATATTCCTAAAGAAGTCGCTAGACTTGTTGATAGTTGCTTTTTCTTTAAATAAACTTAATTAAAGGATCACAAAAATGACTAAATGTAGCGCCAAAGTGTCAAGTTAGGAATAGAAGTCTATCGTGAGCATCAGGAAAATCAATGTACTAAAAGATTGTGCACGGACAAATGTTTCAAGATTAAATACAAAAATATTTTTTAATGCGTTGATCATCCTGTAATTAATTAATCGTAATATATGTACATATTTACACACACATATCACACACACACACATCTATCTATCTATCGATCTGTTGTGGAAATTTCATGTTCAAATTTAGATTTTCATATATTTCATAATCCTTAGCATAAATCCATTTCTGATTATGGCTTTGACGGCTTTCTGAAAAGGTCATGATGAACTTAAGAACTTAAGCTTCGTAACACCGTGTCTGCTTACTCACCTTTACAGATATAGTAATGTGTAGAGGCCCTGAGATGTCTGCATTCAGACATCTGAGATCTGATTAATTAAACACTCTCTTCTTTTGAAGAGTTTTACAGCTAAGGAGTCAGATACTATGGTGCCATGAGGGAGATTATAACTTAAGGGTCAGTCTGACCTACCTTTTTAAGCAAAAACAGATATTTCTTGTTTAGAATAACATAGTATTATGACATGCCATTGACGTATTGTCGGCGAGGGCTTAAAAAGTAGTTTTGTGTAGAACTCTTTAGAGCATTTTCAGACTTCTGCCCCATTGGACCTCTGGGTTATCTCTCCAAATTGTCATTTGTATTATTCTGTTTTTCTTATTTCTGTTCAATAATCTTTGTAATTTTTTTCACTTCAGAACCAGACTCCTCGTCATACTCATACAGACTTTTTCTCCACAACAATATATGTTTGTGTGTGTGAGCACAAATGATGAACATGTGACCAGATTCAATAGTGCAGACTTCTTGGATATTTGTGGTGGTTTTCAGCAGAGCTTTGTTCTGACAGCATGATGTTACTTACATTCAATATAGTTTGAAGGTAGAAAGCCAGATTTGCCAGTTCGTTGCACAGTTCCAGTGATCTGATCTTCAGAGATTGGGTGAGCGTTGATGATGATGTCATCGTTACTGAATGAGATGTCATCACTATCCTCAGCCTCAAAGTCACACAGTGCCCGGAAAAGAGGCTGTGCAGAAACTGTGACAGAAATGGAAACATGCAGAGTGACTGAGTGGTTAATGATATTCCTCCTGTTTCCGTTTGATTAAAGGCAGAGTATGTAAGATTTCAAGGCGATTCTTTCCAACACCAGGTGGTAAACGCCAGGTCGTGAGCAAAACCACACAACTGCTACTTCCACTACCACTACTGGGCAGTAGTAATGAGCAAAACTCACTCCTCACCCCTCCCGTCCCCGAAACACAGCGGAACCAGCTGGTGGATGGATGTGAGGACAGCGGGACTGATTAGAGTCTGAGGAAGACGAACTGCGGCTTCAAGAGAGATGAAGCAGCAACGCTGTGACCGGCTGGCTGCAGTACAGGTAAAATGCAGCTTCATGTTTAGTATTTGGTCTCAAGATATTACTGATAAAAAGATTTATTACAGGAATTCCAGTTTTAACAGCATTGCAATAACCAATAATGATAAATATTTTTATGTATTATTTATTGTTGCAACGTAAATGTAGTTTCATATTTAAGCTTGTTACGTACTGCACTGTTTTCTATATGTTACTTTTTGCTTTGGGAGTCCAGACATTTGTATCAGATATTACAGTGATATTTTAACTTAGTCTCTGAACAGAACAGAAAGACACAGTCAATAAAATTTGGCTTCACTTATAGAACTAATCTTTTTATTATCCTTGCACAAACTTCTTGATGACATAAATGCGAAGGACCTAAGAAGACTCCCATCACAGCTCCTAAAAGGCAACGAGGTCTGATTCCCAGTTGCTGTGTGGCCTACTAGAGACAAGTTTCCCGATCTGCACAGACAGAACACTGGTTTTGTTTGTTTATTAATATTTTATTTATTTATCCTTTTTAAGGTAATCTGCCAATTAATATCTTTTCTGTGGAATTGTATTGTTTACATATTTTTATTTATTGTATAATTTCTTTCTTCACATATAACTTTGTGTTCCTAATTACCTCATGTAAGCTAGTTTGTATATTTTTATGCCTTTTTGATTAAGATGAATTCATTTAAATGCTTTCTCACATTAATCCAATACTGTCAAAGAATGCAAATAACTACAGTGGGACATGACTGCAAAGGAACAAGACAAAAGTTTATTACAATTTATAACTGTAAAAAATACAGATCTAACAGCAGCAACAGTGTGTGTATAAACACAACACAAACCCCACAAAGCAAAGCCCATGATCCACAAACAAAAGACACAACTATCTGAAAAAGATGTGAAGTTTAGATTTGACAACAGAAGTTCAATAATTCCTGTTGTCCATGCTTTATCTGTTGCACTCGCTACTGACTTCATACACATTTCTCACCTTTTTGATTCATTGAAGTTATGGACATAATTATAAGATGCAATAAAGGGGGTTGAGGAGTCTGATTTTGTGACCTCAGTATGAGCTCTGCTTTTTGGAAGCTTTGATTCTGACCCTCAACTTTGACTGAAGCAGATCAGTCTCATGTGCAGTTCCTGGGATGGGAATCGGCTCCAAATCCAAGAACATGATGTTTGGCATGAAAATTTGGTATACTTCCTCTGGGTTGGGATGAGGTCCTGTTTCTGTGTGGGACAAGTGACTCAAAGTCTTGTTCATGAGAGAGGAGGAACAGAGCTGGAGGTCGACAACATCCTGATGCAGAGGGGAGGATTGGTGTTGAATTGTGGACCTGATGAGGGAAACAGCATAAAGTAAAGCAGTTTGTTAGACACAACGTGACTTGCACATTAAGTCTTGTGTAAAAAAAACAGTGAACTCATTTTGTAATAATGTCATTTGTTATGATGATGATGGAATGGTCAGACAACACAGCTGCTCTTTACAAGGATGAGACTGAATATATTACAAAGGAAAGCCAGCTCTGTCCTGGGGGGCTACTTGTTTCTGTGGAGGAGGTGGGAGATCTAAGCTTTCCCTGATGGATATGAAAGTCTATGTACATATATTTGTATATGTGTAGAAACTGAATATGGAAACATTTGCAGTCCAGCAGCCCAGTTAGTGGAGAATGTCACCTGCGCAAAGACTAAAACTTCATTAAAATAGTTTTAACTGTTTGTGCTGCTTTACTTTTTGAGGTATGAAGAATATTTTAATATCAGTCTGATGCTACGCAGCCCCCATTGTCGTCAAAAGCATAATTTCTGCAGCATAAACTAGCACAAACAAACAAAACCATTTTGAGTTCATTTGGAGGACAGTGGTGGTCTTGCATGTCCTCAGATTGACCATTTAAATAAGTCAAGCAGCACAAATTATATATTTTTTTCAAGCACAACCAACCACTCCTACTTCCACGCCAACTGAGCGGCTGTACGCACATCTGGTGAAACGGGAAACGCTGACACCAGCGGCAGAAGAATAAAGCCAAAGAAATGGTTTGAAATTTGAGACAATTTTGCAAAATCATATATAAACTTTCATCCAAAATGTTGTCCATTAAAATTCTTTGCAGAAATGAAGAAAAACACATATTTGATAGGTACTATACCAAGAACAAATTCTGGGATTACAACAGAAATGTTAATTAGAACGTCAACCACGACATAGTCTGCACACTTTGAATAGTGCAGAGCCCGAATATTGACACAGCCTGTTGATACTGATTTAAAAAGGAAACAGGAAGAACATGTGCGCTGCTTTAAAAATCTACAAGTTTTGTGCGTCACATTTCTTGTTTTCCCTTCATACACCACCTGTAGCTATTACTGAGTCAGTTTTATAAATGAACTCCCAGATCCAGGACGTTAGACACGCTGTACAATTTTGTTCCAGTGTAGGGGCCTATTAAATATCATTGTTTTTCTTTGATGTAGAAAAACTAACTGTGGGGTCAATAAAGCTACTAACACAGCAGCTTCTCTTCATATCACCGTTTATCCAGAAGCTGAGTGACAAAATAACGTTTGTACTCACAGAACAGTGTAATAACACAACCAGAGAGTCCATCCTTGGTCCCATCTAACAGCTAACTGTGTAAATTCCTATGGTAAATTCCAACTTACCGATAGCAACGTTGCTAACTCTGCTTCAGAGTTCAGTCCGTTGTTCCCACAAAGCTGTCTCCACCACGTGAAGGTGACGCCAAAATCTTTCTACTTTTGACACACAACTTGTCATATCCTGTGACTTGAAGGAGCTTTTTTTCTTTTTCCCAGAAGCAGCAAGCTTCTCTGGAAGTTCGGGCTCTTCCACATAATTAATCAGAATCAGTTGAAAAGCGATTGCGCAGGCATCACCCTTCCGTGCGCACATGCACAAACCATAGACCGTATATGAAAGATAGACGGAGCCTCCAGCGGTTAAAAGTGAAACCTTTGCGTAAGTGCATAAAACTGCAGTTCCCCCTTCATCTGCTAGGGGCTGGCTGCAAAACAGAGCGAATCCCCACAGACTCCCATGTTAAAAAGGCCAACTTCACAGCAGAAATACACGTTTACAGGCTGGTTCAAAAATCCATTTTCGGTTTAATAGGTCAAGTTTACCTTCATGACAACTGTGGGGGGGAGATAATTTTTCTTACTCACCCCTTTAAAAGTAATTTAATATTGAAGTTCTGCATATTTAGGGGCGTGTCCTTTTGAATAACAGGTATCCGATTTCCCGCTTCAAGTCAGAAGAACGTAGAACAGCAGTTTTTAGCTGGTTAACAACGTGACTTAGCTTTAGCCCGCTTACCTCCATTAGCTGGTTAGCTCCTGTTATCTCCAGGTAAGCTTGGTAAGCTCTTAGCTCCAGAAAGCTTGGAGTTCGCTCGATGTCAATCATCCACCATGATGCTCACAGCCTCCCTCTCAGCTCTACCTCTTTGCCCATATTTGTATTTTCCGGGCGAGACGACACGCATGTCCCTGCCAAGATGGCAACGCTCTTCAGAAACCTATGGGTCACGTCCTGGAAACTACGTCAATCTTTTTAAATGCAGTCTATGGTGCATTCCCCTCACACACACACGCACGCACACACATACTGCGTCAACCTACCCCATTCCCTTTCACCTACACTCCACCTCCGCTTCCCCCAGCCGTCTTCTTCCCTTGGCCCCTCCGCCTGTCGCTGTAGCTCAGAGCTGCTCAGCAATAAATTGGCTTATACTCACTCTACTAGTGGAAAAATGTACTACAAGTTTTACGCACCATAAAACATTCAAGAAGGGTCTTTCTAATTAATTCAGTTTGAAATTTAATAAGGCATGAAAAATGGGCAGACTGAAACCTAAATGTTTAAAAAACCTAATTATGATCATAGTAATTTCTTTAGTTAATTTATGTTGAAAATATTGAAAATCTTACACACTCGGCCTTTAAAGAGATTGACTCTTTTCTGCTTAACACTGTAAAGAATATAATTACATTCATGTATTCAACTGTAAGCACATGGTGAATCTGAACATCAGCTCACATTCATGTTAAAAAAAAAAAGCCTAGTGACTGAAACATGACAACTCGAGTTAAAACTGAAATGACAGAAGTAAGATTAAATCAGCACTAGTAATTGCCTTAGACTGGCTCTTATACACTGCTCAAAAAAATAAAGGGAACACTAAAGTAACACGTAGATCTGAATGAATGAAATATTTTTATTAAATACTTTGTTCACTCCATAGTTGACTGTGCTGACAACAAAATCACACAAATTTTATCAAGGAAAATCAAATGTATCAACCCACTGAGGTCTAGATTAAGAGTTATACTCAAAATGAAAGTGGAAAAACACACTACAGGCTGATCCAACTTTGATGTATTGTCCTTTAAACAAGTCAAAATGAAGTTTAGTAGTGTGTGTGACCTCCGCGTGCCCATATGACCTCCTGATGAAGCGGTGGATGTTGTCCTGAGGGATATCTTCCCAGACCTTGACTAAAGGATCCGCCAACCCCTGGAGAGTCTGTGGTGCAACTTGGCATTGGTGGATGGAGCGAGACATGATGTCCCAGATGTGCTCATTTGGATTGGGGAACGGGCGGGCCAGTCCATAACATCAATGCCTTCATGTTGCAGGAACTGCTGACACACTCAAGCCACATGAGGTCTAGCATTGCCTTGCATTAGGAGGAACCCAGGGCCAACCGCACCAGCATATGGTCCCACAAGGGGTCTGAGGATCTCATCTCGGTACCTAATGGCAGTCAGGCTACCTCTGGCGAGGACATGGAGGGCTGTGCGGCCCTCCAAAGAAATGCCACCCCACACCTTTACTGACCCACAGCCAAACTGGTCATGCTAGAGGATGTTGCAGGCAGCAGAACGTTCTCCACGACTCTGTCACGTCTTCACGTGTACTCAGTGTGAATCTGCTCTTGGTGTTCTCTGGCAAACGGCAAACGTCCTGCACGGTGTTGGGCTGGAAGCACAACCCTACCCTTGGACGTCGAGCCCTTATGGAGTCTGTTTCTGACTGTTTGAGCAGACACATGCACATTTGTGGCCTGCTGGAGCTCATTTTGCAGGGCTCTGGCAGTGCTCTTCCTGTTCCTCCTTGCACAAAGAAGGAGGTAGCGGTCCTGCTGCTGGGTTATTGCCCTCCCACAGCTTCCTCCACGTCTCCTGATGTACTGGCCTGTCTCCTGGTAGCGCCGTCATGCTCTGGACACTATGCTGACAGACACAGCAAACCTTCTTCCAACAGCTGCCATTGATGTGCCATCCTGGATGAGCTGCACTACCTGAGCCACTTGTGTGGGTTGTAGACTCCGTCTCATGCTACCACTAGAGTGAAAGCACCTCCAGCATTCAAAAGTGACCAAAACATCAGCCAGAAGGCATCGGAACTGAGAAGTGGTCTGTGGTCACCAACTGTAGAACCACTCCTTTATTGGGTGTGTCTTGCCAATTGCCTATAATTTCCACCTGTTGTCTATGCCATTAGCATAACAGCATGTGGAATTGATTGTCAATCAGTGGTGCTTCCTAAGTGGACGGTTTGATTTCACAGAAGTGTGGTTGCCTTGGAGTTACATTGTGTTGTTTAAGTGTTCCCTTTATTTTTTTGAGCAGTGTACATGCTCAGGCTGAATCGGAGACAGCTCTAGCTCCAGGCCCAGTACTACAAACAAGGCAAATGCACATTTAGCTCTAATCATTTGGTGACTTAACTCAAAGGCATCCACACCTCAAATAAAGCAAAACATACCGCATGTTGGCCTAGTAGACACACGACCCCAGTGACAAAAACCAAAACGATGTATAAGTCAGAAATCATTTTTACATCCTGGCGGAGCTATATAATTCATGATTAAATATTCACCTGTATTACATGTGATGCTGTGCTAATGGTTACTCTAAAAGGCGCTCTAGGCTCTTCAACTTGCAGATTAGTTTAGGTGATTCTGCACAGTTGTCTTTCGTTTGGACATTTTGTCAAAGCTCCTCTTTCGCTGACTGCTTCCCAAAATAAATATCTCTGTAATAGTGGAAAACTGTGCAGTTTCCAGAGTATGTGTCTCGTAAACCAGTGAGTATTTCCACTAAGTACGCAATAGGTTTGTTTCATTTCAGAGGACTAACATTGCTGATGTCTGAAGCCTCGCTGCCCGGTTGTTCTACTGGTTTAGAACCTTGCTCAGTGAAGTTTTGATTAATTCATTTGGACAGCATGTACATATTCTAATTTGAACAATTGCATATCCCCTTTAAATTGTATAAAGGTCCTTACAAATTCCGTAAATGTAAATTATAATTTAGTTAAAGGTACACTTTTACCTCCTATATATTTAACACACAAATTTCAGTAATGTCTTAATCTTTATAGCCTTGTGTCAAGTCACAGCTTTGGGATATATTTTCTATGTAGTTATCTGTTATGGAATCAGCACATTCCTTTTAGATAAGATCTTACTCAAACTAGATTGAACATTTGTAGTACTTACAAATTTTGTCACTGGAAGCTTTGATTGTCTCATTGCTGTAGCTGCAAGGATAAACCATAAATCCACAAATGAAACGAGAAAAAAAAACCATTTTATGTAAATTAGCTTAGAGAACAAGAATACAGAAGGTGATGCGGGGCTGTCATAATGATAAAAGTTAATTCAAAATCATCAAAACAATAACTAATTGAAAGAAGTTTTTTTCATAGTTTAAACCTTTATGAGTCTAAAAATAAAATAAAATTAGAAAAATTAATTTTAGTGTCACACAGCTCACCTCATACAGGTGTATTAGAATGAACAAAATTGATCATGAGCCTAAATAACTGCCATCTTAACACAATGTTTCAAAGAGCTGAATAATTTTATGTAAAATATTTCGATGACAATTAGGTAATATAATAATTTACAGTGAACTGAGTTCACGACTGTATGAGGCATAAACAAAATACCCAACTCTTGTTTGTGATATATGTTTAGTTTTGTGAAATGTTACCCACCTCAGAGTGTCCAGCTGACAGTAAGTACTTTTCACAAAAGCACACAACATTTGTGCATCTGAATGCTTTAAGTTGTTTCCAATCAGGTTAAGATCTCGAAGATGGAAGGGGTTAGATGACAGAGCTGATACCAGAGATGAACAGCTGCTCTCTGACAACTCGCAGTTCCGCAATCTGAGTACAAAATAAAACATTCAGTTAGAATAATATATTGTCTAATCATTCATTTGTGGTTCTACTGTGGACGACTACATGACTCTTCTACAGACATAAAAAATATCAGGAAAAACAGCCACACATCTGTTTATGTAAACAAAGACTTGTAACATGAAGCTGACCACATTTAATTATCTTAGAAAAGGATCAAGACAACATTAAAATGTGCATCTGAAAAATTTGCTGTAATCTGTGTCTTTCTTATTTCCGCCTTGAGATGACTTTACTGTGAATTGGCACTTCACATATAAAGCGAATTTAAACTAAAATTAAACTAGAATTGTGCTGTTATTAGATAACAGCAAGGGTGAATGTGATAATGTGTAATTAATGAAGCATAATGCAAAAAAGCTTAAGATGCCACTGAGGTTATTAAAAAACCTGTTCATTTTTAAGTAGTAAAAACTAAGATGAATTTGTCTTGGATTAGTGAGAGGCGTGATGTTGTGATAGTTTTTAAATGTGATGTGGTGGCGATTTTGGGAGAACTTTTAATTTTATGTTCTGCTCATAGAGCATTGGTGCAGCTTATTGAAATGATGGTGCAGAAATGTAATTTCATGATGATATGAATGTTTTGGTGTGTAGAATGCACACCATAATTTTCATTAACATGATTATATGATGAATCAACTATCTTATACATAGAGCATCACTGGATGTGTCTCCTTCTGACAAAAAAACACTGCAGCATACCACCTGCTAGCAGACATGCAGCATTGTTTCCAATCTGGAAATGAATAAAATAAATCCAAAAAATAAAAAAATGAATGTGAGGAAAACTGCATAAAGAGAGGAATAATTTCTTAATGACTAAAAAGAGGAAGGATGAGGTAAGTTGTATTGTGCAGACATATGAGGGAAAACATCACTTGTGGGATTTGAACCCATGACAATCAGAACCACAGTCCTGTCTACCACCTGGCCACGTACTGTCACACATACACATGAATGGGAAAAGACAAAACTCTTGTACTGAGAAGAGGGATGCGTTCTTATCTAATGCTTCTCAACCTACATTCACACACAAGCTCTTTACAGCACCTCTGTGCCATGAATACATAAAGAAGAAAAAAGAAAGCCAGCAGGTAAACAGGCCAGCATTTCTCTCCAGTGATGGAGCATCCCTGCCTCTCTCCTTCATGGCTGTTCAGTCATCATCCTTTGTGTCTGTGTTTGGATCACCTGCACAGGCTCATAGCAGTTCACCTTCTCAGCTTCTCTTTGGCTACAGAGCTATGAAACATTGACTCTGCTCTACATTTTCACACATTTCTCTCCTGATGGAAAGCTGCTGACACACATTTACAACTTCCTTCAATCCACTGTTACCTAGCAACAAGTTAGGTTATAGCTTAACCTCTTAACAGTCGGCGGCCCGCCTGCGGGCCTTTTTCCGGTTTTCTTTTTATATCACGCTCGTACAATATCTTAAACATTTCCTATTTCAATGAAACTGTGCATGACGCACCGGTAGGCTCTCCCCTTCTGATTGACCCCATTTTTGACCAACTGGATTGATCCATGATCATTCCTTAGCCAATAATAGCCAATAAGTGTCAACCTAGGTGGTCTGACCATGACATACGTTTTTGCTTCCAGACTTGTTTACTTTGTGAGTCGGGATGGGGGGGATGAGTGATGGGGGCACACGTTTTCTTTCTGTTGTTTCTTACTGTTGGCGTATTTACAGTGGTTCTGTTCGGTCTACTAAAGACGTGAGACCTAGTTTGTTAGAAAACTTGGGGTCTCGGTTCTAAAACGTAAGAGTCTGGACCGGGGGAACCGTTCATGCGGGTGTCGTTTAGTCCGAGTGTGCGTGAAGCAAAAAGAGCAGCGAAGAAAGAGACGCAGCGCTTCAACACCTCTATTTCCCTCCAGTGGTAAACATTCGTTCATAAATACAAAATCATAGAAAGAAAAAAATACGCTGTTGCGGATTTATCTGCGTGTGTGTGGACCGCTTTCATACTCTGTGTGCACATGCGTGCAGCGATGCATTTCTGTTAGAACATACACTTATTACAGTCGCAGTACTAATGTGAGATAAAAACTTCTTGTCTTTATTAGTCTGTCATCTGACTCAGAGTGGAAACCCACCAGCTCTTCAGATGAAGAAGGACCAGCTCCTTCCAGAAGAAAACCTACATTCCTGCCCTTCAGACCACCAGGACCCTTGCTCATCATAACAGCTACATATTCTGCTCTCCAGCTTTTTTACTTTACTTTTACAAACACTTTTTATCAGACAATAGTTAAAATCTAATGTAAATATGTAAATTGTATTGCGTTATGGTGTTTTTATGATTACATTTTGTTTACATTGCATAACATGGCATTATATTGTTTACATATATAAACATGATGACTGTAAAACCTATTCTGACTCTTATTATAATGCACATTAGAAAAAATAAGCTTTTAGTGTGTTTATCCATCACCTGGTGATTTTCAATAATACTGAAAGTAAATATGAATATACAACAAGATTCCTCTTGATACCACCTTTCATTAGAGGTTTCATTGAAGACTGTATGTTGAAGTGTTCTGGAGTTATAGCTTATTGAAGTTGGAGTATCCAAAGTGGCCATTTGGAGTCTCCAAATGGCCACTTTAGGGAGCGCATGAACATACTTACAGTAAAGCCCTCTTAGAATAATAATTGTGGCTTCTATTGTCACCAAAATTTTAACTGGTCATAGGAAAGGCTTCATGCTACAGCTCCATCTGATTTTCCAGACCATATCTCCATCTCTCCATGTGCAGCATGTTGACAAAGTAGAAGAGAAATTCAGACGAGGGGAAAAAACTGAAATTTCCTTGTGTTCCAACTTCAATAACTTTATGCTGGTTACAGTTACAATAAATTTCAAAGCTCAAGGTAAAACTTTAGAGTGTTTTCTTTAAAAAGAGACCATGCTTTTGAATATACTCCAAAGGGTTCAAGAACAGCGCCTACTTTAATTTGGGCATGTCATTTTCAGGCGCATTTGGAATTTTGGGGGGTGACTGTTAAGGGGTTAACTTGATTTCATTTTCCAATCAAGTTATTTTCCTGAGCCAGCGTCGCCTTTCACCTTTATGAATCGGATGAAAGCTGTTTTCTAATCCAGTTAAAGATGCTTCATTTCTATCAGTGATGGTGGGGAGTTGCTTCATTTTAGCTGATTCATTATTATATGATCATTATTTCAGCCATAGATATTCACTAAAGCTCAACGTCTAGAAGCATCAGTCAGTGGTTATATATTAGTTTCTGACTGACATAATCTAAATCTTCTGCTTTAATTTAATAAATAATCCTAATTTCAAGAACTAAACTACTGAAGACAAATAAAACATGGTGTCTGACCCCAGAGTGTCCAGTCTGCAGTGTGGACTCTCCAGAAATCCACAAAGATCTTTGACACCAGCCGTCATGTTCTGGTTCCAACTTAGATCAAGCTCTCTCACATGGGATGGGTTGGACTTCAACGCTGATGTTAGTGATGCACAGCTGATCTCTGACAAATTGCAGTACTCGAATCTGAATAAAGAATAAAAGTTTGATGTCAACAGAATGAAGGTTAAAACAGTCCAACAGAAGCAGAGAAGAAGAATTCTCATTAATATTAATGACAACATGCTGCTGCTTCAATAAAAACGTAGTGACTTCAATCAGAGTGAGTTCTCTCAGCGACAGACACGACTGATTCTACTGGCTGAACTGGATAAAAAAAAGACTGAAGAGTGATAATGGTGACAGGACACACACACTGCAACACACGTTTCCAACACTGCAGATGTGAGCGACAGCAGATTGTCAGCTTGATGTAAACAGCCTGTTAATGAAAGCAAACACTGGACTAATTAGCATATCAGTCTAGATGTTGCTTATCAAAGCTGTTTCTTGATGAAGCTGAACTGGATCAGTGTTATTTCCATACAAACTAGTTTCAAATGTGTCATAAATGTTTTATAACCTGTTTTAATTTAAATCTTAAGTATAAAAACATTGTTTTCATATTTGACAATTTTCTTTCATTTTCATTTTAAACTTTTGTCTCTGATTTGAGCTGCAGGACGTCACTTGACAGTGTTGTTGAATCCTGATAACAGAATAACTGAAGAGGCTTAATTTTCCATGTTAACCATGCCCACCTGAAATGTACAACCAATTACACAATAATTTTTGGAGCCCAACAAGAAAAAACTTCAGCCAGCCTGATGTGTCAACAACTATAAGACACATCCACGAGAACAAAATGACATCACTTTCTTCACGTATCCTCAAGAACAAGAAAAAAATATCTGTCTTCTCGTGGAGTATGTAACACGCTATAGAAGCTGCTATCATTCTAAATTTTCATAGAATACTTGTTCAAGATCTAATCATGGTTCGTCTAATGGGTGAGATTTGAACCCTTTTGAGATATACTTAAACCTGTTGACTAAGAAGTAGTACCGGATGTTAGGTAGGTTTAATCATCCGGTGTACAGTAGTGCTGGGCAATATGGACTATAGCTAATATCTTGATATAAATTTTACTTTATCGTGATGCACCATGTGAATCTTAATGTTTTGAAATTTCTAAAACAATGTTTAATAGTTAAAATAAACATTATCATGAATAAAAAACACCAGTAAGATTTCAGCAAACTACGCTAAATTTAACTTCATTATGTTTCCTTCTTTACAAATTTTTTACTCATGGATATTTTATCATATTATAATGGCACCACAACCCCCAACAGCAACCCCAGCATCCCCTAGATCAGGTTTGTTTATTTTTCATATTTATTCAAGATCTTCTATTTTGTTTCATTTTGTCTTAAAATGTTTTCTTATTTTATGATGCAGGTCATTTCTGTGTCAGATCATAGCAGAAATATTCTAAGGTCTCCATTCCTCAAGAATGATATTATTATTATTTTACTTTTATAAAAAAAAACCAAAACAAACAGCCTGATCTGATGGATCTTATTCTAATGTTGATATCTACATACGTCCCGTCATGTCTTTACATGTCATGCTGTGTGCACACACGGATGAGCTACACTCCCACCTGCAGACAGAGAGTGCACATAGGAAATTGTGGCATCAACCACCTGAAAAATAAAAAAAAAAAAAAAAAAAAAATAAATCAGCTGGTTCCAGATCAACTCTAATTTAATAAGAGGAAGTGGAGGAGGAGAAGCAGGTGGAGGAGTTTTCCTGCTCCGGCGTACTAACTCAATCAGGAAACACACACAGCTGAACAGTTGCTCTCCTTGTTGTTATTTCTGAGGTGTATTTCTGCTTTAAATGGATGATTTCAATATTGATCCTAAAACTCTTTCAATTAATGTTAATATAAATGCTTCATATTATTCTGAAAATCTGTTTAAAAATATAGATGTAAGTGGTTTTTCAGTCTCAGGTCAAACTTTGCACAAATGAAGGATGTTTACCATCATCTGTAAATACATTTCAAGTCATTGCTGAAATACAGTAACTGTGTTCTGCAGAGGTGCTTATTAATCCAGGTGCCATAAAGTAAAAGTCCTGTCCGGCAGCTGTTCCAACCAGTCACTAAACCAGCTGAATTTATTTAGCTCAGCTCCACAGCAAGGTAGATGAGCCTGTTCGTGAAAACACCTGTTCTAAATGCATAGGTAGTTCCAAAAACAATGCAGGACTTCTACTTAATGGCACATGGATTATACACTTCTGGTGTTTTGGTGAAAGCATACTTCTGTACACATTTCATGGTTATCACCTTCCTTATCTGGTGCACATCTGGTACAAATGCACCTGGCCATTCATCTTCTTTTAACTGTTATAGGGCAAATAGGGCATGGGTGAGGGTGGTTGTGGGTGGGTGAAAGGGGATGTGTATGTGTGTTAGTGTTTTATCTACTTTGATGTAAGTTGTTTTATAATGTAAAGCACTTTGTATTGTTTTTAAGCACAAAAAGTGCTATACAAATAAAGTTTGATTTGATTTGATTTGATCACATATGTGTGCTATTATTGTGAAAGGGTGGAAGTCCAGGGGTGCACTTGATGGTTTTGTGATCATGGAGGCAGTGGATAAAGTGAATGTTCAACTTGAGAACTGAGTTCTTTATGTGAACCAACAGCCAAAACATAGACTCGGATAACTGATGAAATGAGTCAAACATCTGCATTAGAAAGTGATGATTTCTGTGATCATGATGATCATAATGGAAACAGGGTACAGGAGGGTAACTTACCTGGGTGTCAAGCATGTATGCTGGGGATGAATTGGTAAATGGGATCAATGGGTGTGCTATGTTTAAATAGCCAAGAATTGCGCAATTCCACAGTGACGTAATCATCCGGTGCCCCACTGAATGCGGCAAGACGCCAGAATGTTATGTTTACTTTCTTTTTGTTCCAAAGGTGGGAAATATATGGGGTTACATCTGTGTCTTAGTTTTTGAGTGTTGTGTATGTATTACTGTGGGGACTTAGGAGAATCCAGGTATTTGTGGTAATTGAGGAGTTCCTGTTGGGTGGGGCGTGGTATGTATAAGATGCTCATTTTGGAGTTGTGGGGGAAGAGAGAGTGAGGAGTACGGATTAGAGCATCACAAGTTACAGTGTGTTTTTTGGAACTGGAGAGAGTAGTAGTGAAATCAGTGTAAATAGTTGTACATATTGTACATACTGTATATACTGTTCATTGTATATATTGCTGCACGTTGGTGGATTGCCTGGGAACCAAATAAATCACCTCAAACGAAGTCATGACTGCACCATCTTATTGGGAACAGCAGAGGACCCTGTGTCATCAACAGAAAATACAAGAAAGGGGGTGGAGTAGCATTTTATGTTCAGAAAAATGTCTATCGTGACATGATTCATTCTTTAGTCATAAAAGATTTAATGGAGAATTTGACTATTCAGATAAAAACTGATAAAGATCAAAGTATATTTCTATGTTGCATGTGTAGAACTCCTGGTCACATTGAGCTTTGTATAGATTGTTTATCAAATGTTTGTGGAAATTTCAGTAGTGAGAAAATCATTTTGTAGAGATTTTAACATTTTTTTTTAAAATGGGAAACACATAAACCAACTTTCAATTTTCTAAATGAAATATTTAGTTATGGTTTAACAATCATAATTGATAAACCCACAAGGGTAAGTGAAGAATGTACAACTCTTACAGATAATATTTTTACTAATATTGAAGTAACTGTACTATAATACAACATTTGAAAATGGTAAAACTAATCTTAAAATTGCAATTTAACAAATCAGGTTTTAAATACATGCAAAAATAAAGATGTTCCATATAATTTTATTAATAATAATAGCAATGTAAAAATAGAAAAAAAAAAGAAAAAAAATAGTCAGGCCCGATTGATATGGAATTTTAAAGACTGATGCCAATATTCGGCAGAAAAATTTCATGACAAATTATATGAAAAATATATTATGCACAAATTTACTTCATTTTTGGCTTCTCTGTCATTGTTTGCTGTTTGAGTTTTTGCAGGTTGCCATGGGGAACTCGGGGCGGAGTCTGGAGCTTCAATTGCTCCCAAATGGAGGCGATCTTCCTGGTTGATTATCCTGCTATGACATCCTGCTATTTAAGGAAAAGCTGGAGCTCCAGTTTTCGCCAGATTGTCTGTCTTTACTGCGTGGTAATCAGGCCAGTTCCAGTGCTTACCTTGTGGCTCATAGCTAGAGATTTCATTTTGTTTTTCTTTGCCTCCTCAGCACATCAAGACCATTATAGACATCTTCCTGGATCAGGATCCTTTTCCTCAGCCAAACTTCACCAACTGCCTATGCATGCTTGCCTGCCTCAAACCAAGACCAACCACCACAACCACAGACCACACCCCAGCAACCTCCACCATCATCATAATTCCAGTTATCTGAGAAGTTCTTCCCTGACCCTAGACCAGACCAACAGGTTCCGAGTTACTAAATAAATACTTCATTCACCTCTCCATCTGTGCGTTCTGCTTTTGTGTCCACCCCTCCACCCCGGTCTCTGACCGTGACATTCTCAATGCTTACACCAACAAAAATGTGATTTATGTGAATTACATTTCTTTTTTACAATAGTTTGTCCTTCAGTATATGTTTATTTTAATGAAGGAAACATAATATGCATCAGTAAAAAATTTATGTTTTAAGTTTGGAGAATTTTATCTGAAATTTGTTGTTCAACAGTTATTTTTATTGATGGAGCATTCACAAATGTAGCTGTTAGTTGTACTGATTGATTTTACCTTTAGATGTTGGCCATTAGTGTTTGCTTTGTACAACAAACATGAATGAAGTTGGCAAAACATTATTTATGCAGCCTTCTGATGCCCTTTAATGTTAAATTGCATTTACACTACCATGAAATATCTCATGGCATATATCATATGTGAACCAAAATAAAAATCAGATATGATTTTCTCAAATGTCAAAAGATATCATCTTGATTGGGCTGTATTTTATGTATAATGGTCACAAATTGTATAACATAGAAAGTCTGTTACAGTCCATGTAAAATGAGTATTTTCTGACAAAGTAAAACAAAGGGACACATAACATCATGATGGTGTCTGAAGACAGACCCTAAAATTAATAATATGAAGTTTTCTGTGCTGTAGTGAATAAACCTCCTCCCCTCTACACGCACATCTCTCTTCCTAAAACACACCTCAACCTGCAGCTGACAGGGAGATATTTTCTAAACGTTATTTCTGAAGTTACTGGCTACTTAACTAATTCTATGCTAGTTAGGACAACCACAACGATGTTATTGCTAACATAGACAAGGAAAACCTTAATCTAGTTTACACTGCATTGCTAGAGTTGTGATAAATAAAAAGCTGACTGATGCTGAAGCATGTGTCATTCATCATGATACATGGCAGAGTTAAGCTGAGACTGGAGACATGCTGAGTCATTAATTAATTCCAAAACAATATTACAAAGAGGTGGACAAGATTCATTCAGCCCAGTGCTGTAATGTAACCTGGATGTAGCAACCACTGTTTGACAGACAGGGGGATGACTGGGGGATTGAATGGAGTCCGAGCTCCATCTAGTCAACACTCAACAGTGTTTATAATTCTCTCATAAATTCAGAATAAATCTGTGGCTCAGTGGCTAAAAAACAAACAAACAAAAAACAAAAACCATGGTGGATAGTGGCCATTTTGAAAAGTGCTAATAGTGGCCAATTTAAACAGTAGTGATTTAATATTTATTACAGTAGTAATTATTACAGTAGCAGATTTAGTAATTATTTTGTTGAAATGAGGCCATTACTCACAAAAAAGATTTCACTGCTGGATAAAGACAAGTCTCTCTTTGGTAACATATTCAATACAAATATAAAGTTCATGTTGCAATGTGGAGGGCCAAAAAAAAGATGTTATCGACACAGTAATGCATCTAAAAATAAAAAGAAAGCTTATATAAAACAAATAAATATAATGATTATTAAAAAAGTTATTGATGTAACTGCTAAACTTCTCACCTATATTTCTAATCGGTTGTTCCTGCATGGTATTGTTCCAGATCACAAAGATAGCAAAGGTTATTCCAAGTCTTACAAATGGTAAAAAACATCTCATGGAAAATTATAGGCCCATATCTATTCTTCCTCCGTTTTAAAATGGAGAAACGTTTTGTGAAACAATTTGATACTTTTTTAAAAACATTTAGTCAACAACAACATGGACTCTGAGAGAACCGGACCGCAACATAAGCCATCATGATATGCTTCAGTTCTGCTTTGGATCATAAAACATTTTCAACAGGTATATTTAATGATTTAAAGTGACCCATAACATGACTGATCATGGTAACTTACTGAAATTACTTGACTGTGGATGTCGAGGTTATGTTCTTTCTTGGATTAAAAGTTATCTAGATAATCATCATCACATTCAATTAAAAGCTTCAGTATCTGGACTGAAGAGCAGAACATGTGGAACACCACAAGATTCTGTGATCGGTCCAAAACTTTATTTTTGTCAAATAGTTTTAACTTGTTTCATCTTTAAAAATTTATTTATTTGACGTCAATATATCAGTTTGTTTAGAAAATAAATTAAATGAACTTTTATAACTGATAGAAAGAGAATTAAATTGATTCAAAACCTGGTTTGATATAAATAAGCTGAAAAGGTATCAAAATGCAAATTGATATTTGGAAGTAAGAAAGAATAACTTCAAGTCAAGGAACTAACAATACATGGTATTGAAACTAAGGTCTTATAATATGCATTTTCATTGTTGTTTATCAAAGTTTAAAATCAAAACTTGATTCATCACTTTATATTCTTGTAGACTGGAGCAATTTCCAGACAAACATACCTTTTGGTTATGATTCAGCTCCATATTTCTTATCTGATGTTTCTCAAGCTACATTCACACACAAGCTCTTCACAGCAAATCTGTGCCATAAATATATAAATAAAGAAGAAAAAAGAAAGCTAACAGGTAAACAGGCAAGCATTTCTCTCCAGTGATGGAGCATCCCTGTCTCTTTCTTTCATGGCTGTTCAGTCATCATCCTTTGTGTCTGTGTTTGGATCATTTGCACAGGCTCATAGCAGTTCACCTTCTCAGCTTCTCTTTGGCTGCAGAGCTATTGACTCTGCTCCATATTTTCACACATGAAGAGGAAAACGGATTTAACATTGAAGAGAAACACATCTTTCACATCATATCAATCTCATGAAACAAATAAAACATGTTGTCTGACCTCAGAGTCTTCAGTCTGCAGTGTGGACTCTCCAAGAATCCGCAAAGATCTTTAACACCCGCCGTCATGTTCTGGTTCAAACTTAGATCAAGTTCTCTCATATGGGATGGGTTGGACTTCAACGCTGATGTCAGTGATGCACAGCTGATCTCTGACAAACTGCAGTTCCTCAATCTGAATAAAGAAAAAAAGCTGTGAGCTGAAGCCACCAGAATGAAGTTTAAAACAGTCCAACAGAAGCAGAGAAGCAGAATTCTCATTAATATGAATGACAAAATGTTGTTGTTTCAATAAAGACGTAGTGACTTTAATTAGAGTGAGTTCTCTCAGAGACAGACACGACTGATTCTACTGGCTGAACTGGATGAAAAAAAGACTTGAGTGTGATAATGGTGACAGGAAACAGACACACTGAAACATATTTCCGACACTGCAGATGTGAATGACAGCAGATTGTCAGCTTGGTGTAAACAGCCTGTTAATGAAAGCAAACACAGCAAGCACATCAATCCAGATGTTGCTTATCAAAGCTGTTTCTGGATGGAACTGAACTGGTTCACAAAGTTTCTTTACATACAAACTGGTTTCACATGTGACATCAATGTTTTTATTACCTTTTCAATTGAAATCTTAAGTGTTAAGACCTTGTTTTCATATTTGACATTTTTTCTTTCAGTTTCAGATTTTTAATCAAACTATTGTCTGATCCAAGCTGCAGGACGTCACCTGACAGCTTTGTTGAGTCCTGATAACAGCATAACTGAAGAGGCTGAATTGACTCCCTCCAATCAAGCTGCCTTCAGGAAATCTGGAAACGTCAATGATTTTTTTCATACTTCCTTTATTGAAATAACTGAAAACAACCAACAGCAGAGACACAGTTGTGTTATTTCAGCTGTTTCAATCAGAACTCAGTACATACAGATTATCTGTGAACTAAAGCAACAGAAAATATTCCATCAGAGCAGGAAATCCCAACTTTCCGTATGCTTGTGGAATATTCAGCAAGGACTTAGGTAGACAAATCTGCTAGTACCTGGCAAGGACCTGGCTAGCAGCTACAAGGTCCAAGAGCCACTAGAAGCCGCCAGCAACCAGCACCGGTTCCAGAAGGATAACTTCTGGAGACCCATACCCAAGGTGTGCCATTGAGCTTGCTGATAGAAGACATTGAGGGAATTTGCCCTCATTTGACAGGAAGTTTTAACACAGGCAACATCTGGGAATAAAATGACAAACACTAACGCAAAAATGAGAGGCATTCAAGAAGTTAGAAGTCTTATTGAAATCAAGTTTGATGGACTGAAATCATAATTGGAACTCTCAAGGGGAGTTGAGTGAAATCAAGAAGACTGTTGAAATGGTGTTGGCTTAGATCAGAGGTGTCCAGCTCCGGTCCTCGAGGGCCAGAATCCTGCAGGTTTTCTATGTATCCCTGCTCAGACACACCTGATTCAAATTAATTAGTAGTAGAGCTTAATCAGTTGTGCACGTCATTGCCTGTTTGATCCATTTAGTGGAAGCTAGATGTGTTGGAACAGGAATACATGGGAAACCTGCAGGACAGCGGCCCTCGAGGACCGACTTTGGACACCCCTGGCTTAGATAAAGAGGGTTAAAGAGCTAGAACAGCAGAACAGTGAGAAAGAAATCAAATTTGCAACACTGGAGGGTAAAATTAATAATCTTGAGCAGTGCTCCTGAATAAATGATATAGTGGTGACAGGTTGAAAACTAAGCCTCAGTCTTACGCCAAAGCTGGAGCCAATTTACAAAATCGAGAACAGACCAGGATGATAAAGTTTCAGTCAAACAGCAACAGATTAAGTTTTGACAGTCCAATCATGTCCAAGTAAATGAGCAGGACATAGAAGCGGTCACCTCCTCCCACAGTTTAATAAACAGAAAAAAGAGGGCAAGACATTCTAGGGAGATTTACTGACAGGAAGCCTAAAATTAGCTTAATAAAACCAAGAAACATGCTAAGGGGGACTAATGTATAGTTAAATGAACATCGTACAACAATAAAAGCTGAGTTAGCCAGATGTGCCAGGAAACTGCACAGAAAGAGTAAAATCAAGGCAACATAGAGCAGAAATTAAAAGGTATACATACTAACAAATGGAAGCCTATGAACAGCCAAAGTGATCTAGGAACATTCTGATGAGGTCATCTAATAACCACCTACGCAACTATCTATGAGTGGGAATCATGACATTGATCCAGAAATTCTTTTGCTATTAACTTAGACAACTGCAACTATGTTACCATGAACCAATTTAATAATACCATTAAAGTAGAACACAGCTTTTCAATGATTCATGTCAAAAGGTGTAGACTGAATAAGAACTTCTAGAGCATAGTTGATTACCTCAGAGAGATTCTCATTTTAATCTCATTACAATTTCTAAATATTGGATTGTAGAAGGTAAATATAAGGATGATGAAATTTCAGGATATGAGTTGAAAAAAATAAGCAGAACTGGAAAAGCAGGAGGGGTAACAGCATTGTATGTAGACAGAACATTTAAGTACAGAAAAGTAGACAGATTGACAGCAGCTGCGTGTGAGTGCAAAACAACTGACATTGATATGGGCAGGAATAGGAATATTATGACAAGATGCATTTACTGAATCCCGAGTTATGACATAACCATGTTATGGAAGTCATATTCATATGTGGTGATTTTAATATTGACCTGCTAAATCCAAACAAGCTAGCAGTGATAAATTATTTCATGGAGACCTTTTACACCATGATCCCACCATCCCCAAAACCAAGTAGGATTATCTTGCATGCTGCTATTATCGTAGACAATATATTTTCCAATAATATGGAGAATAAAATAGTAAGTGGTGTCCTGGTGAAGGACATTTCTGACCATTTGCCAATCTTTGCCATATACGACTGAAATGAAAAATGAATGGATGAGAGCAATCTGGACAAACAAGAATGACAACTATTGAATCTGTGAATACCTTCAGAGTGGACCTTATGTCACATGACTGAAGTGGCAGGAGGTTTTCATAAATTCTTTGTATCACTGGCAGGGAAATAATACAGCCAAAAGAGGACAGTATAGAGCAGTGACATGGTGCCAGAAATCCAGCATCTTTTGTTTTGTTTTTTTTTAATTAAAAAGTTGTTGATAAAAAGATTATTAAACTTGTTAAAAAATGTAAAAATCCAAATAATCAACTAACTGGAATGGGACTGATATGTATATAGGTAAAGAAGTAATATTAGTCATTGTTATGACTTTGACGCACATCTGTAATTTATCTTGTCAACTTATCTGTTTCTCAGAAAAAAATTAAAAGAACCAAAGTAATTCCACTGTTCAAGGCAGGAGAATAAAATTACATGCAAATTATAGACCAGTTGATGGGAAGAAATTTGTAGATGGATTCAGATAAAGACATGAAGAAAGCCTTCAATAGTAAAGACCAGTGATTCTCAACCTTTTTTAACCAGCGTTCCCCTATCTTATATCCAGAATCCCCATCTCCATTATTAAAATATTGAGTAAGGCTATTTTAACATTGCAGGACTTGTCTTCTAATTCCAGTCTTTTGCTGACAGTTTATTTTATTTATTTATTAATTTATTTTGTGTTTTTGCTAACATAATCTAAATGCAACCCTCTTCAGAGTACAGTCTACAACCCAGAAGTGACCCACATTCTTAGAGGCCATTATTTGCACACAGTTCTCCATTCACAGAAGTGAATATGGTGATAAATGTATTAGCAGGTGTATGCATGAGCTTTACATTAGCCTGAAACACAGGGGAAAAAAATTAATGTTGATTATTTTATATTATTTCTATCAATACATCAATTGATATGTGAGGAGGAAGAGTAATTAAACACTTTCTCTTCCATTTTGCATAATAATATGGTGGGAACTCAAACACAAGTCAGATATAAACATTTGAATCTCATATAGAGTATCAGCCCAGGTGCAGTTGCAAACTCTCAAAAAAAGGGCTCTACTGTTTTACAAGAAAGACAACAGGAAATGCGTCTGAAGCAATGTAAACAATAGGGGCAGAAAATTAGAAACCTGGATGAATGGAATGTGGAGAGTAAATTAATTGCACTTATGCACGACTTGCAAATTATAATATTAATTGTTATATATATATCCAAGGTGGGCAACTAGATGTGGGGCCAAAATCTTTCTGACCACCTGAATGGCCTCTTCACAGCTGAAATCTGTTTTTTCCTACTAAATCCTATTTTATTTAATTGAAATTATATTTATTTCTACAATTTCTAAATTCAATTTAAATGGACACTGTAAAACGTGTTAATTGTACACTGTGAGTTATATTTTCAACATTGTGTGGACTCTACTGTTCAGCAGTTTATGAGAAAGTGGGCCACAGAGATGTGGAAATTGAACCTTACACCTGGCTCCTTTACCAGGTAAACTAAAGACCTACATGAGCATTCAACTTTAACAAAATAGTTATTTTCCCCGTCTTCATTTTCACTGTCAACATTTCTTTGCTGGTTTAGTAACAGCACTGCTCTATTCGATCTGTGAAACCTCCAACAGAAACAGTTGTTAAACTCCTTCTCCACAACAGCTTGGGAGGCTGAGTGGAGGAGAAGTGGCTTCCTAACTTCAAGGTAAACTCCCTTCACTTTGCCGAGCAGTGGCTAGCAGCAGCTAGCTTCGGGGTAAACTCTCTTCACTTAACCCAGCAGTGGCTAATAGCAACTAACTTCAGGCTAAACTGCCCTCACTTTACCCGCAGCGATGAAACAGACACAGAACACAGGACTCTGCTGGAACTAGAAAAGCTGTGTGGTTTTCATTGCTAAAACTTGAAACAACACATTCATTGCTAAATAAACAGGCAGTTACTCAAAGCTCACTACCTCTGTTCCCAACGCAGCTGATTTAATGTCGTATAGGGACCGGACAGCTCGTACAACGGGGTCTGATACCCCGTACTCCCAGAGTACCCCCCAGAGGAGTACCCTGTATACATGGTTGAATGCCTTCTCCAGGTCCACAAAGCACATGTAGACCGGTTGGGCAAACTCCCATGCCACTCCAAGACCCCAAAAAGAGGGTAAAGAGCTGGTCCACTGTTCCACGAACAGGATGAAAACCACACTGCTTGTCAATCTGAGATCTGACTATCCGACGGACGCTCCTCTCCAGGACCCCTAAATAGACCTTACGGGGCAGGCTGAGGAGTGTGATTCCCTTGTAGTTGGAACACACCCTCCATTCCCTCTTCTTGAAAAGGGGGACCACCACCCCAGTCTGCCAGTTACTGTCTCCGATGTCAACGCTATGCTACAGAGGCGCGTCAGCCAGAACAGCCCTACAGCATCCAGAGCCTTAAGGAACTCCGGATGGATCTCCGCCCCCGGGGCCTTGCCACCAAGGAACTTTATAACCACCTCAGCAACTTCAGCGGTAGGAGAGTCCACCGCTGAGTCCCCCAGCTCTGCTTCCTCACTGGAAGACGTGTTGGTATTATTGAGGAGGTCTTTGAAGTATTCCTTCCACCAACAAAAGACATCCTGAGTTGTACAAAGTATTGAGGGAGCACTGCTTTCCCCTTCTAAAATTGGTGAACCAGAATCGCCTCAAAGCCGCCCGGAAGTCATGGTCAATAGCCTTGCCGAAGTCCTCCCACGCCCGAGTTTTTGCTTTGGCAACAGCCGAAGCCGTACCTATCAACTGCCTTTAGAGTCCCAAGCCAGGAAGGTCCGATAGAACTCCTTCTTAAGCTTGACGGCATCCCTGACTGCTGAGGTCCACCAACAATTTCTGGGATTACTTCCACAACAGGCACCAACGACCTTACGGCCACAGCTCCAGCTGGCCGCCTCAACAATAGAGCCCCGGAACACAGCCCACATGGACTCAATGTCCCCTGCCTCACTTGGGACAATGTTAGAGCTCTGCTGAAGGTGGGAGTTAAAGCTCGCTCTGACGAAGGACTCTGCCAGACGTTCCCAGCAGACTCTCACAACACGTTTGGGCCTGCCAGATCTGATCGTCTTCTTCCCCAACCATCTGAGCCACTCCCCACCAGGTGGTGAACAGTGCAGAGTCCCTGTCTACTTTTAAGAGCAAGCTGAAGACTCAGCTCTTCAAGGAGCACTTTCAAATTTAGTATTGCTATATTTGTTGGAAAGTTGTAAACTTAGCCAAGTTCTTTGCAACCAACATCATGGTATTAATTCTTTGTATTTTAACATAGGCAATATTGTGGGCTGGAAAGGGAGAAAAAAAAGACTGTTGCATTTCATGTATGGACCTGCGTCCAACTGGACAGTCCATTATCACCTGCCTATGATGTCCTTTACTGTTTTGATTTTGCTTTTGTTGTTCTCACTCATATGTAAGTCGCTTTGGATAACAGTGTCTGCTAAATGACTGTACAATAGAATAGAATAGAATAGAATAGAATTATTAATGCATGTGAGTGAAGATAACTGCTGCTGGGATGAAAGCTGTTTTCTCATCAAGTTAAAGATGCTTCATTTCTATCAGTGATGGTGGGGAGTTCCTTCATATCAGTGAATTCATTATTATATGATCATTATTTCAGCTACAAATATTCACTAATGCTCAATATCTAGTCATTGATTATATATTAGTTTTTGCCTGACAGAGTCAGTGTTCTAATTTTTATTTTAAAAGAAATCATAATTTCAAAAACTAAACCACTGAAGAAAAAAAACTTTACATTAAAGAGCTGTGAAACTTTCATGTTGTATTGATCTCATGAAACAAATAAAACATGGTGTCTGACCTCAGAGTCTTCAGTCTGCAGTGTGGACTCTCCAGAAATCCACAAAGATCTTTAACACCAGCCGTCATGTTGTTGTTCCAACTTAGATCGAGTTCTCTCAGATGAGATGGGTTGGACTCCAACGCTGAGGTCAAAGAAGCCCAGCTGATCTCTGACAAACTGCAGCTCTCCAATCTGAATAAAGAATAAAAGCTGTGAGCTGAAGCCAACAAGATGCAGGTCAAAACAGTCCAAGAGAAGCAGAGAAGAAAAATTATGAATATGAATGACAACATGCCGCTGCTTCAATAAAGACATCGTGACTTCAATTCGAGGGAGTTCTCTCAGCAACAGACATGACTGATTCTACTGACTGAACCAGATGAAAAGAGCTTTGAGAGTCTGATTATGGTGACACACACTGAAACACATGTTTCCAACACTGCAGATTTGAGTGACAGCAGATTGTCAGCTTGGTGTAAACAGCCTGTTAATGAAAGCAAACACTGGACTAATTAGCATATCTCTTCAGATGTTGCTGATCAAAGTTGTTTCTGGATGGAGTTGAACTAGTTCACAATGTTTCTTGATATACAAACTAGTTTCAAATGTGACATAAATGTTCTTTATTACCCGTTTCAATTAAAGTCTTAAGTGTCAAGTGTTTTCATATTTAAAGTATTTTCTTTTAGTTTCAGATTTTTATTTTCACTTTAAACTTTTATCTCTGATCTGAACTGCAATAGCTGCAGTAATATATGAAACCTTTCAACTTTAATTTAGCTGTTTTTTGCTTCTTAAATGAAAACATTCCAAAACAGTTCTCACGTCAAGAGGTAGGAACTTCCAGAGAGCATAAACCACTGCTGCAAAAGCTCTGTCACCTTTGGTTTTTATGAAGGTATGCTGCACAACAAGCAGACCCTGATCACATGACCTCAAGTATGGCCTTGTTACTTGTCACATTTTGTAGTGCCCTGTGTAGTGGATCAGCAGCCAGAGTAGCTGAGCTAACAATAGGGTTACATATGAGCATTTAGAAATAATAATTAGGAGTCTTGCTGCATCGTTCTGAACAACTTGAAGACATTCCAGAGATTTCTTATTGAGGCAGGTGAAAATAGAGGTACAGTAGTACAGGCATGAGGATCAAGAGCTCAGACAAATAAGCAGGGAAAAAACTTTCTAAGATCCCAGGCCGAGCTTTACTGGGAACAGACATTTTAAACGTGCAGGGAGACATGCTCCTGTTGGGGCAGGAGCTGATATTGATGATGGACTGAGTGGCGACCAAAAAACTAAGCAGAAATTGTAATTTTTCACAGATATCTGACTGCCAAAGTGAGCAAACCAAACACCTTACCTGTGTGAACAACTAGATCTTACATGTGCAGATATTTTTTTTTAACTTAGCAACATTAGGAGGATGCTGAAGAAATGGTCAATATGGAAACATGTATACATGCATATTTTTCAATGAGAATGTCATGTATGTTTAAGCTATCTTTTTTTTTTTTTTTAATTTCCGAAACACCTACTGATCGACGGCAGAGAAATGAGAGCAAAGGTTCTTAAATGATAGAAAAGAGGCTCACCAGGAAAAAGATGACACCCAGGAAAATGTTTAACAGCCATTTAGTGTCACATTTACTGTCACATTTAAATTTCAAGCTGATTATGACATATTTATGATGAAATTGTGTTTAAAGCTAAACTAAAAATTTGTATATTAGAAAAATGAAATATTTTTCAGGAAGGTTGTATTGTGTTTTCAAATACTGTATACTGAAGGTTTGAGTGGATTTTAGGTTCATTCTGACATGCAGAAAGCTGAGTATTCCTCACTTTTCGTGAGCTAAATAAAGTTGCATATAGGAAATATTATATCAGTTTAGATATGTATAACATGAGCTTACAGGAAATGCATTTTTTTTCATCATGAGTTCTCCTAAAGCAGGGATGACCAAAGTCAGTCCATTTGGTCAGTCCAGCAGGTTTTAAATGCTTTCTTGCTTCAACATACCGGACTCAAGTTAAATGGATCTAACAGCCTGTGAACTTCAGCACAATGACTCATTAATTTGAGTCAGGTGTGTCTGAACAGGGATACACTAAAAACCTGAATGACTGTGGCCCTCGAGGACCAGCGCTGGACACCCCAGCCCTTAATAAAAGATCTGAGCTTATTTCATTTGTCCAGAACATGGAGCCATTTTTCACATAGTTTATCTGGCCACACCCCTTGGATGTACAACTCTGCCCACTATTCCTCACCGTTAAACAGACGGGGGTCGTTGTTACTTGTTGGTTATTATTAGCTGTGTCTCAATTCAGGGTCTGCACAAAAGTGGCAGGACGTGTCTGAGACAGGTAGGGGGAGGAGCCGAGACGGGGTGCCACTTTCAAATCTTGCTATCTCCCCAACATTACCTACCCCAGCTTTAAATGACAAAACAATATCTTATATCACTAAATTATAATTTACCACACTTTTAGTTGTTCCTTTTTTCAGTCTCCAGTTATTTGAGTGACTGTTATAAATTCAGTTTTTTCTTTCATGAAAGGGGATGAATACATTGGATGTTGACTGTAAGTATATATTATATACTATACGTTGATCTGCAATGATATTTAAAATATGATTCAAACATTTTTAAAACATGGACAATGCTTGTTAAAACCTTAAGCGCTGATGAAAGCCTTTGCACTACTTGCATTCCCTGGTGACCTCCCTGCTACGGCATTATCACCCTCACCTGCAGACACGTATGTGCTGCATTACCTGTCCATCCTTTATACCACTGTCAATGTAACACCTCAGTTTGTGTGAAGGCCTTAATGAGCTAGTTGGAACCACGAGTGAGTAAAATGAAGCAGTATAGTAATGTTATGGTGAATGCAGCTCATTTAGGCTTCAAACTGAGTCACTTCCTGTTTCCAAGTCAAAAGACTATTAGATGGTAACATGGTCACCATGTTACTATCTAATGAGGAAATATTGCCTCATTAACTGACAGATGTTTTTGCTGCTAAAATGTTGATACTGGCTGACAGACTCAGTTTTGTGAATATTAATATGAAATTTTAGGTTGAGATAAACAGAACAAATAAAACCACTGAAGAAGAAACCATATTTATCATATAACATCACCCTTAGGTCTCCAGTTTAGTTTCAATATAACTTTTCATATTATATTAATCAAAGCACATAAAGGAAATGTTTCAGACCTTAGACTCTCCAGTCTGCAGTTTGGACTCTCAATAAAAACACACAGCTGCTTCACATCACAATACTCAAGCTTGTAAGTCAGGTCCAGTTTTGTCAGATCGGTGGGGTCTGTTTTCAGAGCTGAGGCCAGAGAATCGCAGGTAATCTCTGACAAACTGAGGCTGTCAAATCTAAATAAACAAATGGAAAATTTACAAACAAGGACAGTAAATATAAATAAAATGAAATTATGTTTTCACTGCCTTGATATTTGTGGAAAACAGTTAAGTATCTTTGTATTCTTTCCTAAGTTAGACCAACAAAAATATTTCGATGACGATAATTTAGGTCTAATTGTTAAAAAAAAGAAAAATTTCAGATATAAAACAGCTTCAGTCAGTAAAATCTTTTAGCAGCTTGAATGCACTTATAGTCTGCTGACAGTGAGTTGAATACATGCTACTCGTCTGTTGAAAGAGTATTGTTGAAAATCAACTGATACACTGTTGACATATATGTACTTATCAACAAATGATTACCCTTATAGTCTACTGACAGTTGAACACATGCTGCTTGTCTGTTAAAAGAATCTTGTTGAATTGGCAACAGATACACCGTTGACATGCAACTGAATTTCTCATCATAGTTTGTACAGTGTCAACTAATGGAATATCAAAATAAAGTGTTACCTTGTATTTTTCCTAAATTTAATCAACAAAAATATTTTGAAGATGTTAAATTAGGTCTAACTGTTATTCAACACAAAACATCAGATACAGAACAGCTCCAGTCAGTGAAAATTACCTCAAAGTCTCCAGTCTATTGTTTGGACTCTCTACCAGCTCAAGCAACTCCTTCACATCAGCTTCCTGCAGGTAGTTGTTTGTCAGGTCTAGTTCTGTTAGATGGGACGGGTTGGACTTCAAAGCTGACACCAGAGAATCACAGCTGATCTTTGACAACCTGCACCACTCCAATCTGAAAAAAAGGGTGGGAAGTCAAACAGAAGCAGAAAAATAAACTAACCAGACGGAAGATCTCAACCTGGAGCCTAAACACCACCTACATCATAAAGAGCCAAAGACTTTCACTAAAGAAAGCTAAAAAGTTGTAGGCTTCCACAGACACTGCTCATCAGTTTTTATCAGTGTACAACAGAGAGCAGACTAACTACCTTACTGTTTTACTGTGTGGTACTCTGGATACACTGCTGCAAGAAAAAAGGGGACCTGCAACAGGTTTTGAGGACAGTTGAAAGAACTGTTGGTGCCTCCTTATTGGATATGAGCAACATCCATAATAGCTGCTTCCCCATATCCTTCGAGACACCACACATCCTGGGAATTCCCTCTTTAACACACTTCCCTCAAGCAGACTCAGAACTCCCAAAACCCACACACAGTCTGCAGAACAGCTTCTTCCTCAGAGCGGTGGACATACTACAGTTACAGAGACACAGATAGCAGAGTCTAGGACAGTTTAATAACAACCTGTTATACTGTTGTGTCATCACAAGATTTCATTTATTCCTGGCATATGGTTCTGTTTTTAACTCGTTTTAAAAATCCATTTTAACTAGTATAATTTTTTTGTAAAATATTTTTATTCCATGTTGAATTTTACATTATTGTATTTTACAGTATTTGTATGTACAAAACTGATCTATTATTTATTTTTATTGTATACTTTTCCTTCTTTGGTGTTTCTTCAAGCTGTAAACACGTCGCTTGAAATAAGTTTTATTGTGTTCCTTGCAATGATAATAAAAGGCTTTAGATTCATTTGACTTTTTTTTTTAAATACAAATGTGTAACAAGTGTTTATTAAATCAGTTCTGATACAATAGAAAAAGACGTTTAAAAATAGGTATAGAAAAGCAACAAAGGCTCCAGTGAACTGACCTCAAAGTCTCCAGTCGGCAGTTTGGACTCTTCAGTCCATCACACAGGTTCTTAACACTTGAATCTTCCAGCCTGAAGTTCGTGAGGTGTAACTCTGTCAGATGGGAGGGGTTGGACTTCAGAGCTGAGGCAATAACTTCACAGTCAGCCTCAGATAATGTACAAAATTCAAGTCTGCAATAAGAGAAAATGGAGTCAGTTCTAATGAAGAAGAATCCAAATTATTCATTCATTATCCTAACCGCTTAGTCAAAATAAGGGTCGCGGGAAAGCTGGAGCCTATCCCAGCAGTCTTTGGGCAAAAGGCATGGTACACGCTGGACAGCTCGCCAGTCCATCACAGGGCCACACAGAGACAAACCACTCATGCGAACACTCACTCCTATTGGGTAATTTAGAGTAACCAACTAGCCTAACATGCATGTTTTTGGAATGTGAGAGGAAGCCGGAATACCCAGAGAGAACCCACGCATACACAGGGAGAACATGTAAACTCAGAAAGGCCATTGTCCACATCCTGCCCTAGCTGAGGATCGAACCAGTGACCTTCTTGCTGTAAGGCCACAGTGCAAACCACTATTCCACTTGGTTTTGTATAAGGTTTTGTATGTTAATTAATTAATTTAAATAGATTATTGAAAGAAAACATCTGAACAACTGGGTGATCTACTCCGTTTCCTTCAGAACTGCAGCATAGTTTGTGTTGTGCGTGCCATGATCAGCTATTTCACCTTACCATTTCCAGCTGTGTGTCATCATGTCTTTTATTTCCTCTGCAGTGATTGGCTGGAGTGTTGTGCTGGGATGGACATAAGGCAGGAATGTGCAGTGTTCAGGCAGATGTCACAGCCAACCTCTCCACAGTTTCCTTTTGTTTGTTTTGAGTTGAGAGTCTCCAGTAGTCCAGTTTTCAGTTTTGGTTCTTTGGTTTGATCCTCTTTTTGTTTGGGGAACAGCCCAGATCCTACGCCCCATTGCCTGGCTGGTTTGAGACTGCCTCCTTCTTTTGCTTATGTCGGCTGGGGCTCCCTTTTCTGTTGGTTATTGTGGTTCATTAATCAACTTTGTTAAATGTTGCTGTTGAGCAGTGGTCTCTCTTATACGTTATGGTTCCTCTTTTTGAGCTGTATTATTGTTTTGTGTATGGACCATAACAGTTTGTTGTATGCCAAGAGCAGCCAAACAAAGATGATCTCTGTTTGGGTCTCAGAGATGACTTCATTCACTGCTCTGTGTGGTTGTTTGAAGAACATTCTGTCATTACAGGAGATGTTTCTGATTGTATCAGCTGTGTAAAGTTCTAATAAAATGGTAGTGACCATGTTTTCAAGAGCATAACCATGCATGAATACATGAACATTTATAACTTTTTACACTTTTGTTTCAACAGTTTACAAAGACATTATTGGAAGAACATAAACAGTTCATGATGGTGAAGCAGATTTGCCAGGTCTTAGCCTCAGAGAACCCCGGCCCTGTTTAAATAACACCATGCCAATAACATGTGGAACCAGCAGGCAAAGATCTCTTCATGACATGAAACAATCACTTTCCTGAACTGCTGTCCATAATCTTTGTTGACTTTGACTGTGTATTTATTGTTACTGATTCAACATTCATGCTGATAATTCTCAAGACAGAAGGACCAAAGAATTTTGTTCTTAAAAACTGGTCTAACTCTGCATGTGAAAGAAAAAAAGCACAAGAGAGGAGACAGTCTGGATCTGGTCATCTCTAAAAGTCTGAAAATGTCCAAGGTTGTGTCGTTGGACATTGTTCTGTCTAAATGTTGAAAATCTGTACCGATGGTAGAAAAAGATGCGCCGGAATAATCGTTAAAAAAAAATCGCAATCTCGATTTATACTAGTATACGATTTTAAAATTACGACGATTGAAAAAAAAAAAAAAAAAAACCTTGAATGTACCGCATTTCGAACTGGGACACCACCTGCATAAAAACAAATGACAACGGCGGATCCTTATACCACGTGACACAGATGCCGACTGGTAGGAAAAAACGTGGCGACTTTCTCACTAAATCTGGCAACTTTCCAAACCCCCTTGGCGACTTTTTTTTTTTTTTTTTTTGTTAAAAGCAACTAGAGACAAAACTAGTGACTTTTACTGGAGTTATTGAAGATTTTTCTGGTGTTTTGGTGACTGACTTCAAAGCACATATTGTTTAGCAGTTACTGACACGTATGAGCAGCAGGAGCCTCTCCCCGTTATGAAGCACTCACAGCCTCTGATTGGCTGTGAGTGCTTTATAGCAGAGGAGCAGAGGGGACACCTGCACAAGTCTGCGTGCACAGTCCAAATGAATAGTGCATGTGCAAATCCACCGCTGATCCCACCCTGGCTTATAGAGTGGGGTGTAAACTAACATCATTTCTATATTATTATTATTATTAATAATTATTATTATTATTATTATTATTATTATTATTATTAATAATAATAATAATAATAATAATAATAATAATAATTATAATAATAATAATATTGATAATAATACATTTTATTTGTTGGGCACCTTTCTAGACGCTCAAGGTCACCTAACATCACACATGATAAAATTAAGTTAAAACAAGTTGAAAACATTAACTCATAATTGCATCTTTTAATGTGTGTTTTGCTTAAGTGAGTAGACTTGTCTAAACCGATGAGTTTTGAGTGTGGATTTGAAGTCTGTGAGTGGATCAGTGTTGCGGAGGTCAGGGGGAGAGAGTTCCAGAGCTGGGGAGCAGAGTGGCTGAATGCCCTGCTCCCCATATTGACGAGTCGGGCAGGAGGGACAGAGAGCTGGAGAGAGGAGGAAGAGCGGAGGGAGCGGGCAGGTGAGTTGATTTGAATAAGGTCAGTCAGGTATGGAGGGGCAAGGTTGTGGATGGCTTTGAATGTGAAGAACAGGATTTTGTAGAGGATGTGGTGTGAGATGGGGAGCCAGTGGAGCTGTTGGAGGACCGGTGTGATGTAGTTTATAGAGTGTGTGTGTGTGTGTGTGTGTGTGATGATGTGGGCAGCAGAGTTTTGGACCAGCAGTAGTTTATGGAGAGTTTTGTGAGGGAGACCAAACAAAAGGGAGTTGCAGTTGTCAAGGCTAGTGGTAATAAGGCTGTGGACAAGAACAGAGGTGCAGTGAGAAGTGAGAGCGGTATGGAGGGGGTGGATGTAACGGAGGTAAAAATAGGTGGAGCATATGATGTTGTTAATGTGTGAGGTGAAGGAGAGAGAACTGTCGAGGATGACACCCAGACTCTTTACCTGAGCGGAGGGGGAGATGGAGGCACCATCGATGGAAATGGAAAATAGTTTGATTTTGTTGAGGGTGCATTTGTTGCCAATGAGTAAGAGTTCCGTTTTACTACTGTTTAATTTTAGGATATTTGAGGTGAACCAGGTTTTTATTTTCCGAGAGACAGTCAGTCAGGGAAGATGGTCGAAGTATAGAGTTAGGTTTGCTAAAAATGTAGAGCTAGGTGTCATCTGCATAGCAGTGGAAGAGGAAATTATGTTTTCTGAAAATGTGACCGAGAGAGAGTAGGTAGATAATGAACAACAGGGGGCCAAGGACAGAACCATGCAGAACACCAGAGGTGAGGAGGAAGGGGTGTGATGCGAAGGACTTGAGCTGGATGAACTGAGAGATATAAGTAGAACCAGATCAGGGGTGTGCCAGTGATACCAATTGAAACAAGACGGTCAAGGAGGATGGAGTGTGAAATGGTGTCGAAGGCTGAACTGAGATCAAGCAGAAGGAGGATGGATAGGGAGTCGGGCCGCAACGATTACTCGGGATACTCGAGTAACCGGAGTACAAAAATTGATCGAGTCATGAGCTCTTGCTGGTCGCTCGTGACAAAATTTTTATCAATTAATTAATGTTTTATTTGTTTTATTAACCTGTGATCGGTTAAAGAGACAGTATTCAGGGAATGATGTATTTTGGAGAATGCGGGGGTGGGGGGGAGGGTTGTTTGGTCTATGTCCTTGTGTGTGTATGAGTGTGTGGAAAGAGCTTGTGTCTTTATTGTTTTTAAATGTCTTGTTATCTACCATTTGTTTTAATCCTTATGACCTGATTTTATCTTGTGAAGCACTTTGTGTTGCCCGTGGCGTGAAAAGTGCTCAAGAAATAAAGTCTGATTTGATTTGATCGAGGCAAATTATTTGCCTTGAAGCTCCATTTAATTAATATCACGTGGTGATATATTTTAATTTATGCATCATCGCGGCATTCTCAGACCACTGCGCTGTTCGGAGGGACTACATCACTGTTTCAGTAAACATATAAAATATTCAAACATTTTAAAAATATATAAAAGCAGAATCTGTCGCCTACAGTATGTCTGTACAGTATGAATGTTTCACCCGGACTGTTGACAGACATTTCAAACAGCAGTGGCGAGGGGTTTGCTTTCTGTCTGAAGATTCTCGTTGCTTTGGTCTAATGGCAGAGAGTGAAGAACAGGAGAGGAAAAGACAGAAAAAGTCGCAAGTGTGGGACCATTTCACACTCAAAAGAGCAGAAAACAGTGCAGTGTGTGTGCTGTAAAGCAGTCTCACATACAATCACAGCACGTCGTCAATGTTACAGCACCTGAAATGAAAACACCCCCGCTTCACCTCTCCAGGCAGAGATTGAGCTTTGCGATTTAAATCAACAACAGTAGCGGCTGTTAAAATGTAGTGTTATAACCTGTGATATTAGTCAGCAGTGACAAGGCATTGCAAGGTGTATCCTGCTCACTTACGTTAACAGTCTTGTAATCCACTCCTCATCCGTCTCTCCCGCACACAGGCAGCATCAAAGCGCATTTTTTAGGCCAGGCACAGCCTCTGTTCCTGTGCAGGAAACTTTTATTCCGTATTAAACTGACACACTTTTAACAGGTGTGTCTTCCACGAAGACATAGGCTAGTTCTTAGATACTTTGGACATGTTTACAATAAGTCCTTCTTTCTATGTGAATTCTTCTTTTAAATCTTTTAAAAGGCAGAAAATCACGATCGGTTGAGAATTTTTTATCCACACATTGAGCGCATGCATAAACACGTTGGCTGCACCAAAGTATCACATTTTAAAACACAATTTCCTCATGCATTAGGTACTAACAATATATGCAACAGCTTCGTAAATATAAATTTATAGATTTACTTTGGTTGAGTTTCTATTATTTGTTTTACAAATTGTAATAAAAAATATATTACAAAAAAATAAATCGTAAAAATAATCGACAGCGATTCCAAAAGTACTTGATAGTTGCAGCTTTAAACCGGAGATAGCAGAAAGAAGGAGGACATTGGTGATTTTGAGAAAGGCAGTTTCTGCGCTATGGAGAGAGCGGAAGCCAAATTGAAATTTTTTGTAGATTGGAGCCACTGGAGTTGATTGTCCGAAGATTGCAGCACAAGCTGATGAAGATGGAGGATTCTTCACACCCTCTCCACAACACAGTGAAGAAACAACAAAGTGTTCAGAGACATGCTTCTTCAGGTCCGCTGTAAGAGTGAAAGATACAGAAGATCATTCCTGCCTACCTACAGCCATCAGCATCCAGAACAAGACCTCCTCTAGTTAATTATATGCCACAATATTAAATTTCCCTTTGGGGATTAATAAAGTATTTTTCATTTCATTTAAACTAGACAAACACAGAAATAATCCTGCAGTCAAATACTGGTGAAGAAAACAACTGATTCACTTGAGGAGATGCAAACTGAGACAGTTGGTGGTAAAACACTGACTTCTACTGGACAATTAGGCTACATGCAGCTGCTGTCTGACAACAGATTGTTGGAAGAAAGGTGAGTGTGGAGTCGAGAAGCAATGGATTTTTACAGAAGTTTTGAAATAAAAGTAAGATTAGAGATGGGGCAGAAATTATTAAGGTCAGCAGAATCAGAACCAGATTTTTTTCAAGACAGGAGTGATCGCAGCAATTTTGAGAGGAGATGGTACGCATGAATTATGGTAGTGATGAGGGGGGACAGTGCATTTTTTTCTTGTTAGTCAAAGTTCAAGATTAAAACTTGATTCATCATCTTTCTGAACATTCAGACATTTTCAAACATACAATGTGGCAGTTATTCAGGCTGCGGCTTTCTTCTGCCTCCTTCAAGGGGGACATATGACCATCACTGCTGTCTGCAGTCTCTGCCCAGGACTTGGGACCATTTTGATCGGCCCCGATCATCAGAGGGGGCACAACTAAATCTGCATTATCACTCAACTCAACCCTGATGATTAGTACGCATACAGATACCCATATTCTTGTTCCTGCTGTGTTCATAGTTCTTTATGGTTTTTACAGTTTTCTTCCACATGTGCTCTTGATGACGTCTGTTGCGTTTTCTGAGAATATTCTAGAATATTTTGTTTCTTTACAGGTGTAGAAGATGTTTAGGTTTTCAGTTGAGGATTCATTGCAGTTTATGTGGCTTGTTCTATCACCAGAATAAGGATATGATGAACTCACTGGCTGCCAGCTATCATTACTGCAGATGTCTTAGGCAGTGAGTTAATTGACCTCAACATGTCATAACTGGTCACCAGAACTCCACCATCACTCTGGGGGTCACACAGCTTCATGACAAGATATTTATTATACAAACATGTAACAAGTGTTAATTAAATCAGTTCTGATACAACAGAAAAAGATGTTTAAAAATAGATATAGAAAAGCAACAAACCAGTGAACTGACCTCAATGACTCCAGTTGGCAGTTTGGACTCTCCAGTCCATCAAGCAGCTTCTTAACACCTGAATGTTCCAGCCAGGTGTTGGGGAGGTGTAATTCTGTCAGATGGCAGGGGTTGGACTTCAAAGCTGAGGCAATAACTTCAACGTCAGCCTCAGATAGTTTAATATCAGCAAGTCTGCAAATAAGAAAATTGAGTCAAAAAAGGAGAATGTGAACTAAAACCAGTATGACTGAATGTGATGACAAAAACAAACATTATGTGAAAATGTTTTTATTTCTCTGATTTATGTCATGTCTGTTTAACATGACAATAAATCTCTCCAGTTTCTCTCAGACCTGCACACTTCTAACAGAATCTTTGTTTCTTAATCTGCAGATGAATAAGGGAACGTGGAGTTACGTTTATGCATATACATATTCAAGACAACTTTATTGACAGGGCACCGATTTACAATGTCATCTCAGGGGACTTCACAGACAAATCAATTTGAGCCAATCTATCATCATCCAATCAGTATTCATACAAGCTAATTGATAATAAATAATAGCCTCAAAAAAAGGATAATTAACTTATTGTACTGAACCTTGATATTGATTCAGTCCCCACCCTGAGCTGGACAGGGCAGCGGATGACAGTGGAAAGAAAAAAACCCAAAAAACTCTGTAAACGTAAAGGAAAACCTCCAGCAAAACTGGGGCTGGGAGGGTGGCAATCTGCCTCTACTGTGTTACATTTAATGTTTTCACAAGTTTCCTGATGTTTCTCAGAGCAACACTAAAATCCTTCTCTGACATTATTGCTAAAAACACCAGTAATGCTTGAACCTTGTTTGTTCCTGTGACAGACTGTCAGTATCTTCAGAACTTCTATCCAACTGAACCTGTAATGAGCTTGATTTTTTCTTTTCTGACAAAATTAAAAAAAATCAGGCAGTCGGTGCTTCCAGCTAAGGAGCATGATACATGCCATCACTGTGTTCACTCAGATGAGACATACACACCATGATAAAGCTCATGAACACATTAACTCACCGAAATTTCCTGCAGTTCCTCACAGCTGGGATCAGTCTCCGCCGTCCCTCATCTGTTGTGTTGTACTTCTTCATGTCCAACTCATCCAGAACCTCCTCTGACATCTGCAGCATGTAGGCCATAGCTGAACAGTGGTAACCTGAGAGTTCCTTCTCTGAATTCAGCAGCTCTTGGATCTCCTGATAAAATGAGAGGTCGTTCATCTCCATCAGACAGTGGAAGATGTTGATGCTTCTGTCAGGACTGATGTTATCAGTGTTCATCTTCTTCAGGTTTTCAGTGACTCTCTTTATAGTTTCTGGACTGTTCTCTGTCCGACCCAACAGACCTGCTAAGAGTATCTGGTTGGACTGCAGAGAGAGGCCATGAAGGAAGCGAGTAAACAGATCCAGGTGGCCATTTTTACTTTCAATGGATGCTGTCAAGACCTTCTTCAGGAAATATTCTAGAGGTGACTTACTAAATTTTGTACCCAAGAAGTCCTCCAGGACCTCAGTCTTCTCATTGTAACAGTGCATCATGTAGACTGCAGCCAAAAACTCCTGAACACTCAGATGAACAAAGCAGTAAACTGGTTTCTGGAAGATCACACACTCTCTTCTGAAGATTTCAGTACAAACTCCTGAAAACACCAAAGCCTCTGTGACATCAAGACCACACAGCTCCAGGTCTTCTTGGTAGAACATGTTTCCTTTCTCCAGATGTTCAAACGCCAGCCTCCCCAGCTTCAGAAGAACTTCCCTGTCAGCCTTCATCAGCTCCTGTGGACTCATCTCATGTCCCTCATGGTACTTGTTCTTCTTCCTCTTTGTCTGGACCATCAGGAAGTGTGAGTACATGTCCGTCATGGTCTTGGGCAGCTCTCCTCTCTGCTCTGTGGTCAAAATGTCCTCCAGAACTGTAGCAGTGATCCAGCAGAAGACTGGGATTCCACACATGATGTGGAGACTCCTGGATGTCTTCATGTGGGAGATGATTCTGCTGGACATCTCTTTATCACCGAATCTCCTCCTGAAGTACTCCTCCTTCTGGACATCAGTGAAGCCTCGTACCTCTGTTACCCTGTCAACACATGTAGGAGGGATCTGATTGGCTGCTGCAGGTCTGGAAGTTATCCAGATGAGAGCCGAGGGCAGCAGATTCCCCTTGATGAGGTTTGTCAACAGCACGTTGACTGAAGACTTCTGTGTGACATCAGAAACAAGCTCAGTGTTGTTGAAGTCCAGTGAAAGTCTGCTTTCATCCAGACCATCAAAGATGAAGAGAAGTTTCCAGACAGCCAGCTGCTCTGCTGGGATCTTCTGGAATGTTGGATGGAAAACATGGAGCAGCTGGAGAAGACTGTACTGATCCTCTCTGATCAAGTTCAGCTCTCTGAATGAAAGCAGAACCACCACACTGACATCTTGGTTCTCCAGGCCCTCTGCCCAGTCCAGAGTGAACTTCTGCACTGAGAAGGTTTTTCCAACACCAGCGACGCCGTTGGTCAGAACCACTCTGATTAGTCCATGTTGGTCAGGTAAGGCTTTAAAGATGTCCTGGCATCTGATTGGAGTGTCATGGAGGGTGTTGATCTTAGAAGCTGTCTCCAACAGCCTCAGCTCATGTTGGGCAATAACCTCTTCACTTTGTGCCTCTGTGATGAAGAGCTCAGTGTAGATCCTGTTGAGGAGGGTTCTACTTCCTGTTTCATCAGTTCCTTCAGTCACATGTTCACATCTCCTCCTCAGACTGATCTTATGTTCATCTAAAACCTCCTGCAGACCAACATCTGCTGGAAACAAGAACAAAGACAAAAGGAAATCAGATTCATCAGACTTTGTTTTATATTTTTTATTTATCCTGCAGGATGTTTATTTAACTTTACCATAGAATAAAATTTCTCAATAGACAGGGAAACAAGGAGAAACAGCAGAGAAGCTGCAGTCAAACCATCAGAACCACAATATCTTGATTTTTTTCTCTCTCAAATTTATCCTGAATCCAGCTATTACTATCATCTGTATAAAAATGTTAGTTCGAAGTATATATGAAATGAACACAGCTGCACAACTCAGCTTCAGCTTGTTTTACTTGCTTGATTAACTCAGCTTGTTTAAGTATTGGATCATTCCATTCTACATGGCGCCGTCTGATGGCAGCAAATTGTGGCAGCTCTAACTTGCTGTCTTGATTTTTTTTTTTTAAAGTACAAACTCTTCTTATAAAGATATTAGCTCAAGTTAGGTCTTTTTTTTTCCGTGAGGATTTCACGCCAGTTCGGAGGGTGGGCTGCAACAGAGATTTTTCTGCATATTTTTGGCTTTCTCAAGACTTGTTATGATGAGTCTACATGGCAACGAAAGACTAGTTTACCATCAAGTCTTACCATCTAGTCTTAGGGATCAACCAATTACACTCTCCTAAATCGGGATTATCAGGAAAAAAACACATCAAATCCCAATGGAGTTAAAAAGAAAAAGAAAAGGATGCAGAGAAGTAGTGAGGCAGCGGAGAAAGCAATAGAGATTTAAACCATTTTTTCCAACTGTTGTGATGGGTAACGTGAGATCGTTAGCCAACAAAACATACAAACTCGAGATGCAAACAAGGTCTCATAAAGAATACAGAGAGTGCAGTAATATGTGCTTCACCGAGACATGGCTACATGAACACATTCCCGACTGCAATGTGTCCATACCAAGCTTTAAAATGGTCCATGCAGACCGCAGTAGACAACACAGCGGGAAGTTAAAGGGTGGTGGAATTTGGTGCTGGTTAACCAGCGCTCTTGTCATCCTGGACATGTTACTGTCAAGGAGAAAATATGCACAAGGGACATCGAACTGTTAGCTGTGAGTTTCCGTCCATATCATTTACCCAAAGAGTTTACCTGTGTTATTCTGGTAGCGGTTTATATAATACCTGGTACCACACCAGACACAGCCTGTGGCATCATCAGCTCCATTATTGCTCGGCTACAAACACAGTATCCAAACTCATTCATGCCGATCTCTGGAGACTTCAATAACGTCTTCCTCTCTGCAACTTTACCAACATTCCAGCAGTTTGTCAGCTGCTCCACCAGAGAAAATAAGATGTTGGACTTATTTTATGCAAAATATGAACAATGGATACAGTTGTTCTGCCCTGCCTCCTTTAGGAAGATCTGACCATAATCTGGTTCTTCTTTTTTTTTTCTTCTTCTTCTTTTTAAAAAAAAAAAAAAAACAAACCAAACAGAATTGTACAGATAAAAAACCAATGACAAAAAAAAAAACCAAACAAACAAAAAAATGTGTACATATATAAAGAAAACACACACACACACACACACACACACACACACACACACACACACACACACAATCTGGTTCTTCTGACCTCTACCTATAAGCCCATCGTTCAGCAGCAACCAGTCATCATAAAGACCATCAAAATCTGGTCTGCTGAAGCTGAAGATGCTCTTAGAGGAGGCTTTGAGGCTACAGACTGGAAGGTCCTCTGCGAACCTCATGGAGACAACATCAACGCCATGATTGAGTGTGTGACAGATTATATAAACTGCTGTGTGGACAGCATAATCCCAACAAGAACAGTGAGGTACTTCCCCAATAACAAACACAGGATTACCAGTCACCTGAATAACATGAGGGATGTGTAGTCTGGAATGAAGAAGATCACCGGCTTCAAGTTAAAGGGGGACCAGCCTGATGGAGGTCTGGACAGAGCTAATGAGCTGAACATATTCTTCAACAGGTTCAGTTCATCCCCTACCTCCAGCCCAACAGACCACATACTCTCCATACGCCCACTGCTTTCCTGTCACACCTCCAATCTGACACCCTGCAGCTCAGTCCTGAACACAGCTTCATCTCCCTGTGGAAAACATCCTGCCTTGTTCCCGTGCCTAAAAAAACACAACTAACTGAACCAAGTGAATACAGACCAGTTGCCCTGACATCATGAAAGTCCTGAAGAGACTCTTACTGGCTCACGTCAACAAGCAAGTAAAAACCTTTCAGGGCACGTTACAGTTTGCATATCGTAATAGATTTGGGGTTGAAGATGCCATCATGTTCCTGCTCCAGAGAGCATACTTTCATCTGGACCATTCAGGCAGCACTCTGAGGTCATGTTATTTGATTTCTCAAGTGCTTTTAATACCATTCAGTCTGCTTTGTTAAGTGAGAAGCTCCATAAATTCCAGGTGGATACCTCCACAACCACCTGGATCTATGACTACCTCACAAACAGACCCCAGTTTGTGAGACTGAAAGGTTGTGTGTCTGAGATGGAGGTCAGCAGCACTGGTGCACCACAAGGAACTGTACTCTCACCATACCTCTTTACACTGTACACCTCAGACTTCCAGTACAACTCTGAGTCCTGTCATCTGCAGAAATACTCTGATGACTCTGCAGTTGTGGGGTGTATCAGGGATGGACAAGAAGCAGAGTACAGAGAACTGGTCAGTCAGTTTGTTAAATGTTGCGGTAGTAATCATCTCATATTAAATACCAGCAAAACAAAAGATGATTGTTAACTTCAGGAAGAACAAGAATAAACAAAGCACTGTTTCCATCCTGGGAGAGGAGGTGGAGGAATACAAGTATCTTGGAGTTCAGCTGGACAACAAACTGAACTGGAAATGCAACACTGACTACATCTATAAGAAAGGTCAAAGCAGACTGTACTTCTTAAGGAAGCTGAGATCGTTCAACATCAGCACCAAGATGTTGTATATCTTCTATATGTCTGTGGAGAGTGCAGTCAGTTTTGTAGCCATCTGCTGGGGTAGTAGCATCAGAACCAGAGACTTGAAGAGAATCAACAAACTGATCAAGAAAGCTGCTTCTGTGCTTGGAGTAACTCTGGAGCCACTGGAGTTGATTGTCCGAAGATTGCAGCACAAGGTGATGAAGATGGAGGATTCTTCACACCCTCTCCACAACACAGTGAAGAAACAACAAAGTGTTCAGAGACATGCTTCTTCAGGTCCGCTGTAAGAGTGAAAGATACAGAAGATCATTCCTGCCTACCTACAGCCATCAGCATCCAGAACAAGACCTCCTCTAGTTAATTATATGCCACAATATTAAATTTCCCTTTAGTATTGGATCAGGACTTGAGCTGTTGTGGTTCCAGGATGAAGAAACCCAGCAGGTCAAACTAACTGTCTGACACTTCGTAAACAGCCTGCATTATGGTCTTCTCACAGTGTTACACTTATAGGACAAGAACGTATTTGGAGGATGAAGGCTGATTCTAGCTGCTCTGACTGACCCTAAAAGCTGATTGATTTATGAAAAAAGAGACAGTTGGAGCATCAGAAACCATCAAATATGAAAGATAAATGTATGAATTTGGATTTTTCTTCAAGAGAGAACACAGGACACGTCTTCCAGAAAAAGTCAAACAGATTCACTGAAATGATCTTTATAAAGATGTGAAACATTCATCAACATGTCTGAGTTAAAACAAGATGTGAACAGAATATCTGACCTGCTACAGTTCTGCTCTGACCAGCTGTCTGCAGTCCAGTTCTGGTTCTGGATCTTATCCCACACTGTGGACAGGAGAAACCTCCTGAAGAAAGAGACTGGTCCCAGTATGAGCTGATGCAGCGTCTGCAAAATCTGTGTCCACAGCTGGTAGAGATTGGATCCTTCAGGACGTCCTGACACAAAAGACAGCGGTACAGCTGCTCCTCCTCACAGACACCACTCCTCTTCCTCCTGTAAAGACATTTCTTCATCACTAAAACAATGTTCTGACTGTTGATGAAAATATCATGATGTGTGGACACTGTCCAGAAGCTGGGATGTCTCAGGCAGGAAATAACATCTACAGTGGCTTGCAAAAGTATTCATACCCCTTGAACTTTTCCACATTTTCACACATTATGAGCCACAACATATTTTCTTGGAATTTTATGTGTAGGACCAACAATTGTGAAGTACAGTTACAATTACACATGATTTAATTCTTTTCCCACAAATAAAAAAAATGAAAAGTGCAGTGTGCATAAGTCTTCAGCCCCATTTTTTCTCAGTGTAACTAATTAAATTCAGAAGTTGCCTGAAAACTGCTGAATGACTGAATGTTGACCTAATGACTCAATAGAGTACACCTGTGTGTAATCTAATCTCAGTACAAAGACAGCTGTTCTGTGACGGCCTCAGAGGTTTTGTAATTGAAAGTTGGGGAGCAAACACACCATGAAGTTCAATTAACACACCAGACAGGTCAGAGATACAGTTGTGGAGAAGTTTAAAGCAGGTTAGGCTATAAAAAAAAATCCCAAGCTTTGAACATCTCACAGAGCACTGTTCAATCCGAAAATGGAAAGAGTACGCCACAACTGCAACCCTAAAAAGACCTGACCACCTAAACTTATAGGGTGAACAAGGAGAGCGCTGACAAGAGATGCAACCAAGAGGATGGTAACTCTGGACGAACTGTAGAGATCCACAGCTCAGGTGGGGGAATCTGTCCACAAGACAACTATTGGGCTTGCACTCCACAAATCTGGCCTTTATGGAAGAGTGGTAAAAAGAAAGCCTTTGTTAAAAGAAACCATAGGAAGTCCTGTTGCAGTTTGCCAGAAGCCATGTGGGGGACACAGCAAACATATGGAAGAAGGTGTTCTGGTCAGATGAGACCAAAATTGAACTTTTTGTCCTAAATGCAAAACGTTAGACGTGGCAGAAACCTAACACTGCACATCACCCTGAACACACCATCCCCACGGTCAAACATGGTAGTGGTAGCATTATGATCTAGTAGTGCTTCTCTTCAGTAGGTGTAGGGAAGTTGTTTAGAGTTAATGGGAAGAGGGATAGAGCCAAATACAGGGTAATCTTGGAAGAAAACCTTTTTGAGCCAGCAAAAAACCTGTGACTGGGGCGGAGGTTTACCTTCCAATAGGATAACTGCCTTAAACACAAAGCCAGGAATACAATGGAATGGTTTAAAACAAAACATATTCACGTATTAGAATGGCCCAGTCAGAGTCCAGACCTAAATCCCATCAAGAATCTGTGGCAAGATCTGAAAATCACCGTTCACATATGCTCTCCATCTAATCTGACTTAAAAAAAAAAAAAAAGTGGGCAAAAATCTCTAGATGTGCAAAGCTGGTAGAGACATACCCCCAAAAGACTTGCAGCTGTAATTGCAGCAAAAGGCACCTCTACAAAGTATTGACTCAGGGGGGGCTGAATACATTTGCACATTGCACTTTTTTTTATTATTATTTGTGGAAAAAAAATTATGTGCAATGTTGTACTTCACAATTGTGACACTTTGTGTTGGTTTCACATAAAATTCCAAAAAAATATATAAATTCTGTATTTTCACGGCCGTATTTTCATAAGGCACACTTAAAGCAGCTGATTTTCACAAAAAAAACAGTGGTGCCCCTTTTAACCCGGTGTGCCTTATGTGTTTGCTGAATCCCAAAATCAGTAAAAATGTTGTTGTGCGATTTTGGTAAGCATTCTGCTTGATTGACTGTAAGACCGTTTCCTGCAGTCATAGGGGCTAAATATGTGGAGAAAATGAAAGAGTTGCTGAGAGAGGTCTATGTAAAGAGACCAGATGGTTTTATTTTCACGCTTCACCCTCTCTGTTGATCCACGACTCCATGCGTGCCCATATCACCGCTACTGTGAAAAATCAAGTAAAGCAAATGAACCATGTGCCTGTCATCATCCCGGGAGGACTAACGAAAGAACTACAATCGCTGGACATTGGTGTGAACAGCAAGTTTAAAGCTAAGTTGCGAGTGTCACGGGAACAATGGATGAGAGACGGCGAACACACAAAGACTGGAAGCCAGCGACGGGCGAATTGTGTTTTCGCCACCATATGTGAGTGGATTGTGGATGCCTGGGCTACCATATCTTCATCAATTTTTGTCCAAGCTTTTGTAAATGCCGATATCATCATTGAACAGCCCCCAGCAACGACACTGACGAGGAAGAGAGAGAAGCCAGTATGCTGGATGTTGAAATTGCCTAGCTGTTCAATTCTGACACAGAAAATGAGGACTTTGACAGATTCATCATGACAGACTGATTAAAAAGTGTCTTTTAAAAGTAAATACTGGTACTGTTGTTGAATAAAGTTAAACCAAATGTGCTGTTTTGCTTTCGTTACTGTTTATTACTTTTGTTTTAGCATGCGCACAATAACGCGGTGCGCGTTATGTGTGACCCAAAGTTGAGGCAGGGCCTTAAAATGTAGTGCGCCCTATGGTTGTGACTATTTATATATATATGTATATATATATATATATATATACACATATATATGTCTGATAGTTGAATCGCGGATTGAGGAGGAGCAGTGCAGTTTTCGTCCCAGTCGCAGAACAGTGGACCAGCTCTATACCCTCTTTGGGGTCCTGGAGGGGGCATGGGAGTTTTCCCAATCAGTCGAGATGTGCTTTGTGGATGAGGAGAGGACGTTAGACCGTGTCCCCCAGGGGATCCTGTGGGAGGTACGCCAGGAGTATGGGGTACCGGACCCCCTTATAGGAGCTGTCCAGTCCCTGTACAATAGGTGTCAGAGTTTGGTCTGCATTGCAGGTAGTAAGTCGGATTTGTTTCCGGTGAGAATTGGACTCCGCCAAAGCTGCCCGTTATCATGGATTCTGTTCCTGACTTTTATGGACAGAATTTCCAGGCGCAGCCAAGGTGTTGAGGGGATCAAGTTTTGGGACCTCAGGATTGAGTCTCTGCTTTTTGCGGTTGACGTGGTCCCGTTGGCATCATCTGGTCATGATCTCCAGCTCTCGCTTGAGCGATTCACAGTAGAGTGTGAAGCGGCTGGGATGGGAATCAGCACCTCCACATCTGAGACCATGGTCCTCAGCTGTAATAGGGTGGATTGTCCTCTCCGGGTCAGTGAGTGAGGTCCTGCCCCATGTGGAGCATGAGCTCGACAGACGGATCAGTGCGGCGTTTGTCGTGGTGAAGAAGGAGCTGAGCCAGAGGGCAAAGCTCTCAATTAACCAGTCGATCTATGTTCTTACCCTCACCTATGGTCATGAGCTGTGGGTCGTGACTGAAAGAACAAGATCTTGTATACATACGGCTGAGATGAGTTTACTCCGCAGGATGGCCGGGCTCTCCCTTAGAGATAGGGTGAAAAGCTCAGTCATCCGGGAGGGGCTCAGAGTAGAGCCGCTGCTCCTCCATATCGAGAGGAGCCAGTTGAGGTAGCTCAGGCATCTGGTTAGGATGCCTCCTGGACGCCTCCCTGGGAAGACCCAGGACACGCTGGAGGGATTATATCTCTCGGCTGGCCTGGGAACGCCTTGGGTTCCCCCCACAGAGTTGGCAAATGGGGCTGGGGAGAGGGAAGTCTGGGCTTCCCTGCTTAGGCTGCTGCCCCCGTGACCTGACACAGGATAAGCTGCAGAAAATGGATGGATGGAGGTATGTATTCAATATAAAAGAAGCATAGAGGTGTTACCTAAATAAAAAAAGGACTCTACCGCATTATAACATGATAGTATCATTGTAAAAAGGTGAAACTTATTTTTTATAATGTAATAGTTTCACATTTTTATAATTTAAACCCTCACGTCACAACATATGATCACTTTTTTTTATTATTATTTGGATAACAGATCTACGTTTCTGTACTACGTCAAATGTTTATATTTAGCTTAGTCATTTTTTGTCTTCTGCTGTGTTTTAGAGGTGGTTGGCAAATCTTTTTCTTCATTTAATTTCCTCCACAGTGGCGTTGGGTGAGGGAGGTGTGAAGGAAAGTTTGTTTCTTCCTGAACTATGGTGGAGGTGGCCTGAGAGTGGAGACTGCACCGGAGCTGTCCCCACAGTGGAGCACTGCAGCCAGACTGTCTTGAGATAAATAATGTACTGTAGAGTCAAACAGAAAATAAATCAGGGAATGATGAAACATCTAAATGGGGTCTGATCAGACTCTAGTGACAGAGATTACTGCAAATGATTTGAGCCTAAATCTACCCTCAAGGATGAATAAAATATTCTTGATTGAATTATAATTGTCAACCAGTTTTTCATCGTCTGATCAGCCATTTAGTTCCGTCTGAATATGCAGCTGAAGACGATAAATGCAAGAGTTGCTGGTTCTAAACCTGCGAGCAAGCAGGTTATTATCACATAGTATGTTACTATGGTAACTGACTCAGAGTCCAGCAGAACTCACTCTGTGAAACAGAAAACTCAGTTTCCTTTAACTCTGCGTGAAATAACTGAGTTTTGACTAAACCTGCTTTCTGAAAGAAACGCCGAGTCATCTGCCTGCAGGTTGATGTTAAACTCAAAACTTCCTGCAGCAACATCTGACACCTTTCCTCTGACAATATTCACTTCATATGGAGACATCACTGCTGCTAGCTTATTTAACATAAAAATATGTTTTAATTCTGTTTCATAAAAAGAGAGAAAGAAAAAAATTTGTTAATGACAAACAAAAAGTAACGTTCTAACCCTGACACAAAACAGGATCAACAACCTGCTGATCCTCTGAGTGTGATGATGAGAAAAGAGCAGCTTAAATAAAACCACACAGACAATACAGCATCACTGACACATAAAGATTGTTGAGGCTTACTGGAGCTGCTGAGCTCTGATCAATGAGGATGATCAAAAACTTGAAAACAAAACATGAAAAAACATTTTGAAAACAAACTTTTTAAAATTTAACACAAAATGGAGAGACAAAATTCACCACAGACAAATATTCCTCAGGTGTCGGTAACAGAAACATTTTGATCAGTTTAGCAGAGTTTCTGAAAATAAGAAATAAAATAGAAAATAAAAAAACGAATAAAGAGAAATGTTTTCACATGACCTGAATAAAACATCAAGTTTCTTCTAAAAGGATCATTTTACTTTCTGACATAAAAACTTCTGTCAAACATCAACTAATGTGAAGTCACTGAAGATCCTGAAAACTTGGTTTCACTTCTCTTACTGTGAGTCTGAAGGTCCAGGTCCATCACTGAGGTCTGGAGGTTCATCTTTGGACCAGTCCCTCTTCAGAGACACACAGTCGGGTTCTGGAGTCTCTGTTCTCCATCTGTGGTTCTGACCTCTGCAAACACAAACATGTTGTCATTAATTTCACATAAAGTGTGTTTTGTTTGTCTGGTAAATGTCTGATCCTGCTGGATATTTGTTGTAAAACAGACGTGGTTCATCTTGAAATATATTCAGCATAGTTTAAAGTAGTTCAGAAATCTTGCTTCAGTAGGTTCATGTAAAAACTGAGTCTTCAGTTCAAGGTCTGATTCAGCTCCGACTGTTATCATCTTTAGCTAGAAGTTGTTTTGACAGTGCAGGTTTGTATGCCTAAAAGAACGCTGTAACACCCTGAGAGCAGGCAGAGCTCTCGAGACCTCTCCCTCACGACAACTGTACATTCTCAATAACCAAACAGAATACAGTTGATTTCTTGATTTATTTTTCATTGGATAAATTCCACAACAACCAGATCAAACTAGATCAAACTGAGAAATGACAGTGCTCCAGCCTCCACCTCCACCTGTCTGTGTGTTTTCATGAGTGATTTTACCAGGAGCAGAACCACCCAGTTGCTTCAAGATGTTCAGGTTATGTTCTGGTTGTCAGCATTAAAGATGCACAACTGAACTGTTGCAGATGTTCTTAGTGATGCAGTCAAATGTAAATGTCTGTATGTCTAACCTTGGACGAGCTGGCTTGAACCCTGAGTTTCCCCTTGGGGATAAATAAAGTATCTTTGAATTGATTTCTTTGATTTGATGCACGGCATATTCACGGATGATTCTGCATCCATCTTGCATCCTACCTGTACTCTGAGATCTCTCCAGCCAGTAAAAGGCAGTCTTATCATGACTCGTCACTTATCTCTTGCAAACTTCATTTTTCTCTTTCTTTTCCTCTCTTCCTCTAAAACTGTCCTCTCGGGTTTCGTTCGAAACAGCCAGTGTGTTGATATCCATTTGCTAGCATGTGACAGTGCATGAAACCAAACTCAGTTGCAACTTCACGCGGGGGGGTGCCGGAAGACATAAACAGCAGTTCTAGAGACTACAGGGAGATCATCACACACCCTGAAACGTCTGTTTCACTTCTCTTACTGTGAGTCTGAAGGTCCAGATCCATCACTGAAGTTTGGAGGATATTCTTTGGACCAGTCACTCTTCAGAGACACACAGTCGGGTTCTGGAGTCTCTGTTCTCCATCTGTGGTTCTGACCTCTGCAAACACAAACATGTTGTCGTTACTTTCACATCAATCAGTGAGAAATTGTCTGACGAAAACCAGTGAAGAAGCTCTGAACACACAAACTGCTGCAGAGAATCAGAAGCTTTCATGTTTGGATCAGTCCTCTTAGATCACATTCCAGCTTTTCTAGCTGACTCACATCAGAGGACATGTTTCCTCTGCAGGAACTTTCCACACAGACCAGGAACTCTGGAGGGTTCTGCTTCAGACCCTCTGAGTTCCTCTGGGTAGAACTGCTTGGTGGTTCTGATTGGACCTGATCAGGACGCTACTCTGAGATGAAACTGATCACAGCTGAACATCTGAACTGATGGAGACCTAGACTGGATGAAGACTAGAACTAATGATGGTGAGAAGAAACCAGAACATCTAAAGTCCTTTTCAGACCGGAGATCAGGAACATTCATGGTTCTGAATCCACCAATGTTCCTGATGGATTCATTCCAATCTCATCCAATACTGAGACCTGCAGAACATTTACTAATAATAACATTTACATTTATTTCTGAAAGCCTGGAGCCTGTTATCTAAGCTGGACTTAATTCCAGTCTGGATCCAGTCCAGCGATGCAGATCTTCTGGTCTTGTCTGGAACTTGGCTGAATAAAGAATCTCTGACATGGTCCGAACACCTTCATGAGCCGTCCACTTACTTTGTATGTGATGGTTCTGGTCCAGCCCTGAAGTCTGGAGGTCTGGATGGGTCCTCCATCACAGCCAGACATCTGGATCCTGCAGACTCTGCTCCGTCCTCGTCTTCCTGAGAGGTAAAGCAGAAACACTCAGAACTAAAGAATGAAAACAAACATGTCTGTTCAGGTCTGAGACCCAAACAGAAACCTTCTGCTTCTTCTGGCTTCCTGTCAGAAATCAGACGTCAGATTGACTTTGTGATGACATAAACATCTGGATCAGCTGATGTTTTCCAGCTGAGTTTCTGCTGCAGTGAAATCCTCCAACATGAACAAAGTCAGGAGGAAATAAGCCAAACAGTCATTTAACACAACTTGAAGCTGGAATCAGAGGATCTCCAGAATCCTTAAAGACTCGCCTGAATATCTGGATGAAACATGATTCTGTCTGCGGCTCCATGATCCCTCGCGTCACATCCAGTGACGCGTAAATGATGAAAAAGTGTTTTCATGACACTTTTGTGGTTCAGTTCTATTTCAAAATGTCTTAAAAACGACCTCATGAAAGTATAAACAAAAATGTAGGTTTTGTGCAATTCTAGGGGTGATGGAAACGCAGCCACGACTCGCTCACCCACTTCCCCCTAGCTTAGCCTGTTATTTATCAGTTTGACTTCCACATTGGATGTATTGAAACCGTGGCGTCATCATAAATTATACATAAATGTTTAAAGTAATAAAGTGGATTATTTGAGAATAACAGGTCAATGTTTAATAAAAGCATCAAACTGTTTACATGTTCTGACAGGCAGAAATCAGAGAAACACATATGAACCATTTATACTTTATGTTACAAGTTAACTTTGTATCATGTAAAATATTCTAAATGAAAGGTATCATTATTCATATTATATCATGTATCTTTATATCATGTATACATTTATACTATATAATTTTTTTCTCTATATTTTCTGACTGGCATTCAAAGGAAAAGTTTCTTCTTCTTTTTTTTTTTTTTTTTTTAGCTCTGTAAGATATATGCTAGTTTTTGTTTCTTTTCTCTGAAAATTTCCGGATTTTCGGTTATTTAATAAAACATTTCAGACCATTTCTTTGTTCCAAAATCCGACAACAAAATGAGGCTCAAAGACCAGACATTTCCTGATTGTTTTAGCGGATTTAAAGTCAGTTTGTGAAGCTATTTGTACAAGAATATACACTTCTGGCTAATAAAGTTTAAGGATATCATATTCAAACTTAACAAACTTCATCAGTTGTTATTTAATTGTTAAATTGAGGTTTTCTGTTGTTTCACAGCAGAGAAATAGGAAACCACTCAGACAGCTGAATAAAAGTTGTTTTTTATTCACGGGTCAGATTTCTTCTTCCTTTCCACTCCACAGAGATAAAACCCCACTCAGACACTCTGACAGGACAAAGAAGAAGAATGTTGTTCACACACTCACCGTTATTCAGAAACCTGCTGTCGATTCCACATGGCGTTGAACTATGCGACTACTTTCACTTTCATCTCCCCTTCCTTGTTTACAAGAAGTCACGTGTGACATGAGAAAGCGGTGACAGTGGCTCAGGTGGTCCAGCCGGTGTTCCAGTGACCTGCAGGTCGGTGGTTTGAGTCCTGCTCCCCTACGCCGCAGCTCCGAGGGGACACAAGCGGATAAATACAGAGGTTTACTTCAGGAGGGACATCCGAAGTGTAAAAAAGCCCAACCCTGCGAATGGGAAGTTGGGAGGCCGATGAGTCGCTGTGGCGCCCCCTCCAGGGGAAAAAAAAAGCCAAAACAACAACATCATGTGTTCCATGAGAAACTGCTGAACTTCTCCCGACTTTATATTTCTTCAGTCAACGTGAACTTTGTGCCAAACGGACCACTACAACATACTTCCTCTGTTAACATGGACATAATGTCAGGTGTGTGTGTGTGTGTTATGTTGACTTGATGCTGACAGGGAGATGCAAACCAGAAACATGGAAAGAAACTGCAAACGGCTTTAACGGGCTGTGCGCGTGCTCGTAGACACGTGATCAGTGTCTGTCAGTCGATACCTTTCTACAAGGTAACGCAGGAGGAGAAAACCCCCTGTCCCCCTGGTTGAATATGACATGGTCTTTTGCTGTCACTTTTCTCTGAGTTCATTTCTTTCTTTTAATTTTGCATTTTTATAATTATTCCATCCAGTTCAACTTTACTATGACACAACAATGTCACTAAAGGCACTGGTTGATACTGGTTGTGCTGGTCCAGCATCCTATGCTGGTCACAATGCTCACCAGCATCTCCTGCTTTACTAGAAATTGCAATATTCAAACAAGAAAACACAATCTAAGAGTCTCACAGTAGTCTGTTAGATAAAAACTACAATACATAGATAACAATGCAGTTCTACAAAACAATAGAACAGTTTAGAACAGTTAAATAAATCCTGCCTGTATCTCGGAGTCGGTCCCTGAAACAGACTCAAAAGATAAACAAATTATTAAATCAATATAAAACATGATATCAAAACATTATGAATAAAAACAGCAAATGATTCATTTAAAGAACTAAAATTTCTATTATCACATACATTAACTTAGAAAAATATTTACATTATTTCTATAACATGCGCTTCCACTGGTAGCAGCAAAGTCTGGCAGCTCTGAGTGTTTATTCAACTTTTCCTTCATTTTTATGTTTTTGTTGTGTTTAAACAACAACTGATGGATAATTGTGTCAGGAGAGGAGTTTGTTCAGGAAAGGAGCTTCTTTTACTGAAAGTCTGGAGGAGCCACGCTGTTCTAGCCGATACTGAGAGGTGTTTTCATGGCTACCATGTTGCTGCATAAGTGAAGGCTTGGAGGTGGAGATGTCGTCCGTTTCTGCTGTCGGCCGTCACAGAAATGTCCAGTTTCTGCCCAACAATAGTGATGACGTGTAGATACTGGTGAAGGCTGAGAAAGTCTACATTTTTAATGGTAACACTGGTGTACATCCCATTCATGGCTGCTGCTGAAGTTCCACGTGAAGTTCTCCATGAAGTCGTTGCTGGGATACAGACTAAAGATCCTGAGGAACGTTTTGTTTGTACAACAGAAATAACAGGATTCAGGGAAGACTGTGGTGAAGACGTGCACACTGGTGAGATGAGTGATGATCCAGTTCAAAACAAACAACTTGATGCAGCAGAAACAGCGGTGGTGGTTGCACTGCTCTCTTCCATTCAGGATGGAGAGATTCAGAAGATTCTTCATCTCTACAGCCATCAGGCTTTTTCATTTAATTCATCTGCAAACGGTGAACTAATGAAGCTCCCTTTGGATCCCTACCAGGTAAAACAGTCTTTTTCTGTTAAACCGTATCCTGTCATTAAAGAATGATGGAGACCACTGAGCAGGAATGGTTTTGTACTGTACTCCAGACCTGAACTGGGAAACAGCCTGTCTCTAACATCTGCTACAGCTCCTTCCTCTCTGCTCTAATCTCAACAAGTGTTGGAACACCCAGACTTTTCCCTGGAAGCAGTCTGACACACCAAAACATTTCCTGCTGAAAACAATGACGTGTGAATGCAAAAGGTTTCCCCACACCGGAGCAGGGACTACTTTAACGCTCCGGAGTATAAATAAGTCAGAACTTTGGATCCTACAAAGGTCTTGTGGCTGCTGATGCCAAGAATGTAATACCTTTCAGTGTTTGTAGCTTCTGCGGGGTCTGTTTGTTTTGGTGGGGGGGGGGGGGGGGGGGGCAGGTCTTCCCCATGAGGCTCTTGTCACCAAGAGTCTTTGTTCCCCGTATCGCCACTGCAAACTCTTTGACAAACAGGGAATTTCTTCTGCTGCCTTTGATTTTGGCCCAGATGTCCTTCCAGATGCACACACCTCCTCCCAAATCAATCTGTCCAAACATCCAAAGCAGAAACAACCAAAAGGTAACAGAATACATGCAGATCTTCTTTGGTTTATCATGCAGTTAGTTTGGCTACTTAACTGTATTCATAGTAGCAATGCAAGCCTGGAGTGTAAACAGAATAATAATTTACATCATCTTTGTTTGGTGGTTCAGCTGGCTCCACTGGACGTCCACTTCCAGGTTCTACACCTGAATGGGATGTAAGATACTCTGCAGCCACAGCCTTTCCACATCACCTGCTTTGTTGTAATAATACACACCTCCTGTACCATCAGACATGTTAAACTAGCTGACTATTTGATGCAGCACATTGGATGTGAGCACAATGAACAAAAGACAGTATGTAGGGCAAAGTGTAGAGCAGCAACAGAATATTTTGTATTAACTGTATCAAACAGAGCTGCAACATCCAAAACAGGATTATTTAACAAAGTAGTTTGATCTGAGGTGCAGCAGCTGCTAGAACTCTTCCAGCTTCACTACATGTGTCATATAAAACACAAAGTACAGGAGAAAAACAAGATAAAGCTCAAATCTTTATCAATCCAACATGAAGATAATTGAAAGCCAATATTGATCAAACAATGCAAACTTTCACATGATATCATTATCGGACTTATTCAGAATGTTTCATAAAGATCAGATTATTCTGGATTTAATAGTTTCAAATGGAATTGAATGGAAGGCAGACATTAGTAAATGCTCTCTCTCTAGTGGATAATATGATGTAGCTCATCTGAAGCAGCTAAGCATTAATAACTATTGTGAGTAAAGCCGAAATAAACTTCAATCATTCTGATGAAGCAAAACTGTTTCAAGTCCAACATGTTGCTCTTCCTCTGGTAGACCTGCAGGATCGTCCTTCTGAACTAACAAAAGGATTTTATGAAACGTTCCTGAGGAAGAAAGCAGACATTTTCTTCCTGCAAGGATCTGATCTGTTTGTTTTAGTTCCCATCAGGATTTTCTAGCAGGAGACAAGTTTGTCAGCATCACTGACCTTTGACTTGGTCAGTGTGGAGAGAGAAAATCCAGCCTCTATGTTGGTTTAATAAGGCAGAAAATAACACTTCAAGCATCTATCAAGAAAATCTCCACAACAAATCCAAGTTCAATTCTTCAAAAGAAAGACATGACCCACACTGACGCTTCACATGAACACACACATGAAATCTGTGCAGAAACAGGGAATCAGGATCAGAATGAATCTGAGTTGGAAATAAAACTCAGCACAGTGATCAGAAACGTGTCAGCAGTTCCATCTTTTCTTTCTTTTTCTCTTTTTTTCCACATCTGTAGAGTTTATCTCTTCAGAGCCAGTTTTTTTTTTTTTAGACCTTCTGGCATTTAGTAGTTCATGATCCTCTTCTCCAAACCAGTATGGCTGCTCTCTTTCCAGCCACTCCAGGAGCTTTTCTCTCTCATTGTTGTTTAGAAGTCCTGATGCGTGGTATCCCTCCACCAACAGCTGCTCTCCGATGCTGTGCTGCAGCTTTACATGGTTTCCACATAAAAAGTCCAGTCTGTTGTTGTATCGGCTGAGTCCTGTGGAGTTCACATGCTGAGAAAAGAAAGATGATCTGAATTCACCCTTCTTTATGTAGAGATAAACATCTGACAGGCTGTGAACATATGAGCACGTTTACCAATGCTGGATGATTGGTAAATGACTGATCAATTCTAAATGATGATGGATGAATGACTTCTAAAGCTGGAACTGTGCTCATATCCAGAGGAAGACAATATTCAGGATGATCTGCTGGAGTCAGTGGAATGATTTGATGTTGGCTGTTGGGGCTTTATATCAATCTGATGTTGCTGTGGTGAGTTGGAAAAAAAAACAGCAGGTCTGGACACTAGAATAAACACTTCATTAGATTCCAAGCTCACAGTGACGTTTTCATCCCAAACGCTCTTCATCAGAACAGCCAGAACAGAACATCTCCTAGAAATACAGTCCATGTCCAAACAGGTCACATGAGCACCCAGTAAGCAGCATCCCAGTTCAGCCCAGAAGGGGATATTAGAAGTGGAGCAACAAGTTGCAGGTGAACTGACAGAGCAAAGAACATTCCAGAAACTTTCTGATGAATGTAAAGACCTGAAAAATAAAGTGGCTAAAGAAACGCCGGCTGGCAGGAAGAAGAGCTTTGAGAGGGATGCTACCAATGTGAAGGAGAGTCTCTCAGTGGGGAAAACCAGCACCTCAGGGAGGCCCACACTGGGATCCACTTACTTCATACTTGCTCTAGATATTCCACATCTACTCCAATGACACACATCAGTTAGTAGGTGATGCTGAATATGAGTCCAGCTGTGTTACTGGACACAGAAACAACAGATGGATCATCCATCAGTTAGAGGAAAAACATCTGGATGAGAGAATGACTTATCCTGCCAGAGATCCTACTGAGGACCACATTCATCTTTCATATACTGGACTTTGCTCACATAGAGATGGAAACGTCTCCATCTTTCTATGTTTTAGGACACAAAGCAGCTGGAGTCCGTTTTTTCAACAAATAAAAGCACCTTCTAAGCATAGTTGCCTTAATAATGACAATAAGAAGAATAAAAATGATGATTATTATTATCTTCCTTTCTGAAAACTCAAATGTTTTATGTGATGAAGAAGAAGTCATTTAGGGAATTCTTTTGAAGTGGAAACATTTTCACAGATTGACTTAAAAAGCAGAAGTCGGTGTTTTTCTCCTCCCTGGTATCCAGTTAGGATAACAGACTTCTTACTGGGCTTTTATTGCATTTTTCCCAGGATGAAGCAGGAACTCCGAGTTTTGCTGCTTTTCCTTAAAAACAACAAGCCACAAACTACTGCAAGAACTCTGCTCTCACTAGAAGTTCATCAGAACAAATGAATCCTAAAAGTTCTTCACAAGGTTTTGGTGTTGAAGCAAAGCCAGAGAATGGGAGTTAGCCACACCTTCATCCCTTTCAAAGTGAGCTGCATCATCTTCAGCATCGGCTGTAGAAGCTGAGTTTGCTGCTGGTGAAGAACTCCTTCTTTGAGGCTTTGCTCTTCCTGAAAGCTCTCCTGTGCTTGGGAGAGCTTTTTCCTGGAGGCCTCCTTCTCCTTCTCAATCTGCTGCTGGATCTTCCTCTTACGCTCCAGCTCCGCCTGACGCCTCTTCTCCTCTTCCTCTCTTTGCCGTTGCTCTTCTTCTTGCCGTCTCTCTCGCTCCTTTCTTTCTTTCTCTGCTTTTTCTTCTTCACTTCTACCTGTAGAAAAACAGAAAGATGCAGAAAGTCAAGTTAGCTTCTAACTTCTATCACTCCATGCTCATCAGTGTACGAGCTGCTTATTTTTTCTGCTTTTCTGGAACATTTAGCCCACATCTTCCAACTTCTGGCTCTTTTATTGCTTGAAATTGCTGCAGCTTTTCAGAAATGTTGCAATAAAAGCTGTGATGTTTCTGTTTTTTCCATTAAGAAACATTTATTTATTCATCTTGTTTGTCTGAGTTTGCTGAGTCATGAAAACAGCAAAAAACAGCAAGAAATGTATTTTTAAGCCACGACAAACGTAAAATCTCTGAAAAACTGTGAGTTTAAACTCTTCATTAAATGTGAGCTCCCAGTAAATAGTTTTCTGTTCCACTTTATATTGAAGCTGAGTCGACTAAAGCAAACTTTTCCAGTTCAAACTGGAAACTCCTTCATTCCCACCATCCCAGCATGGTGACCAAGCGCCTTCATGGGGGATTAAATGGCAGCATTTTCACAAAGCACTCCTCACTCTAACCTTCATCATGCAGCAAATATGATGATAGAAACACCAACAAATACTTTAGAGTTGCTCTAACTTCATGCCGATGAAGAATAGAAAGTAATCCAGCAAGAATGAAAGTACTATGAGTCTGTCTGGCATCTCAGGTGATGGAGAAGTGGCTGCAACCAGTAAGACCAGCATTCTTCTTCCTGCTCTTCATCACTTACTTTAAGAAATGATGGAAAAGGTTCTTGATGAAAAGCGGAGCCCGTCTCAGACACTTTAAACCATTGCACTTTGGCTTGAGGAGCAGCTCAGAATAAAAGCTCATTTCATTTCTTTTCTTCTTATTAAAACTTACCAAAGTGTGGACATCGCTCCACTACCTGACCAGAAGAATTATTGATCAGTTCAACATATCTGCGCTCACTGCTTTCTCTTAAGGTGGATGAATCTCCACCCCCCCATGTCTTAAGGTCCCAGTCTGACTGCTTTTCATCTGGAAGGTCCAGCTGATATTTGGGAAAGAAATCTTCTCTGTATTCTCTTGTGCTATTTCTGTATTGTGTCCAAACATCCTGAGAAAAGTGAAAAAAGAGGGAAAAGCAGGAATTAATGAGCATTTAGTGAAGTGCAACTTTTCTCCTGAAATGTGTGAAACTTGCATGTTTTCCTCTGTCAAGCAGCCAGTTAGAAGGAGTCGTACTGGTTATGGAGCCTTTGTTTCCCATCATTCAGCCTCTGGAAGAAGAAAGAAAAGATAGCAGAATGAATTCAGTCTAAACTGTTGCGCTCAGGTTTGTTACGTCTCATTTCTTTCTTCCTTACTAGAAAGCAGTGATCACAACACTACAAATCAGTTCCAATGACATAAGAGGCAACGAGGCGACGGCACCAGCCTCCCTCACTACAAACCAGTAAGAATTAAACAGGAATGTGCAGCAGTTTGACAAGATGGACATTTTAAAGCAGCTTAGTCTTAGTGTGCAAGACAAAATCCTGTTTAAGTGCAAACAGAGTAAAACTGAGCAGCTAACTTTTAGTTGTGGAAACGGCGACACATTAACGTCATACTTTAGTAAACCTTCCAAAGAATGTGACCTTCTGTTTAACAAGTCCGAAGCTTTCGGAGCAGCTGTGTGAAATGTTGTCATCTAGAATACACACAGGTCATTGTTCACTCTCTGAAGCTAGACTTAAAGGTTTCCAGGGTCCAGCTCCAGGAAGCCTCTTTGAAATCCTTCCACACTAGATGTGAGATTGGTGGGTATTTCAGATGCAGACCACCGGCTCGTCCCAACAGATAACAGTCTCTGCTGAGATGCTGAAGATTACTGAGGACAGTAATGATCCTACATCGGTAGGTTCAGCCGAGCCGTCTCGGTTGGGTAAATCTTCATCACGTCCTCAGCAGGCGCATCAGCATCTTCCTGTAAACATGACAATATTAACAGCTTGAAGTTCATTTTAATGCCGCATATTTCAAGAAATGGACACATAAAAAGTTGTTTTCACATCAAAGCTGGAGAATTAGCTTTTCCTCTTCTAATCAATCAGACTGTTGTGGATTTGTTCAAACTGGATCACAATGATTTGGCTTGAACTGACTATATCTGAGCCATGACATGACTTTGCTGTTTATTGACGCTGTACAAATAAAGCTTCATTGAAGTGAATTGAAGATGCACGGAGGAACATTTGGACTCTGCAGTGGAAACGTTTTAAACAAACGCTGTTCTCTGATGTACTTTCTAGCAGTAGTTTACCTGCAGTAGCCTGTACACGATGCCACAGTGGAAAATGTTGCAACGATACACAACATGATACAAACGGAATTCACACTTTCCTTTACGTTGAAAAAGGTGGACGAGGCTTCTTGATGACTGTCGTCTACCAAATGTCATTAAATCCATCCGAGAAAACAATGTGAAGCAGTAACTCTTGACAACGTGCACATCATCAGCAGTAAATGCTCTGGACTAACAGCCACTGTGTTGGCAAGGTGTCCCCCCCACTGATCTGTAGATACACAAAACACAAATGCTGACATACAACTCCACTGGAACATGTCAAGTCCAAGTCATGTGAAATCTGCCCTGAAACGTGCACTACTGCACAACTTTCTAAAGCTTTATTTATTAGTGGGACTCAGCTCATAGTTAGTTTTGATCCCAAAAGCCAAAATATGAAAGTCTTCAAACTCCTGAAAGAGATGTACGGCACTAAGCTCCAGGTGTTTGACTGAAGAACCTGCATCCTCTCCCAGATGATCAATGACACATCGGATGGCCACCTCTCGTCTTCTCAATGGGAAACTCACTGGAAAATAGAAAGTCTCAACTGGAGCAAAATATGTCAGTGTGAAAAAACATGTCTTTGCTCCTCTGTTCTGGCTTAAACAAAACTACTGCAGGTGAATTAACAGCAGAGACATTAAAAACTCAGCAGCACAGAAAACTTGTGTTTGTGGAGAAGCAGATCGTACATACAGGCAAACTAAACATATGAAGTCTGGCAGATAAAAACAGAAAGACAGTTGTCCTGAAAAGCTGGAGGAGCAGTAACAGGAGTTTCCAGATGAGCACACAGTAAAAGAGAGACGAGTCAAAGGGAATAAAAAAAAGCCTGATTAGAATGAAATGTCTAAAGTCAGCAGAGATCTGACACAAAGCTGTGAATGAGACGGTTAAACTATGATTAAGGCTGGTATTATATAATGCATAGCAGGGAAATGAAATGATTTTACCTGAAGCAGAATCTTTGTTTGTGCCCGCTGTTGTTGTCCTGCAGCATTATTCTGGGTTTGGAAAGGGGACCAGTTGGAGGAAATACCAGTCCAACACTGGAATGAATGTTCAAGCTCCAGTTGTGTCATCTGATGAAACTCTGCACTGACCTGACTGACTGATATGACTATAACTGAGGATTGTGCAGCAAACTGCAGCCTTTTTAAAACTGAACCTACCTCCACTCCCTCCAGTTGCTGCTCTTTGTTAACATGTGGAAAATAAAGGCAGAAGACAGATGGACTTTCCTTTGCAGACATCGGATCCAAAGGGACCAAATGTCCCCACAGTTTCAGGTGAATATTTTACAGGAGCAGCAACAACTCACATCCTCCACATGATTTATCCTCCATGACCAATCACTGCAGCTCATTTTTCTATCTTTGTTGTACTAAGGTTTCAGATTTTAGCTTCTCCTTTCCTCCCAGGTTGAAGTCGACTCAGTCAGGATGAAGATCCTGTTTGCAACACATCAGACCCGTTGACCTCATCCATCCTTCCGCCTCATAGTTGGACTCAACAAAGGTTCCTCCAACATTTTAGCTCTTTGTTTCAAACTGTCCTTCTCCTCACACATGATGTGCAGAAATCTACAAGTTGATTTTTCCCTTTGGTCATATCTTCTTGCCAGGTAAGGTCCGAGTTGTAAGTCATGGTGGTCAGTAGCAGTTACAGGAAGTGACTTTATCTCCAGATAGACCAGTTTTTAACATAAAACTGTTGCTTTAACTGCTGGCAGATGTGACCCACTGAAGTTTGCTGCTAAAGTTGTGGATGATGCAAAAATCTTTTAATAAGATGCAACCTGATGTCTTCATGTTGTAACTAACAGAGTTCAGCAGGTTGTTGTGATTCGGCACATCTCTTACTGTGTTGAAGAATAAAGCTGCTCAGACCAAATCCTCACTTTCAGGCTCCTTAGAACTGGAGCGACTAGTTTTCAGCCTCATCTACTGGATTTACATCTATGTTGGCACATTTTGAACAAATGGGAGCCGAAATCGGACCTGGATTAGCACTTTGCACAGAGCTGAACATGAAGACAAACATTTCTGGAACTTTGTAACATAAATAAAATCAAAATTAAATGAAATTTTCTTTATAAAACACTTTTCATGCACAAAGCAACACAAAGTGCTTCACATGATAAAAACTATTTCTGCAGATTAAAAACAAACGGTAACACTTTATAATAAGGTTCTGTTGTAAGTCATTTGTAAGAGATTATTTAATGATTAACTAATCATTAATAAGGCTTTACAATGCATTAATAAATAATTAGAACATAATATGGTAATATTTAATGTGTGTTTAGTAGATCAACTCTAAATCTTTTACAAATGATTATATAATGATAAACTAATCATTTACAAAACATGACAATATATGCATGAATGATTAGTAAAAAGTATATTCGTGATTTAATAATTCATTTGTATCTGTAGTAGTAAGTGTAGTCGTAACTAGTCAGCTGATCTGTAAAAAGGCACAAAATGCAAATATGTGAACTGAGGTTCTGTTGTAAGTCATTTGTAAGAAATTATTTAATGATAAACTAATCATTAATAAAACTTTACAATGCATTAAAATCATTATAATATGGTAATATTTAATGTATGTTTAGTAGATTGATTCTAAATCATTTACAAATGATTATATAATGATAAACTAATCTTTTACAAAACATGATGACATATTAATGAATGATTAGTAAATATCTTAATTAATAATTCATTTGTATCTGTACTTTTAAATATAGTAGTTAGTAGAAAGCTGATCTGTCAAAAGCACAAAATACAAGTATATGAACTGAGGTTCTGTTGTAAGTCATTGTAAGAGATTATTTAATAATGAACTAATCATTAATAAAACTTTACAAAGTATTAAAAAATCATTAGAACGTATTAGGGTCATATTTAATGTGTTTAGTAGATTAACTCCAAATCATTTACAAATGACTATATGATAAACTAATAATTTACAAAAATATTCATGAATGATTAGTAAATAATATACTACTGATTCAATAATTCATTTGTAGCTGTACGTTTAAGTAAAGTAGTTTGTAGAATGCTGATCTGTAAAAAGCACAAAATGCAAGTATGTGAACTGGTGTTATGTTCCACAGATCCCACCAGGTGTGCACATCAAGTGTCACAGAATGTGTCAAGAACCACTCTAGTGAGCCCTACACATTAGTTCACATTAATAAATATTTAGAAGGCGTAACTATATTAATAAATCATATTTAGATCTCTCTGCATCCCCCAATCTAAAGTGTAACCAACTCATAATTTATTCATGTGTTTTTTGATGGTAGATATTTCTTACCTGTTACAAATCTGTAACGAATGTGTAAGAAACAGTGTACAATACCAGAAAATGATGCTTAAAGGTAGCATTTATTTAAACACAAATATAATAAAATAACATTTCTTCTGTAGACATACTACAAAATTATACTCATGCTGCTTGCAATGGACAGGTTTGCAAAAATTAGTACAAAAAATAATTACACGTATGTATATCAGAACTATACATAGAACATTGCCAAACTGGCATAGCATCCTACTCTTTACTTTCTCTTCGTAATGGGGAGAAGCTTTCCATTTTTTTTTCAAATTTTCGACCGCAGACAAAAGTGCAGGGTCATCGCTTAACACATCCGAACACTTTTGGATAAAGGTCTGCAGTTTCTGGCCTCTTGAGTAGCCTCGTAGGAGTTCTTCATACTTTGCTTGGGAAACTATTGCAAGTTCTGCAATGGCAGCACTGGCAACCACTGTATTCCTGTCCACTCCAACAGCGTTGTAGGAGGACCTCAAGTTCTTTCCTTGTCTGAACTGATGTAAGACTTTCTTGTATCTTCTCAACACCTGATTTGGATTTACAGCTGCAAAAAAAAAAAAAAAAAAAAAAACCCACATAATTAACTAAGTTATGAAAATATGACTGTCTTGCCTTTTTTCCTCCTATTGTTCTTGCAAATGTCTTGTGACATATAATGCATGTTTGTAAATGTGGCTTACATTGCACTCCTTATTAATGTAATTAATTAATTACTATTTTTCTAAATAACAAACATCAAAAACAGATTAATATCAAAAACATCATATACAGTATTACCGCTTCATCAATATTGCTTTATTCTTGTTTAAAATCAACCATACTTTTTAATCTTTCTGAAAGGTTCCTTTTTCAATGTTGCACATCCTAAAACAAAAACATACCCTGGAAAAGACTGAGATTCCAAATATCTGAATCTTCCTTTAAACATACAACCCATAGGTACAGAAGCAAAACCAGCTATAAACCTGTTTTTTTTGTGAACTGTACTGTTAACAAAAAAAGGAATATTTTTGTCAGTTTTTTTTAGCCTTTTGTCCTGTGTACTGCAGGCTTCCTTATGTCTGAGTCTGGACATCACTTTGGAAGAAGTTATCTATGGTTACCTTCTATAAATTCAGCCATATAAATAAATTGCTCCCAGTAAATTTTAATGTCTAATCTAACCATCAATCCACTGCTCAGCTGAAGACCTTAAAACGTACCACCACTCACCTCTCTTTACAAACTTAGTTTCCTTGACTTTCTTCTTCTTATCTTTTTTCTTCTTCCTCTTCTGCATCCTCTTTTTTTTGTACTTCTTCTTTTTTGCATTCTTTCTCTGATCATCAGAAGATGAGGAGAAAGAGGAGAAGGAAGAGGAGGAAGATGTAGAGGAGTAGGATGCCGCTTCCTTGAATGACTCTGATGAGTTAGAGCAGTCTGAGTCATGTAAGTCAGCTGAAACATCTATGCCAGCACTACTGTTCTTCTTGTCTAAAGCAGGAAAGAGAGTGAGATACAGGGCAAATTTAGTACAGACACATAACAGAAATACAGTTATAACCTATATAAGGTTACATAGAGATAAGCATTAATAAAATATTTAACAGTAAAAATGTGGTACAATCTAAAAAGTAATAATTGTGTTTGCTGTCAGTTTATAATGTTTCCTTTGCTTGAATAGCAAGCTAATAGCCATGTAAATTATGGTCAGTTCCAATACCCGATAGTTAAGGCATTTTCTGGACACTCTTGAGAATGATGTTCAGTAATTTTTTAATGACAGTGTAGATGTTACTAAAATAGCAAATACAAGCAAAAATATTTTAAAATATTTAACCAGATACATTTAAGTATATTAACTTTACCAAATCAGCCTAACAATTATTTTATTTAATTTTGCACATTTATAGTTCAACTAATGTGATTGAAAATGTCTTACATTTGGACAACTGCTTCAGGAGGGAGTCTCTTTCATCTGTCAACTCTGCAATTTTCTTAGACTGAAGTTCTTCTTTTTTCTTTGCCTTACTGAGTTGTGTCTGCCTTCTCTTTGCTAACAGCTCAGCTGTTGGAGATTGTGTCACTCCTGAAATGATATGGAAAGTTGTTAACAGGATGTTTTTATGTTAATTTGTCAAACAAAATAAGAAATAAAATAATCAAATTAGTTCTAAATGTCTACAGTACATATATACACACACACACACACATATATACATATACATACATATATATATATATATATATATATATATATATATATATATATGTGTGTGTGTGTGTGTGTGTGTGTGTGTGTGTGTGTGTGTACATATTCCCTTAATATTTAATGTAGAACTAACACATTCCCACACACTATAAATACTTATGTCTGCTTCTATTGATAGGCAAAGCAAAAAGGTTTGGGGTGCAAGTCGACTTTAAATTCATTGGAAAAAAAAAATACAAAAAACCCCCCCCAAAAAAACAAACATGATTTGCAATTAGCAAAACTAGCACAAATGTCCCGAAACGCGGTTGTTTCATCACTTTTCTGGCTGAACCGTTTTCTCAATCGTGTTGAAAGCTTTCGGGCAACTGCTGTGGTTGAAGGTGCCGCCATTTCTGCCGCTCGGCGCATGTAGCTTTCTGACCGGGACTAGTCCCACCGGCAGGACACCATTTCCCATAATGCTTTGCTGTCCGCGCTGACAACACGTTGTAAACTACAGGTTTTAGATTACGTCAGAGCAGGTTGGCGGTAACGGAGACAAGAGCAGTGTATGCAATCCTGAAGCAATCCTATCAATTGCAGGTCTGTGGATGGTTATCAAAAGAGACACTTGAAAAGGATGCCAAGTTTAGCTAGGAAGGTGAGCGAGCTGGTGGAGGGAAAGAAACATCTGAAACTTATCAAATGGATGCAAAAGAAAAAAGCACTTAAAAGAACAATGAGATGTGAAGCATGTGGTCATAAAATGAAGTTGAAGAAAAAGAACTGCATCGACCAATATGAATGGTAAGTAAGGTGGGGTGGTTAAATTTTATATGTAATTTTATAAAGCATGCACTATGTACTGCATATATAATTAGTTTTCCCTATATATAAACACAATGCATTATATATTGCATGCTCATTTTTGTGAAAGCTTGTTTTTCTCAGCTTGCTATATATATAACTAATACAGTGAAAGTGTTGAAAAATGTTTTTTAGTATAGTCACTTAATAACTAGCATGATATTGCATTATTTTGCCAATGATAGCATCACATCTAAATTTAAAGGCAAGGCAAGTTTATTTGTACAGCACCTTTCATGTACAAGACAATTCAAAGTGCTTTACATAAAACATTAAAAGCATTACAGAAAAAAGCATAAAAGAAAATACAAATAACAAAATAATATTATATTATATATATATAATTATATTTTAAAACATGTTTATCTTTCACCTATCTCTCAGGAGGTGCCAACGTAGCAGTCACAGAGGCAGAAGTATGAAGAAGTCAGTAAGGCACAAGTCTTTATTTAGTCATTCCAAAGTGTCCCTCTTCAAATGGATGAGATTTCTGCACAGGTTTGTTCCCTCCACTTACACACTAAACCCCTCAAATTAATTACCATTTGTTCGCTAATTTTGATTTTTTTTTTTTACAGGTTTTCTCAGGGACTTCGTTTAAGACAAATAGATATGATTGAAGATGCCATAGCAGGGAGCTCTGCAACTTTGTCAAAAATGGCCAAGAAAGTGCGAGAGGCATGTGTGATGGCAATGGACAGAATGAGGAGAAGAAGAGGACAACAAATAGGGGGCAGAAGACAGTTTGTTGTTATAGATGAGAGTCACTTTCGACACAAAAGGAAGGTAAGAATAATAAATATTTAAGTAATAAAATGCTTCACATAAAAATACATTTTCATGTTACTCAACTATTATTACTTAAAAGGGTCTGAACCATGCTTTATTTAAATTAATGCAAATCTTTGTAAAAATTATTTTTACCTACTTATTTTCAGTATGGGCGAGGGAGAATGGCTGGTGGATGGAAAAGGAAGAAGTGGGTGTTTGGCATGCTGGGGGTGAAATACCAAGGACATGGATTTGCAAAACCAGTTCTCCGCTTAGTTGAAAGAAGGACCAGAAGAGAGCTCATGCCGATTATTGCTCACCATGCTAAGAGAGGGTCCATCATCATCAGTGATGAGTGGAGAAGTTATAGACATGCTCTTCCCCAGCTTGGTTACAGGCATTAAACTGTTAACCACAGTGTGGCATTTGTTGATGCCCAGACAGGAGCTCATACCCAACACATTGAAAGGGCATGGAGAACATACAAAGAGACAGTGTGGAGACTCAGAGGGAATCGCACAGAAGAATTACTCGTGGACCACCTTGCAGTTATTGAATGGTACGAATGGCTGGCAAAAGAACATCCCAATGGAAGTCTAGGACGTCTCCTTCATGATATTGGACAGCTTTATAGATAAATTTTGCCAGAGATTACAACTGATTTATTCTTTGTAGTTGTATGTCTCCAGAAGAAATGTTATTTTGTTATATTTGTGTTTAAATAAATGCTACCTTTAAGCATCATTTTCTGGTATTGTACACTGTTTCTTACACATTCGTTACAGATTTGTAACAGGTAAGAAATATCTACTATCAAAAAACACATGAATAAATTATGAGTTGGTTACACTTTAGATTGGGGGATGCAGAGAGATCTAAATATGATTTATTAATATAGTTACGCCTTCTAAATATTTATTAATGTGAACTAGTGTGTAGGGCTCACTAGAGTGGTTCTTGACACATTCTGTGACACTTGATGTGCACACCTGGAGGGATCTGTGGAACATAACACCAGTTCACATACTTGCGTTTTGTGCTTTTTACAGATCAGCTTTTCTACAAACTACTTTATTTAAAAGTACAGCTACAAATGAATTATTAAATCAGTAGTATATTATTTACTAATCATTCATAAATATGTCGTCATGTTTTGTAAATTATTAGTTTATCATATAGTCATTTGTAAATGATTTGGAGTTAATCTACTAAACACACATTAAATATGACCATAATATGTTCTAATGATTTTTTAATACATTGTAAAGTTTTATTAATGATTAGTTCATTATTAAATAATCTCTTACAATGACTTACAACAGACCCTCAGTTCATATACTTGTATTTTGTGTTTTTTACAGATCAGCTTTCTACTAACTACTATATTTAAAAGTACAGATACAAATGAATTATTAATATATTATTTACTAATCATTCATTAATATGTCGTCATGTTTTGTAAAAGATTAGTTTATCATCATATAATCATTTGTAAATGATTTAGAATCAATCTACTAAACATACATTAAATATTACCATATTATATTATAATGATTTTTAATTCATTCTTAAGTTTTATTAATGATTAGTTTATCATTAAGTAATTTCTTACAAGTGACTTGCAACAGAACCTCGGTTCACATATTTGCATTTTGTGCCTTTTTACAGATCAGCTTACTAGTTACGACTACACTTACTACTACAGATACAAATGAATTATTAAATCAGTAATATACTTTTTACTAATCATTCATGCATATATTGTCATGTATTGTAAATGATTAGTTTATCATTATATAATCATTTGTAAATGATTTAGAGTTAATCTACTAAGCACACATTAAATATTACCATATTATGTTCTAATGATTTATTAATGCATTGTAAAGCCTTATTAATGATTAGTTAATCATTAAATAATCTCTTACAAACGACTTACAACAGAACCTTATTATAAAGTGTTACCAAACAAACATTTTAAACGCCTCCACACACCAGAGTATATAACAGAAATTTAAAAACACACACAGCTCATTATAATCTCTTTCACACACACACACACACACACACACAAAGCACAAACACACTTCCTCCCCATTCTGCACAAACATGAACTCCCATCATTCGTTACTGTCTCTGAACTGAAAAGCATCAATAGAATGAAAACATCTGGCTTGCTGTGCAATGTACAATTTCATTCTAACCTGGAGAACTTTCACAAATATCTACATTCCTGCAAACAGACTCCAAGATTTCTGTCAGGATTACGGACTGGACATTAACTTTAGTTTTCTGAATCACACCTGAAATTTACACACCAGCAGAGTGTTTGTCCCTGTTATGATGTTTATCAGAAGTGCAAGTTCAAGGCTGAAAACACAGCAGGATTGGGGGTATTGTGCATATTTTCACAGAATCCTAGTGTGGTAAATTCTTACATTTACAATAATGTTGCTCAGTTAAGTTGCATCATGTGTTGCATCATGTCTGCCGACAGGAAAAAGCCGAGATATAAGCAAAACCTGAAAAAGAAACAGCATCTGGCTGCATTTCAATGAGAAGGCAAAGCAGGAGGCAGAATTTGTGGAATAAAAATGTCATTCACCACATCTAAAGTGTTGTAATGTTAAAACTTTGGCCTTTAATTATTACATTTGTTTGTGGTTCTGTGTTATTTTTTAAAAGCTCAGATAAAGATGTTAAACCATATTTTTGGAAAAAATCCTTAAAATAAAGCTTTTATGAAAACACTGATTAAACACTGCTTATCAACACACAAACTGTTTAAAATGGCAATTTGATGCTGAAATAAAAGCTCAGAGTGATACTAAATGAAGCATTTGGGAACTCTTAAGAGTCGGCTCTTCTCAGGATGCCGGAGCCAAAAGAGCCGATCTCCCGTCACTACGATGAACCAAGCAAATCAGCACATTTTCTACCAACACTTTTCCTTTATTTTAAATGTTGTTTGGAAAAGATGTTTTCATAGAAAAGCAACATGGCAACATTACAAGAATGATTTCCATCTATTCATCGTCCTTTTCTATCGTTTTCCCACCAAATGTGCCGCAAAGTGAATCCAGGAAAGGACAAGCTAACAAACAAACAAAGAGAAAGAAAACAGAAAAATACTACTGCCCACTACTTTGGAGCCTCAGACCAGTCAGGAAGAGTCCAACACAAATCCAGATGTGAACAGTTTAGAGTCCAGACCGAGTCCAAAGACACCCGCCTTCGTGTCTTTGGACCACCTTCGACTCTTCCTCCTGGCGTCCAAAGTGACAGTCAGCTGTGATGCTCAAACTCTTTGCTTTACTAACATTTGCATCTAATTTAGTGTGAAATTGAAGCGATTATCATGAAAATCATCCAGAATGTGAATGAAGCAACTTTTCCATCTCACATGACACCCAAAGAAACGACTGAAATGAGGAAGATGAGTCATATGGTGAAGACTAATGCTGGAAAATGAGTTTTAGCTGTGATTCTAGATGCAGAAAAGAGGAGTGATGTGAGGTGGAAAAAGATGTGCGTGGAGTTCAGCAGAGAAGATGTGAAACAGAAAAGATGTGGGGAGAAAAGACTTTAGTGCTGCTGTTTGCAGATGATGAAATATTTCCTGCCTTCTCATTCTGAGGCTGCAGTTTGAAATGTTTCCAACATGAAATCCTGCCGTCCTAATCTCAGGATAACAGCAGGAAAACAACAAGACAGAAAATCTTCTTTGTTTTCTTTAAAACAACATGGTGAAGATGTGATGTGGAGATAAAAGTCTTCCTCACATGTGAACCATCAACCAGGACGATACTCAGCTTCCAGAGAAAAGCTCAGAATCTGTGGAAATGTGTTGCTGTGAAGCATTTTATCTTCAGCTGTTGTTCATGGAAAATCAGCTGTGAAGCCTCAGATTGAGATCCACATCTTGTTTCCAGCTAACCTGCTAACAAGGCGCCACTTTGCTGGAAATCCTGAAAGTTGTAGCTCAGTTACGTAAAACAATGGAACACACAGGATGTAATTGGGTTGATTGTTTAGACTTAGTTAAACTGTATAAACGTATCACGCCTACAGATGGAAATGGATTGGCCCCCTTTGAAATTGTGCATGGAAGAGCTTTTAAACTGCCAATGTTTGGGGATGATGAAGCTAAGGCCGACCAAGAAAATACATTAGCAGATTGGATGATACAAATGTTTAAGAATAAATCTGTTGTCAAAAGCAATGATCTGCCAGTCTGTTCTCTTTCTCTGCAGGAACCATCGGTCTTGGCCCCTGGGGATTTAGTCCTGGTATGCATTCTCGAGCGGACATGTTGGGCTTCTCCGAGATGTGCCGGTCGATTCCGTGTCTTACTCGCAACCCCGACTGCTGTAAAACTTGAAGGAAAATCTTCCTGGACTCATGCATGTGAAGCGTGTGTTTCAGTTCCCAGCCCAAACGGAGGACGCTGACTAGTGTCTTACCTAACATGGCAGGAACGACTGTGTGGCACACCTGAGAAAACTCTCTTCTGTGGAGGATCAAGGACTGGAAGTGCGTTCTAACTGTGTTTTACAGGGCGGTGGACTCGGGGGGACCTGTCCCATGGAGAAGAGCTGTGAAGAACCTTATCTGGACATTTCCTCTTGGTGGTTTGGAGTCGTTGGTACGTGTAGGACAGTTGAGCTAAGGATTTTCCCTTAGTAGATCCAAATTGAGGCGCTAATGTATTTTGGAGGTCCTGTGTTCATTTATTTATGGCATATTCACCCCATCTAATGGATAACTTTGTGTACTGCATAGTCACATGTGTGTCTTTACAAGATGGCCAAAGTAATGAAAAAAAACCAATAAAAAAAAACACTTGGCCTACTACCATGTTTACAAGTAATATGATGTCACTTTCGAAAATGCTTTGGCAAGTGAAAGGCGACTGATATAACTTATGACATATAAATTATGACATAACTTTTGTATTTTTCTGTCAAGATGGGGGAATTTCAGTTGTTATGATATTTTCGGTTCATATTATGATCATGTTTTATTAGTCTTACATTGATGTTCTTCATTAATCCTCATGTACAAGTTAAAAGGTTTCCTCTGTGTGCTGTTTGGATAAGCAGGACATTCCAGTGACGTGCAAGGTCAGAGTGGTTTGACCAAATTTGATAAACATTCGGTTCCTATCAGAATCTTTAAGAATAGCACACATACGCATTGTCCAATCAGGACATGCGCATACGGACATATGCACGGACTTTTGAACCAAGCAAACACCCACACACACAAATTGTATCAACTTGTATGAATGTCACGTGGTATCTTTCAGTAAATGGCTTGGAGGTTTTTTGAAGCTCAGGTTTCTGAGATGAGCCTCCTTGCAAGTTGAACAACATCGTCTCGTCTGGCTTCCTCCTTATTTAATGATAATAATGTTAAGATGTTAAGGGTTTGAACTTAACAAACCTAAACATATCTGCAGTTTCACCAATATTTTGCTGTAGTTTATTATTTAGATGTAGGGTGGCCGGGCTCTCCCTTAGAGATAGGGTGAGGAGCTCGGTCATCCGGGAGGGGCTCAGAGTAGAGCTGCTGCTCCTCCACATCGAGAGGAACCAGTTGAGGTGGCTCAGGCAACTGGTCAGGATGCCTCCTGGACTTCTCCCTGGTGAGGTGCTCCGGGCATGTCCCTCTGGGAAGAGACACCAGGGAAGACCTAGGACACACTGGAGGGATTATATCTCCTCCCCACCCCACAGAACTAGCAAATATGGCTGAAGATAGTAAAGTCTGGATTTTCCTGGTTAGGCTTCTTCCCCCACGATCCAACCCCGGATAAGCGTCAGAAGATGGATGGATGGCTGGAATACTGACCTCTGGAATACTGACCTCTTGGACTGACTCACTTCATATTGAAGTGTTTCTATGTATTTTGTTTCGGACAAGAATAATCAAAATGATTTTTTTTTCAGCAAGTTGTTGAGACATAAGTTAATAATAACAAAAAATACATTGAAATGGTCAAAATATGAAGCAGTGGTGACATTTGGGTATTTTGGGTTTTACACACCCAAACCAGTTGGTAGAAATGGTTCACAACGTTCCAAAGAAATTCATGCTCATCACTACAAATTTACCTCTACCAAATGGTAGGCCAGGACCTAAAAGGGTTAAGAAAGATCTTATTATATAACTACTCATCCCCTTGCATTTGAAAAGTTTTTACATTAACTTAAAGCCAGTCTAATCCCACGTCCACTTCACAACCAATCACAAAGCTGCAACTTTGCATGAAGGCTGAATATCTTACCGCCGTGTCTGAAGACTCCAGGCAAACCCTAGTGGATGATGAGCAACATACTAGGTACTGTAATTACTGTAATAATTAGAAACTATTCTTATGAATGATTAGATAACTTTATTATGTAATGATGAAAATGTAACAGAATGTCTTTTCATCTTTCTTTTGCAGCCATGGATCATAAAATGATCATTTCTGCAGGTAAAACTTGACCATCTTTCTTTAGTTTCTAAAAACAGTTACATATGAATGCCTCATGATTTTCTGGAGAGTTTAGACATTTAATACAATATTAAATTATTTTTCAAAAAATAATGAAAAATAGATATATATATATTTATTCTTATAAAATTAAAAATTAATAAAAACTTAATAAAAACAAATTGTGTGCATATGACATTGTCTAGTTAGGTGATTAAGCAATATGTTCTTATTGTGCTTCACTACCTCGGCTAAATGTGACCTGGAGTCAATAACATAACGCTGCTGATGATGCAACAGCATCCGGTGATTTAACACAGAGGAAACACTTGAGGGAGTTTGGTCTCTTTTTGCTCAAAGCGTTTCTTTTGTTGGACTTACTATCCCACACGGAAAAAACGCGGTTGTTCTGTGTCAGCATTTAAATGAATATTAAATCCATTGGGTTTCATTACATCTTTTAAATCAGCCTTTCTCTAGTCGGGATTACATACAACATTTGTTTTCTTGGAGATTATGGTTTTAAGTAATTATTATTACACTTTTTATAAGTGGAAAGATTCTATTGAACTTTATGTAATAATGTGTTGTCCTGTCTGTGTGCTAAAACACTGTATAAGATACAATAATATACTGTATTCCTCAAGAGAAATTTATGATCATTAGTGTTTGAAAGTTTTGAGAAGCACAATGCTGTTATTATTGATGCCTTTATTTACACTCAAGTTGTTACCTCACATTCAAATGTTGGACATTTGGTTTGCAGTGAAGTTTTACATAAACAGACACGTGTGCTCAGGATTTTGAAAGGATCACCACTGTGTCCTGTTGCAAGTCTGCGCAACTTTATATAAAAAAAATACATATATTTCAATGATCATGTTTGTTTAAATGATACTTTTAATAAAAGCCCCTAACATGATTTGCAGGCAGAGAGGTCTTTCCATGACTAAATGACTTTCATGGTTTTGTAGGGGCATCTGAGGTGACGCAGGAAGGTGTGAAACAGGAAAAGCTAATTGACTAAACAAATAAATTTAATCATAGAATGTTTAATTTACTAAAATGATGAATCAGTTATCTTGATTGATAAATTTGCTTAAATTCATTCATGTTTTTCTTTGTCACTGAATCATAAATGTGTGTATTTATATTTAATTTATTTATATCAAATATAAATCCCTTGAAGGCAAGTTTTAACAATAAGTATTGGTAAACCCTTACTGGTAAAGTAATATAATAGTAATTACCTTAAAGGAAAGTGAGAAAATAAAACTTCACCTCACCTTTTAGGAATCAATTAAATATTTTTTGTCCTATGTGGAAACTCAGGGTGGGTCTCCAGGAACCGCCACCTTGTTGCGGTGGAGGGGTTTGCGTATCCCAAACATAGGAGCCATGTTGTCTGAGGCTTTATGCCCCTGGTAGGGTCACCCATGGCAATTAGGTTTATCGGGGAGGGACCAGACAAAACTCTGCTCAACAGACCCCTCTGATGGACAAAAACAGTTGGAACAAAGTTTCATGTGCGCTAATATGGGTCACCTGGGCCCCCTTCTGGAGCCAAGCCTGGGGGTAGGGTACAGAGGGGAGCACCTGGCCGCCTGGCCTTTGCCCACGAGGCTGGCCCGGGTTAAGCATGAGATTGTAATATGGGCCTGGGCCCCCCCTCCCGTGGACTCACCACATTCAAGAGAGGTCATCAGAGTGCAATGTGAACTTGGTGTGCCAGAGGCGGGGACCCTTGCAGTCCAATACTCGCCTGAAGAAGTTATCTGTAATGACCTAGAATGCCATATCTCTGGTGGGGAAGGAGCTTGCGCTGGTGAACCAAATTGTGCTGTTCCAGTTAGATAAAATGGGACTCACCCTAAAGCACAGCTTTATAGGGGCTGGTGCCTCGTCAGTTCTGGAGTTGCTGCCAGTAAGAGGCGCTGAGCAGGTGTGGGTAAACTCATGCCCCCCAACTTAGTGCCTGTACACTGTGGATTACGCCATTGGACAAGAAGATAGCGTGACTTTTATCGTCATTGTGCACTTTTTGCGGTGATCTTCCCGAACTCTTTCTGCTGCAGGACTTCAATCCTCACATGGGCTATCATAGTAAGACCTGAAGGGGCATGACTTGGAGGAGTGGCACTCCTGATCTGAATCAAAGTGGTATTCCTTGGCTAAACTTTTGTGCTTGTCACTTATTGTCCATAATAAAATAACAAGACTGTGAAAACAACCAGCCAAAATGAGTTTCCTCTACAGGGTGGCCAGGCTCTTCATTAGAAATAGTGTGAGAAGCTTCTCATCGAGAGGTGCTAAATGAGGGTAGGATGCCTCCTTGGTGAGGTGTCCTGGGCACGTACTACTGGGAGGAGACCCTGGGGAGAACCCAGAACATGCCGGAGGCATTACATCTCTAAAATGGTCTAGTATCATCCTGGACAAGCTGGCAAATGTGACTGGGAGAGGGAAATCTGGGCTTCCATAACTAGGCTGCTACTTCTGCAATTTGACCCCAGATAACCCACAAGATAAAGGATGAAAATGGGAGGAAAAATATGTATTCTCTTATATAGATACGCATTAGTGTTTAATTTATGCAAATATTTAAAATCCTTGTTTGTTTTGCAGGAATATTTTTCATCATTTTGATGACTGCAAACCCGACTGAAGAGATTTCCACACATTCAGATGTTAAAGGTAATTAAATGTCCACTTCAGTCATGATCTGTATATTCATGTTGCAATAAAAAAAACAACAACAAAAAAAAAAACAAGGCACAACAAGCATTTAATGTTACTATATTAATGTCCTTAAAAAGTTGCATTAATTTTTCTTGAAGACCTTTGTATTTGTATTCTGTGACAAAGCTGCTTCGTCACCGATGCCCACACTCTCAACCACATCAGGGAGCCTGAGCTTGTGAGTGAGGTTGAGCGGTTCCAACTAGATATAGTTGGACTCACTTTGATGCATAGCTTGGGATCTGGAACCAGTACCCTCGAGAGGGGCTGGACCTTCTTCCACTCTGGAGTTGCTCATGATGAGAGGCACCGAGCAGGTGTGGGCATTTTCGTCAGCCCCCAGCTTGGTGCCTGAGCTTTGGGGTTTACCCCAGTGGATGACAGGGTAGTTTCCCTCCGCCTTTGGGTGGGGGGGACGGGTCCTGACTGTTGTTTGTGCTGATGCACCGAACAGCAGTTCAGAGTATCCACCCTTTCTGGAGTCTTTGGAGGGAGTGCTGGAGGCTCCTTCTGGGGACTCCATTGTTTTGCTGGGGACTTCTATGCTCACGTTGGAAATGCCAGTAAGACCTGGAGAGGAGTGATTGGGAGGCATGGTTCCCCCCCCCCCCCCCCCCATGAACCCAAATGGTGTTTTGTTATTGGCCTTCTGTGCTCGTCATGGATTGTCCAGAACAAACACCATGTTCCAACATAAGAGTGTCCATATGTACACCTGGCATCAGAATTCCCTTGGTCACAGTTCAATGATCGATTTTGTAGTCATATCGGCGGACCCGTGGCCACATGCCTTGGACACTCAGGTGAAGAGGGGGGCGGAGCTGTCAACTGATCACCCCCTGGTGGTGGGTTGGCTCAGATGGTGGGGGAGAAAGCAAGTCAGATCTGGCAGGCCCAAACGTGTTGTGAGGGTCTGCTGGGAAAGTCTGACTGAGTCCCCCGTCAACTCCCACCTTCAGCAGAGCTTCAAGCATGTCCCGAGTGAGGCGGGGGACATTGAGTCTGAATAGGCTGTATTCCGTGCCTCTGTTGCTGAGGCAAACCAGCTGGAGCTGTGGCTGTATGGTCATTGGTGCCTGTCGTGGCGGTAATCCCAGGACTTGTTGGCGGACACCAGCAGTGAGGGATGGTGTCAAGCTGAAGGAGTCCTATCGGGCCTTCTTGGCCTGTGGGACTCTGGAGGCAGCTGATGGGTACCAACAGGCTAAGCGGCATGCGGCTTCGGCTGTCGCCAAGGCAAAAACTTGGGCATGGGAGGATTTCGGCGAGGCCATGGAGAAAGACACCCGGACGGCTTCGAGGCAATTCTGGTCCACCATCCGGCAGCTCAGGAGGGGGAAGCAGTGCTATGTCAACACTGTGTACAGTGGAGATAGGGGAGCTGCTGACCTCAACTCAGGACGTTGTGGGTCAGTGGAGGGAATACTTCGAAGACAATAGTACCAACACTGCTTCTGATGAGGAAGCAGAGCTGGGGAACTCAGGGGTGGACTCTCCTATCTCTGGGGCTGAAGTCACTGAGGAGGTCAAAAAGCTCCTTGGCGGCAAGGCCCCGAGGGTGGATGAGATCTTCCCGGAGTTCTTTAAGGCTCTGGGTGCTGTGGGGCTGTCCTGGCTGACACGCCTCTGCAGCATCGCGTGGACATCAGGGACAGTGCCCTGGATTGGCAGACTGGGGTGGTGGTCCCCCTTTTTAGGAAGGGGGACCGGAGGGTGTGTTCCAATTACAGGGGAATCACACTCCTCAGCCTCCCTGGTAAGGTCTATTCAGGGGTCCTGGAGAGGAGGGTCCACTGGATAGTCGAATCTCGGACCAGCTCTATAACCTCTTTGGGGTCCTGGAGGGGGCATGGGAGTTCGCCCAACCAGTCTACATGTGCTTTGTGGACCTGGAGAAGGCGTTTGACCGTGTCCCCCAGTGGCTCCTGTGTGGGGTACTCCGGGAGTATGAGGTACCGGACCCCCTTGTACGAGCTGTCTGATCCCTGTACAACAGGTGTCAGAGCTTGGTTTGCATTTCCGGTTAGGGGTTAGGATGGACTCCACCAAGGCTGCCCTTTATCACCGATTCTGTTCATAACTTATATGGACAGAATTTCTAGGCGCAGCCGAGGTGTTGAGGGGATCCGGCTTGGTGGCCTCAGGGTTGGGTCCGTGCTTTTTGCAGAAGACGTGGTCCTGTTGGCTTCATCTGACCGTAATCTCCAGCTCTCACTGGAGTGATTTGCAGCCGAGTCTGAAGCGGCTGGGATGAGAATCAGCACTTAGAGATCTGAGACCATGGTCCTCGTCCGGAATAGGATGGTTTGCCCTCTCCAGATCGGGAGTGCGGTGGAGGAGTTTAAATATCACGGGGTCTTGTTCACGAGTGAGGGAAGGATGAAGTGTAAGATCGACAGGCAGATCGATGCGGCGTCTGCAGTAATGCAGATTCTGCGCTGGTCTGTCGTGGTGAAGAAGGAGCTGAGCCAGAAGGCGAAGCTCTCGATTTACCAGTCGATCACGTCACAATAATGGGAAAAAAATGTAGATTCAACTCAAATTGTGAAAAATGAAATTCAACCACATCAGTTTTAGAAATCTGTATTACGCCCCACGGCCTCTGGATATGTTAACCTGACGGACCGAAGCCATCTAGACGACTGGACAGCTGTGTGGATCCGCCAAAGTGTTTGGTTCTGCTGTCACCAAACCAGAATTAGCTGCTCCCTCTTCCTCTCCTTCCTCACCAGCCCGATTAATGGAGTTGAGTGACGATGATTTGTTTGGCTTATATATAATTTTTTTGCCTGGTTGTCACTGATAATTTAACTGTGAATAAATGCTTTAAGTAAAGACTTTTTGTGGTGATTCCTGTTCCCTGGTGGGCGTGGTCAGCTGAGAACTGGAGGCACACCTGATCCACATTCCAGCAATAAACAACAACCTATTTAAGACCAGCTCTGCCTGCTGTCCAGCGGCAGATTGTTGATTGCCCTGCGGTAAAACAGCTCTCGGCCTCTGCGTACGTTGCTTGTGTAAACCTTTGATTTGTAACCTGTCCTGTCTTCCTCCTGCCAGTGAAAGCCTGCCAGTTCATAGACGCTACCTGCCAGTCTGCCAGTTTTGCCTGCCTGCCCGCCCGTTTGCTTGCTCCCCTGCTTGCCTGCCTACCTCCTGCTGCTCGCTAGTCTGCCAGTCTCTGAAGTTCTGCTGGAAGAGTTCACAGGGATCTGTGGAGAACCAATAAACCTCTCTTTGTACTCTGACAGTGTCCACTCTTTGGATCCTACTAGCCCCTCTTTTACAACACTTTTGTTGTTGGTTTATTGTTTAAATCCTTTTTTCCCCTTTATCAGTCTAAAGAGATATTTCATTCTGCTTGTTCTGGAACAAACTGAATGCTTTCTTTACTAAATGTTAAATACACTTTAAAGTAACTTACTTCTGCTTTAGTTTTGACAACAAACCAAGTGTGTCAAACTTATTTTAGTATAGTTGCCATATATAATTTGAGTTAACATAAAATAACGTTGTGGTGAAGGAGCTGAGCCAGAAGGCGAAGCTCTCCATTTACCAGTCGATCTATGTTTCTACCCTCACCTATGGTCATGAGCTGTGGGTTGTGACCGAAAGAACGAGATCTCGTATACGGGCGGCTGAAATGGGTTTTCTCCGCAGGGTGGCCGGGCTCTCCCTTAGAGATAGGGTGAGGAGCTCGGTCATCTGGGAGGGGCTAAGAGTAGAGCCGCTGCTCCTCTTCATCGAGAGGAACCAGTTGAGGTGGCTCGGGCATCTGGTCAGGATGCCTCCTTGACCTCCCTAGTGAGGTGTTCCAGGGACGTCCCTCTGGGAGGAGACCCCGGGGAAGAGCCAGGAACCCCCTCCCCCCCTACCCCACAGAACTAGTAAATATGGCTGAGGATAGTAAAGTCTGGATTTTCCTGGTTAGGCTGCTTCCCCCGCGATCCAAACCCAGATGACTCACTTTATATTGAAGTGTTTCTATGTATTTTGTTTCGGACAAGAATAATCAAAATGATTTTTTTTTCAGCAAGTTGTTGAGACATAAGTTAATAATAACAAAAAATACATTGAAATGGTCAAAATATGAAGCAGTGGTGACATTTAGGTATTTTGGGTTTTACACACCCAAACCAGTTGGTAGAAATGGTTCACAACGTTCCAAAGAAATTCATGCTCATCACTACAAATTTACCTCTACCAAATGGTAGGCCAGGACCTAAAAGGGTTAAGAAAGATCTTATTATATAACTACTCATCCCCTTGCATTTGAAAAGTTTTTACATTAACTTAAAGCCAGTCTAATCCCACGTCCACTTCACAACCAATCACAAAGCTGCAACTTTGCATGAAGGCTGAATATCTTACCGCCGTGTCTGAAGACTCCAGGCAAACCCTAGTGGATGATGAGCAACATACTAGGTACTGTAATTACTGTAATAATTAGAAACTATTCTTATGAATGACTAGATAACTTTATTATGTAATGATGAAAATGTAACAGAATGTCTTTTCATCTTTCTTTTGCAGCCATGGATCATAAAATAATCATTTCTGCAGGTAAAACTTGACCATCTTTCTTTAGTTTCTAAAAACAGTTACATATGAATGCCTCATGATTTTCTGGAGAGTTTAGACATTTAATACAATATTAAATTATTTATCAAAAAAATAATGAAAAATATATATATATATTTATTCTTATAAAGTTGAAAATGAATCAAAACTTTGACAAATTGTGTGCATATGACGTCGTTTAGTTAGGTGATTAAGCAGTATTTTCTTATCGTGCTTCACTACCTCGGCTAAATGTGACCTGGAGTCAACAACATAACGCTGCTGATGATGCAACAGCATCCGGTGATTTAACACAGAGGAAACACTTGAGGGAGTTTGGTCTCTTTTTGCTCAAAACGTTTCTTTTGTTGGACTTACTGTCCCACACATAAAATACGTGGCTGTTCTGTGTCAGCATTTAAATGAATATTAAATCCATTGGGTTACATTACATCTTTTAAATCAGCCTTTCTCTAGTCGGGATTACATACAACATTTGTTTTCTTGGAGATTATGGTTTTAAGTAATTATTATTACACTTTTTATAAGTGGAAAGATTCTATTGAACTTTATGTAATAATGTGTTGTCCTGTCTGTGTGCTAAAACACTGTATAAGATACAATAATATACTGTATTCCTCAAGAGAAATTTATGTTTGAAAGTTTTGAGAAGCACAATGCTGTTATTATTGATGCCTTTATTTACACTCAAGTTGTTACCTCACAATCAAATGTTGGACATTTGGTTTGCAGTGAAGTTTTACATAAACAAACACGTGTGATCAGGATTTTGAAAGGATCACCACTGTGTCCTGTTGCAAGTCTGCGCAACTTTGTATTAAAAAAATACATATATTTCAATGATCATGTTTGTTTAAATGATACTTTTAATAAAAGCCCCTAACATGATTTCCAGGCAGAGAGGTCTTTCCATGACTAAATGACTTTCATGGTTTTGCAGGAGCATCTGAGGTGACGCAGGAAGGTGTGAAAAAGGAAAAGCTAATTGACTAAACAAATAAAATTTTTGCAAAAATGTAAAGCAGAAAAGGGAAATGCAACACATCCTGTTTTAAATGACAAATACAATCCTTTTTCTCCTAAACGAAGAAATATTTCTGCCACCCTGGTAAAAAAAAAAAACAAACAAACAATACAAAAACAAACAAACAAAAAAATAGTTACACGAGTGAGACAGCCGTTTGGTGGATTTTAACGACTCCAGTTTACATAAAATAATTGTTACAGCCAGTGTTTAGGCATCTTGAATGGAAAATAGCCATATGTTTATGCTATTATACCAAGGTTATTCTGAAAGTTATGAAGGAATGTTGAACTTGTAATGTTTTGGGAAAAATGTTTAATAATTGACATATATGTGCAACATTGTTCATTTCAGTGGTCTGTATATTTACAGCGAAGAGATATGTTTTATTTTGCTTGATGCTGAGAGAAATTACACATTTTATTTTGTGGTGCTAATCCAGTGAAAGACTGTTATATAAAATTGTTACTTTATGTACCAGAATTATTTTGTGAATACATGACAATGCAGATGTGTGTATCTTAAGAACTGTCCATGGAGAATAGTGTGAAACAGTGAATCTGTCTAAAGGGATTTTAGGAACAGAGCTAGTGATATCTTTGAGTTGAGTTCAAACAAGCTGAAATGAAAATGCTGATGTTTGTGAAACATGTTTAATAAATTCAGACGTGATCTGAGAGAGAGAGAGCACAAGATGCGCCGTGGTCTTACTTCCCTCTTTCACCTGCTTAAATACAGGAAACATCTCTGTTACTGTGGTCTTCAGCCCTGAGACCCGTAACACTAATATGGGTCACCTGGGCCCCCTTCTGGAGCCAAGCCTGGGGGTAGGGTACAGAGGGGAGCACCTGGCCGCCTGGCCTTTGCCCACAAGGCTGGCCCAGGAATGTGGACTCACCACATTCAAGAGAGGTCATTAGAGTGCAATGTGAACTTGGTGTGCCAGAAGCGGGGACCCTTGCAGTCCAATACTCGCCTGAAGAAGTTATCTGTAATGACCTAGAATGCCATATCTCTGGTGGGGAAGGAGCCTAAGCTGGTGAACCAAATTGTGCTGTTCCAGTTAGATAAGATGGGACTCACCCTAAAGCACAGCTTTATAGGTGCTGGTGCCTCGTCAGTTTTGGAGTTGCTGCCAGTAAGAGGCGCTGAGCAGGTGTGGGTAAACTCATGCCCCCCAACTTAGTGCCTGTACACTGTGGATTACCCCATTGGACAAGAAAATAGCAGACTGGGACTGACTTTTATTCATTGTTATGCACTTTTTCCGGGGACTCCCCGAACTCTTTCTGCTGCAGGACTACAATCCTTACATGGGCTATGATAGTAAGACCTGAAGGGGCATGACTGGGAGGAGTGGCAGCCCTGATCTGAATCCAAGTGGTATTCCTTGGCTAGACTTCTGTGCTTGTCACTGATTGTCCATAAGAATATAACACGACTGTGAAAACAACCAGCCGAAATGAGTTTCCTCTGCAGGGTGGCCAGGCTCTCCAGTAGAGATAGTGTGACAAGCTTCTCATCAAGAGGCACTAAATGAGGTGACTGGGGCGTTAGGTTAGGATGCCCTTTGGACACCTCCTTGGTGAGGTATCCTGGGCACGTACCACTGAGAGGAGACCCCAGGGAGAACCCAGAACATGCTGGAGGCATTGCATCCCTCAAATGGTCTGGGATCATCCTGGACAAGCTGGCATATGTGACTGGGAGAGGGAAGTCTGGGCTTCCATAACTAGGCTGCTACCCCTGCGATTTGACCCCAGATAACCCACAAGATAAAGGATGGAAATGGGAAGAAATGTCATCTCTTTTTTTAGGACACGTTCAAGTTATGCACTTTTGTCTTATTATCTCTTGTTCTATTCCTCTTTGTATTTTCTTATCTTCCTCTAATTATGTTTTGAACGGGTTATGTTCAAAACGGAAAGTGGTTTTATTTACTTTTGCTACCATGTAACGCAGTGTGTTACGTAAGCTCGGCTTCAACAGCACACAGAGCCCCAGAACAAGAAGTTGTAAACTGCAGCATCTGTATGCTACTGTACATAATAAATGTCTTTCTTCCATCAAGTCAGTCAAGAATGTGAAGTTTTGTAAAATTACTAACTGCATCTGTAAATGTACAAAACGTTCCCATATAATGTCTTCCATAAAATTAAGTATTGGTAGAAATGTCACCACTTTGTAACACCTGACAATTAAAACTATTAAAAAATTTAAAAAATAAATAATATATGGTCAATCATACGGTATGCCCTTGTTAAATGTTTAACATTTGTTTGTTTTATTTATTTGTAGTGTTTATATTTTCTATGATAAAGATGCTGTATTCTCTACTTAAAGTTTTTTTTTTTAACTGTCTGTATCTCAAACTGTTGTAGTGTAGGACAAACAAGGACCCAAATGCAGATTGGATGTGGATACTAGGACAGGTTTATTGTTCGCCTGGGCAGAATGGTAGGTGGCCAGGCAGGCAGGTTGGCGGGCAGGCAGGCAAGAATCATGCACTGGTGACAGAACAGACAGTAGTGAAACAAGCAGTTTAAATTCTTAAGCAGAAATGCTGCAATGGCCGAGAGCTGTTATCACAGATGAAACAACAATCAGGCGATGACTGGTGAACTGAGCTGGCCTTTTATCTTGCTGCTGCTGATTTCCTGATGAGAACCTGGTGTGGACTTGATTGCCAGGGAAACAGGCACACCCACTGCAGCACAGGTCAGAGCAGGAACCACAACAGTACCCCCCCCTCCACGGGAGCCACCGGGCGACCGAAACTTCTCCGGATGAGCACGACGAAAATCCCGGACCAGGGAGGCATCCAGAATAAATGAGCGCGGAACCCAGGCACGTTCCTCAGGACCATACCCCTCCCAGTCCACCAGAAACTGGAAGCCACGACCCCGACGCCGCACATCCAGGAGACGCCGGACAGAATAGGCAGGGCGACCCGCCACAAGCCGGGCGGGAGGAGGGGGTCTGGAAGGAGGGACGAGAGGACTAGAGGAAACAGGCTTGAGTTGGGAGACATGGAAAGAAGGGTGGACTCTCGGAACTGGGGAGTTTCAGTTTGACCACGGTGGGATTAATGATCCGCTCAACCTCAAAAGGACCCAAAAAGCGGGGGGCCAACTTCTTGGCATCAGTACGCAATGGAATGTTCTTTGCTGATAACCAAACCTTTTGGCCAGGTGCGTAATGGGGTCCAGGAGTCCGATGACGATCCGCCATGTGGCGGGTACGTACGGAGGCATGAAGGAGCGCAGTTCGAGCCTTCCTCCAAATCCGTCGGCAGCGGCGGATGTGTAGCTGGACCGACGGCACAGAAACCTCCTCCTCCTGTGCTGGAAACAGGGGCGGCTGATATCCCAGGGAGCATTCGAAAGGTGATAAGCCTGAAGCAGAAGAGGTAAGGGAGTTGTGAGCATACTCTACCCAGTCCAGATGGTCACACCAGGAGGAGGGGTTGGACTCAGCCACACATCTCAGGGCAGTTTCCAGATCCTGATTAGACCTCTCAGCCTGGCCATTGGTCTGAGGATGGAAACCAGACGACAGGCTCACAGTGGCCCGAGTGAGTGACAAAACGACTTCCATACCTGGGATGTAAATTGGGGTCCTCTGTCTGATACTATGTCTGTGGGCAGACCATGGAGCCAAAAGACATGATGAACAAGTAAGTTGGCTGTCTCCTTGGCAGTAGGAAGTTTGGGAAGGGCAATAAAGTGAACAGCTTTGGAAAAGCGATCAACAACTGTGAGGATGGTGGTGTTACCTCTTGAGGCTGGAAGACCAGTGACGAAGTCCAGAGCAATGTGCGACCAGGGTCTGCTTGGAACAGGTAATGGACGAAGAAATCCTGCAGGTGGCTGATGCGATGACTTACTGCGTGCACATGTCGTACAGGCTGCAACAAACTCCCGGACATCTTTATCCATTGTGGGCCACCAGAATCTGCATCTCAGAAAAGAAAGTGTTCGCACAGAACCAGGGTGGCATGCTAGGCGGGAGGAATGTCCCCACTGGAGGACTTGGGAACGTACAGAATTGGGGACATAAAGGCGGTTACGGGGACCTGTGCCAGGGTCAGGCTGTTGCTGTTGGGCCTCTCTAACCCTGTCCTCCACCTCCCAGGAAACAGCGGCTACAACACAGGTTGCAGGTAAGATGGTATCAGGTGAAACTGCAGTCTTGGGTGGAAATTGGCGAGAGAGAGAGTCCGGTTTCTGGTTTTTGGACCCAGGTCTGTATGACAGCGTGAAGTGGAAGCGATTGAAGAAAAGAGAACGGGCCTGTCGGGGATTCATTTGTCTAGCAGACTGTAGGTATTCCAGGTTCTTATGGTCAGTCCAGATGAGGAATGGCACTTTGGATCCCTCCAATCCACTGCTCCAGGGCGAGTTTGATGGCTAAGAGTTCCCTATCACCGACATGGTAGTTCTGCTCAGCTGGTGTTAGACGTCGAGAGAAAAAGGCACAAGGATGTAACTTCTGAGACTCTGGGGATCGTTGGGACAAGAGAGCTCCAACGCCGACATCTGAAGCATCAACCTCCACCACAAATTGATGGTTGAGATCAGGGTGGAGGACAGGAGCAGTGGTGAATAGATCCTTTAACTTGACAAAAGCCTGAGCCGCCGGCTCAGACCAGACAAATGGGACTGTAGGCGATGTAAGTCTTGTCAGGGGAGCTGCGATGCGGCTATAATTGCGAATGAATCTGCGATAAAAATTAGCAAAACCCAAGAAACGTTGCAGCTGCTTGACAGAAGTTGGGACTGGCCATTCGGTAACAGCTTTGACCTTCTCAGGATCTGCTCGGACCTGCCCACTCTCAAAAATGTATCCGAGAAAAGAAACAGTGTTCTTATGAAAATCACACTTCTCGGCCTTAACGAATAGGCGATTCTCCAGAAGTCTCTGCAGGACTTGTCGGACATGTTGTATATGTTCGGTGAGGTTGTGGGAAAAGATGAGGATATCGTCTAAATAGACGAAAACAAAACGGTTCAGGAAGTCTCTCAGCACATCATTAACTAAGGCTTGGAAAACAGCAGGGGCATTACAAAGTCCAAAAGGCATGACTCGATACTCAAAATGGCCGAGTGGGGTCTTGAAGGCTGTCTTCCACTCATCTCCCTCTTTTATCCTGACCAGATGATATGCGTTGCGGAGATCTAGCTTTGTGAAGATTGAGCCATGGAGAGAGTTGAAGGCAGACTCAAGATGTGGCAGAGGATACTTATTCTTTATGGTTATAGCATTTAATCTCCGGTAGTCAATACAAGGCCGAAGAGAACCATCCTTCTTAGAGACAAAGAAAAAACCTGCGCCAACGGGTGATGATGAGGAAGAAGAAGGTCTAATTAAATCAGCAGCCAGCGAATCCAAAATATATTTCTCCATGGCCTCAGTCTCTGGCTTAGAAAGATTGTACAGACGACTGGCTGGCAACGGAGCCCCAGGTAACAAGGTCTATGGCGCAGTCATATGGTCGGTGAGGAGGAAGAGAAAGGGCCCTCTCTTTACTGAACACCTCAGCGAGGTCATGGTAGGCTAGAGGAATGTCTGACAAATCCTTAGAAGTGGGACAATGACTGGTAGTGGTTATACCAGATGGGACGGCAGAGTGAAGACAAGTTGCATGACAATAAGAACTCCAGTTAATAATCCTCCCAGTAGTAGTAGTATTGTGTAACGATAACCAGGGGTGTCCTAAAACCAGGGGTGAATTTGGTGAGTTTACAACAAAGAAACTGATAAACTCCTGGTGATTTCCCGAAACAATTTGTTTAACCGGAACAGACTCTTGGGTGATGGAGTAAAGAATGCTACCATCCAGAGCCCGGGCAGAAACAGGAGGGAAGAGAGACTCCAGGTCTAGATTAATCCTTGCAGCCCATTCCTTGTCAATAAAGTTTGCTTCAGCTCCAGAAGCCACTAAAGCCTGTACTGGATGAGAGAAACCCTTGACATATAGCACCGCTGGAATGAGTCTTTGTGTGGGGAATTACCTTTGGAGTGGTGGTCGTCAGTACTCCCACAGCTACTGACGACCCAGATCTTTTGGCCGTTCTGTGCAGACAGCTCTCTGGTGTCCTGGTCTTCCACAATAAAAACAAACTCCTGTGTCCCTCCTCCTCTGTCGTTCCTCCGTGGACAGATGAGCTCGGCCCAGCTGCATGGGCTCCTCGGACTGTGTTGTGCTAGGAAGGGAAGGGCGGACCGCTCCGATGGTGGAGCTGGGAAAATACAGCTCAGAACGAGTCTGCCGCTCTCTGTCTCTCCCGTAAGCGGTTGTCCAGCCTTATTGAGAGGGAAACCAGGTCGTCCAGGGAATCTGATGCATCACGGGTGGCAAGCTCATCCTTAAGCCGGCTGCTTAAACCATTTGTGAAGATTCCACAAAGAGCCTGATCATTCCAGCCCGAATCCGCAGCCGCAGTCCTGAAATCCACAGCAAACTCAGCAACACTCATTTTTCCTTGTCGGAGATTAATCAGCCGCTTAACGGCATCGCCCCCTCTCACTGGATGGTCAAACACCTTCTTCATCTCATCCATAAAAGCTGGATAAGACATGTGCCTGAAACCCTGCCGTTCAAACGCTGCTTCTGCCCATGACAAAGCCTTGCCCTCCAGAAGTCCGATGACGTAGGAGATCTTGGATTTGTCACTGGCATAAGTGATGGGCTTCTGGTCGAACACAAGTGAGCATTGGAGTAAGAACCCTCTACATTTACCCAGATCCCCGGCATAAGGTTTGGGGTCCGGGATGTGTGTCTCTCTTACCGGGGTGGCAGAAGCGGTAGGATACCTGGATGAGTCAGGAACCTGTTGCTGATCGGGAGCAGGCTGTACCAGACCAGCCACATGACTGGTGAGTTGAGACAACTGCATAAGGATGGTGTGGTAATTCTGGTCCAAAGTTAGAAGCATCTGCTCATGTCGAGCTAAGTGAGCATTCTGACCGGATAGGGCTTGCTGAAGTTGTCCGGCGGCGCCTTCTGGGTTAGAATCTGCTGGATCCATACCTGATGGCCTGATTGTTCTGTTGTAGTGTAGGACAAACACGGACCCAAGTGCAGATTGGATGTGGATACTAGGACAGGTTTATTGTTCTCCTAGGCTGGTTGGCGGGCGGGCAGGCAGGCTGGTTGGCGGGCGGGCAGGCAGGTTGGCGGGCGGGCAGGCAGGCAGGTTGGCGGGCGGGGGGGCAGGCAGGCAGGTTGGCGGGCAGGCAGGCAAGAATCATGCACTGGTGACAGAACAGACAGTAGTGAAACAAGCAGTTTAAATTCTTAAGCAGAAATGCTGCAATGGCCGAGAGCTGTTATCACAGATGAAACAACAATCAGGCGATGACTGGTGAACTGAGCTGGCCTTTTATCTTGCTGCTGCTGATTTCCTGATGAGAACCTGGTGTGGACTTGATTGCCAGGGAAAAAGGCACACCCACTGCAGCACAGGTCAGAGCAGGAACCACAACACAAACTTTGGTTCACAGATGATCGCCTGTCCCAGTTGTGCTTGAGTTAATAATAACAAATAATAATAATTGTATTCGGTACTTAGAGGTTATAACAACTTGTGTGTCCATCTTTGTTTCGCAGATGATCGCCTGTACCAGTTGTATAAAATAAACCTGACTTGGAGTGAAGCTCAAGCTTTTTGCCTGAAATTTGAAGCAGACCTGGCCACTGTAGACAGCATGGAGGATCACAAGCGGCTGGTAGAGAGCATCGGCAATGCCAGTGTGAAGGATGCTTGGATTGGTCTGACAAGATCATCAACGGATCAGTTTGTGTGGTCGGACGGCTTTGGAAAGGAAATACTTTACAACTACAATCCACTAGAAGGTGACTGTGTTTGGATGGTGCCCAGCGGACATTGGACAGCAGATACGTGTGACAAACAGCTCAGTTATATTTGCATGACATGTAAGTGACCGTAATGATAACTGGTTTTCCCTTTATAGCTCTGATGATGATCCAGTGGGATGATGATGACTGTAATATGAGACGTCCCTTTGTTTGCAACTTTGGTAAGTAAGCTCATTTACCATAATATTCCAAAGATATTAATTAGTATTAATACTTCTAAAAAAAGTGTCAGTGATTATGTCTTTAGCAGACTTCACATCCTCTAATCAGTGTGTTGGTAGCTCTTTGGAAGAGAGCACCATGGTTAAATAAATAGGCTCTGAAGATTGATGGGAATGTCTGAGAGGAAGTTGGAGACAACCTTTTCTGAAACCTGAACACTCCATTAAATCTGCAATCTGCTACAGTTTCATGCAATAAGCTTCTCCTCCTGGGGTTCATTTATGGACGTAAATATACATGCACAAAAAACTGGAATGGTGCTGTGGGGATTTTTTAGTCTTGTCATGCATTGTCCTGGTTTCCTTTTTCATTTAGTAATTTTCCTCCTTTGTGTATTTGGTTTAGCTTCTTATTTCCTATTCATTAGTTCACCTGGTTTAATTTAGTTAATTCAGTCCACCGGTGTCTTGTGTTCTCTGTGTATTTCATTAGTATTGTCAAGTTATTGACAGAACATCTATTGGTGCTTTTCAATATTTTTAATTTTTTGATGTGGTTTTGATTTCTTTTGTCCAGTTTATGTTGCTTGAGCATAGTCAAGTAAGAAATAAACTGTCAAAACTGAAACCTGTACCACTTGGCTTCTGCTCTGCTTGCCAGTTTATTGTTGTTTAGTTGTCCTCCTGTGTAGTTATCTTCCATGTAGTTATTCCTGTGGTGTGTGTATGTTAAATGTTCTCACCTGCCATCCACTTGCCTCATGTCTCCTCTTACCTGGATATGGGTCCACACCTTCAAGACCCCGTGACAAATGCTGCTTTGCTCACATAGATATTACCTCAAATTAGATATTTCTTCTGAGGATTTCATGCTGGTTCGGAGGGTGTGCTGCAAGGAAGATTTTTTTTTTTTGCATATTTTATTGCTCTTTCAAGGCTTGTTATGATGAGTCTCCATGGCAACAAGGACTTGTTTACAATCGGGATTAACCTCTCCCAAAGTAGGATTATCAGTGAAACAACCCGATGGAGTTGAAAAGAAAGAGAAGAGGATGATGAGCGGGAGTCAGACAGCGGAGAAAGCGATGGATATTTAAACCATTTCTCTGGACCGTCGTCATGGGTAATGTGATCACTAGCTAACAAAACAGACGAGCTCGAGATGCTAACAAGGCCTCAGAAAGAATACAGAGTGCAGTAATATGTGCTTCACCCAGACATGGCTGCATGAACACATCCCTGACTGTAATGTGTCTGTACCGGGCTTTAAAACGGTCCGTGCAGACCGCAGTAGACAACACAGCTGAAAGCTAAAGGGTGGTGGAATTGCAGTGCTGGGTAACCAGCGTTGGTGTCATACTGGACATATTACTGTCAAGGAGAAGATATGCACAAGGGACATCGAACTGTTAGCTGTGAGCTTCCATCCATATTATTTACTCAGAGTTTACTTGTGTTATTCTGGTAGCGGTTTATATAATACCTGGTACCGCACCAGACACAGCCTGTGACGTCATCAGCTTTTTCGTTGCTCGGCTACAAACACAGCATCCAAACTCATTCATGGCAATCTCTGGAGACTTCAACAGTGTCTCCCTTTCTGCAACTCTACCAACATTCCAGCAGTTTGTCAGCTGCTCCACCAGAGAAAATAAGATCTTGAGCTTATTTTATGCAAATATGAATAATGGATACAGTTGTTCTGCCCTGCCTCCTTTAGGAAGATCTGACCAAAATCTGGTTCTTCTCTCCTCCACCTACAAGCCCATCGTTCAGCAGCAACGCCATGACTGAGTGTGTGACAGATTACATAAACTTCTGTGTGGACAGCATCGTCCCAACAAGAACAGGGAGGTGCTTCCCCAATAATAAACCCTGGATCACCAGTGATCTGAAAAAGCTGCTGAACATCAAAAAGAAAGCCTTCAGGGATGGAGACAGGGAGTTATTGAGGGCAACACAAAAACAACTTAAAACACAAACTAAGAAGTGCAAGGAGGACTACAGGAAGAAGTTAGAAAGTCAGCTCCAGCAGAATAACGTGAGGGATGTGTGGTCTGGAATGAAGAAGATCACCGGCTTCAAGTTAAAGGGGGACCAGCCTGATGGAGGTCTGGACAGAGTGAATGAGCTGAACATATTCTTCAACAGGTTCAGTTCACCCTCTACCTCCAGCCCAACAGACCACACACCCTCCATAAGCCCACTGCTTTCCTGTCACGCCTCCAATCTGTCACCCTGCAGCTCAGTGATGGACCAGAACACAGCTTCATCTCCCTCCACATCATGACATCCTGAGACCTCCACCTTGTTTGTCTCCTGCAATCAGGTTATGAAGCAACTTGAGAAACTGAACCAGAACAAGGCTGCAGGTCCAGATGGTGTCAGTCCCAGAGATTTCAAGACCTGCTCAAAACAACTATGTCTGATTCTCCAGCACCTTAGGCAACACAAGTCTGAGACAAAATAGAGTCCCACTGCTGTGGAAAACCTCCTGCCTTGTTCCAGTGCCTAAAGAAACACAACCAGCTGAACCAAGTGACGACAGACCAGTTGTCCTGACATCTCACATCATGAAAGTCCTGGAGAGACTCTTACTGGCTCACCTCAACAAGCAAGTAAACACCTTTCAGGACCCATTACAGTCTGCATATCGTAATGGACTTGGGGTTGAAGATGCCATCATATACCTGCTCCAGAGAGCACACTCTCATCTGGACCATTCAGGCAGCACTCTGAGGGTCATGTTCTTTGATTTCTCAAGTGCTTTTAATACCATTCAGCCTGCTTTGTTATGTGAGAAGCTCCATAAATTCCAGGTGGATACCTCCACAACCACCTGGATCTATGACTACCTCACAAACAGACTCCAGTTTGTGAGACTGAAAAGTTGTGTGTCTGAGATGGAGGTCAGCAGCACTGGTGCACCACAAGGAACTGTACTCTCACCATTCCTCTTCACGCTGTACACCTCAGACTTCCAGTACAACTCTGAGTCCTGTCATCTGCAGAAATACTCTGATGACTCTGCAGTTGTGGGGTGTATCAGGGATGGACAAGAAGCAGAGTACAGAGAACTGGTCAGTCAGTTTGTTAAATGGGTGCGGTGACAATCATCTCATATTAAATAGCAGCAAAACAAAAGAGATGATTGTTGACTTCAGGAAGAACAAGAATAAACAAAGCACGGTTTCCATCCAGGGAGAGGAGGTGGTGGAGGAATACAAGTATCTTGGAGTTCAGCTGGACAACAAACTGGACTGGAAATGCAACACTGACTACATCTACAAGAAAGGTCAGAGCAGACTGTACTTCTTAAGGAAGCTGAGATGGTTTAACGTCTGCACCAAGATGTTGCATATCTTTTATAATTCTGTTGTGGAGAGTGCAGTCAGCTTTGCAGCATCTGCTGGGGTAGTAGCATCAGAACCAGAGGCTTGGAAGAGAATCAACAAACTGATCCAGAAAGCTGCTTCTGTGCTTGGAGTAACTCTGGAGCCGCTGGAGCTGATTGTCCAAAGAAGAATGCTGCACAAGCTGATGAAGATGATGGAGGATTCTTCACACCCTCTCCACAACACAGTGATGAAACAACAAAGTGTGTTCAGTGAGAGGCTTCTTCAGGTCCGATGTTAGACTGAAAGATACAGAAGATCATTCCTGCCAGCAGCCATCAGCCTCCGGAACAAGACCTCCTCAAATTAATTATTATATACTACAATATTGAATTTCCCTTTGGGGATTAATAAAGTATTTTTCATTCATTTTCATTTTTCATTTTCATTCATTATTGAAGGGAAATTTAGGGTGAACTATGTTGCTTTTCCATGTAAATGACCGTTGTTGTTTTTGGACTTTAGATCCGAAACTGAAGAAAAAGAGCTTTGTGGTGAAAATGAAGTTCACCTCCAATGTGAATCTGGATCTTCTTGCAGAGAAGGATTCACTCCTGCAGCAGGTGAGGGAACTAGACACACACTGACGTAAAGGAAACCAAATCCTCCTTCATGTGTTCATATGTTCACGCAGCTGCAGGCCCAGCTGAAGATGAAAGGCTTGACTGATGTCACGATCGGCTGGCGAACAGACAATAGTCAACAGTGTGAAGAAGGTAAAGATGATGGCAGGAAATTAGCTGGTGTGTGAGTTTTACTACATGTGAACTGATGCAGTAAACAATCTAATTAACTATATATATAAACCAATGAATCATTTATTGATCATGCATTCATAAAGTAAGGATTAAACAACGCTGAGCCGTGCATTAGATGGTTTTAATGCTCAGCATGCAGCGCAAGTGGTGTTGATAGTAGCTTCAAAATACTTTTTACAAACCTTGCTAAATATGCAAAGGTTTAAGACCTATGTTATGCTGACCTTGTAGCTTTTATGCTAAACAAACGTTGTCAAGCTACAGCCTATTCTTTTAATTGAAAAGCCAGCTGATCTGAACCAGTTGATTAACGCGTTACTATATCTGTAACGGAGTGATATTACAGTGATTTAACTTGCTGAATTACATGTGTGTGTATAAGCAAAAATACCACAGCACGTCAGTATTAGAATTATAACTGAAGATAGATTAGTTTTTATTCTTATTTGGCATCAAAATGTATATTATTTTAATCCAAAAATGACTGAAAATCAATTTATCTATATTTCACACAGGCTGTTGAACAGAGGACATTCATGTTCTTCGGATTGGAAAGGTTGTGGAGGATCAGCTGTTTAACAAAGACAAATACACAGATATGATCATCTAAGTTTGAAATCTACAAAGTGCATATCAATCATTACTTCTGAGAAAAAACTCTTTATTTTGTTTCTACTCGCTAGCTCTATGTGAATACTAAAACTCAGTGTGCAGTGTTGATGTGTGGAGAGTTTAGTCTCTGACACACATTGTCGAAGGAGTTTAGTACAAACCTGTGGGAAAACTGAACAATGTGGTTTTCATGTGAATTACAGTTGCTGTCATTAACATGTGGAGAAACCAGTAGGAACACAACTTGAGTTATAACTTAATGCAGAAAACATTTTTGTCATTTTTGAAGTGTTTTAGAAGTTTTGTGTGTTTGAATGTTTTGCAGCAAATTTACTCTGAACAAATTTAATACTTTTTTTTTTTTCCCCCAAAATTCTTGTTTATTCTGATTAATGTTATCAGAGTTTGTTCAAATAAGACAATGTAAAGTAGATCATCTGAACATGTTTGTTAGGTTGCAATAAAATAGAATATAAATAAATGAAATCTTTGCCTGATTCACATCCTGATAATTTATGTACCAATACAGAGGCTGCTTTCAGCTGATTGAAAGTGTCTTATGTATTCTCTTATTGCTATTTTACTGATTTATACCTGTAAACATGTTCACTTATTGAACGACTGTCATTGTGGAACTGCTGGTGTTGGCCTATCGGCAGCTCCATAAACCATGTGGCTTCTGCATTCCTATGATAGAAACCTATTGGAAGCACTATCCGCTGGCTAAAGTGTCGAAGTCAGGTGACTGATGGAGCGTGAAATTATTGGCTGAATACCAGTTCAATGCTATCCTCGACTGACCAGCTATTCCAGTGGCCCGGATGTCAAAACCGCTTTTCTGACGGTGAATTTTAACCACCAAATTTTCCCTGTTGAATTTCGGCAGCCTGAATTTTTTTTTCTTTGAATTTTAAAACTTGAAAACATAATAGCGAAAATAAACTATTAGAAAATTGAAGCATTTAAATCAATCAATGAAATTCAGAAATTTTAATTCACTGCATAAAATTTTGGTGCTTAAAATTCAAAGACTTGTAAAATTGAGAATCTGGTGGAACAGATTTACTTCCATACGTTGGGATGGAGTCGCATTTATTTTCTACAAATATTTTGGAAATAGGACATAATTGTCCTCTTGCTTAAAGCATGTGACTTAATGTGAATTCCAAATTATTTCATGGTTAACATTTGTAAGGAGCTTTATATCTTTATTTCTGTTTTACCCTGCTCCAACATGGTTCAATAAAGAATCAATGTGTCTTCTTGTCTGTGTCGTCATTTTGGAGAGCGAGGCGCTGGAGGTAGAGAACATGACTGAAGGATAAATGTAACTCACATGACCTCTCCTTACAGCTAACATCTGCAGAAGCACATCTGTGAATGTTGATGTTAAATTTTAAAGCCAATAGGCATCAACAGCAGAAGACATCAGGTGATACTCTACCTGCTCAGACCATGTTAAAGCTATGAAGAAGAGGTTTTCTGCTCTGATGAGTCATATTTTCTTGATGTGTTTGGAGGAGGAGCTGTGACCGGATGCAATGGAGAAAAGAACATGAAAAAACATTTCTTGTTGGTGATGTCGTAGTTAGGGATGTAAACCACCAGTTTGATCACGATGTCTTATGAACTTATTGGATAGCAACTCATTTATCCCAATTCAGTCATGTTACGACCTCCATGGTGTCTCGGGGTGAAACGGGGGTGGCAACACAAAATAAAATGGGAAAGTAAAAGTTCAGAAAAAAAACTGGATTTTATTTATAGGGGGATTCAAACAAAGGAAACAAGAGGAGACAATATAAAACAGAAGCAAAATCCACTATTTAACAAAAGAAGCTCCAAATGCCAACAAAGGTTCTAATCACAGACCAAAACAAAAACCAGTCAAAGACAGCAAACCAAAAAGGGAAAGCCAAAACCAATCTCTGCCGATATGCAATTCTATGGCCGTCGACACCAAGCAGGAGGTGGCAAACTGTGTCACGATCAGACACAGCTGCCCTGAATTCAGGTGATGAGGCTCTTTAAGCATGCTGGTGTCCTTGTGGATGACCAATGGGGAAAGATCCTGAGGAGGCGTCCACCAATCCTGAGCTGTGATTGTACGGGTGGAGCCGAGGGATGGCAGCCAACAGTCGATTGGCTCAGGAGTCTTTCCATTTACGTACAGACCCGCAGACTCAGGGTCATAACAAGCCAAGATCCGATTACATTTCAATTTGATTTAGGATTGATATGAAATATTATCACAAGTAGCTGAAAAGTCTTTTTTTTATTCATAATAAAAACCCAAAAAGTATCTTAAACAGGGGTGGGGAACCTGGGTCCTCAAGGGACAGAATTGTGCAGGTTTTCCATGTATCCCTGGTCCAGCAGACCGGATTCAAATCAAATGGATCCAGTAGCTTATCAAGATGTGAATTCATTCATGCGAATCTGGTATGTTGGGAGACATTGAAAACTTTAAGGATGAGGTTAAAGGCTTCCAATCCCTGATATAAAACATGCTTTAACATTTTTATTCCTGATTTTAAAAAGTCATAACAATAACAGACTGATGATAAATAGAAAACAATGTGTCAAAACAGAACTGTTTTCAAAACAAAAGTGTGTTTGATAAATGTGTCAATGTCATTGGCCCATTGACCACATGATTGACATATAGATCTAGCTCAATGATCAGGGGTGTAACATGGTGCAGAAGAGGATTTTTGTAACACTTTGCCAATAAATATTTGAACAAAAAAACACCGTAACATGCCAAAAGTAAACTGAACTGGACTGAGTTTGTTCACTTAAAATGCAAATTAGCCTGCAACAACTGTGGCCATGAGTTTGTCTCGTACGATATAAGGGAAGTGATTTGGTCTTTCATTAAATTTAGCCTGATTTAAATGTAACTACACATAAGGCCCGCATAATACAAGTAATACAATGTTAATGTACATATAAAGTACTTTAGTTACTTAAATTAGCTTGTAACTGAAAAAGAGCAGCAACTTTTCATAAACCCAGAGCTTTATGTGGAAGGTTTTTTGTACATTGTTATTCAAAAATCAATATATATATATTAAGTACAGGAAGTTTAGTAATGTACCTACACTGTGATGCAAAATGTAGATAATCTTTGTATTCATTTACAAGATCCACAGAAAAAAAGCACTTTACTTTACAGGTTGTTAAGGAAGTCTTCGCCATAGTGGATCATCTGTTTCAGTGGATGCAGTATCTGAACATTCATTTCAGTACTTGTTTCCACTTCTGAGCTGTAGTTCTTCACAGGAAAGATGCAGTTCAGTGGAATACCCAGCAGCTGGTGAAGCTTCTCAAGCTGAAAGTCAGAATAAAATGTTCTTTTTAATCATTATCTGTAAGTTGGTGACTAAATAGGATTCTACAAAACCCACCAGTGGTCATGAAGTGGAAAAATAAGCCTCATAACATCTAATTTCCTCCTTATTCTTCACATTCTGATATTGTTTAACCCATAAGATCCGTGAAAGACATGATACATACAGTTTCTGAGACATATGGCATCAATTTATGGTACAAACTTTGACCAAAACCCTGTTAAACACAATCTGATTTTTGTCTTCTGTCCCTTACTGAACACCAGAAAGAAGATTACACTGTAAAAATTTTGACATGGTTGATATCCTGCTGCAACATTTGAAAACCTGCAGATGCTTTCACTAAACACTGCACTGTCCTTTCAGGAAGAGCTTTCTTCTGGTCTCTTCTGCACAGAAAGCTGCATTATGTCCCTAAAATCCACATTATAAAGAATGTCAGTGATCATAAGTGTTGGGATTACTGACTATGTTACACAGTTTGAGGCTGAAATATGATCTTGAAAGACAGTTTCTGCTCTTTGTGTGCTCCGATGCAGACATATAATTTTTATTTTTGACAAGCCATCAGTCCCATTTCTGCCCAGTTAGTCTGTATCGGACCAGTCTAAGTCATGCCCCAGAGACCAGTTCTAATGAAAATGGACATAAGATTGAAAAGTGTCACAAACTGCTTGTTTTAAATGTCAAGATGGATATGTAACATCATTCACAGATAACACCCAACCCCCTCCCTCCATTTTTACATAGTAAAACGTGTGCAAAGTAATTTCACAACAAAAAATATACAAGCTGATTAACTAACAGCAGGCATTGAGGGTTGTGTCTTTTAATGGTGCACAAAAAAAGCATGATTATTGGTACGTCCAACGTAATGTCTAATATGGGGCCTTTCACGGCCTGTTCTGTGTGTGTTGGGAGGAAAAAATGTACATATATTAACTTAACACCCGCAGTGTCATTGATTAAACCAAAGAGCAATGTTGCTGATAGAAACTGTGTCTATATTCAACACGTTTCAAAAGGACGTGCAGCCAGTCTGTGTGCGTTATTGTGCAAATGGCTGCGGTTATTGTCACAAGAAGGAGACACTGAAACAAAGTAGAACGTGTTCTTCACCTCGTGTGAAGACTGGTGGGATAAACAATCATCAAAATCATATGGCTTATCCAGCATTTTGGAGCTTTTAGACAAACTCATGATGGATGTGGAGATGAGTCACACACACCTGCAGATGACAGATGTTACATGTCGCAACTTGGATCCCCCAGATGTGCAGTTCAAGTCCTAAATGTCACGTGTGGCTGGATTGGTCACGGTTATCAGGTTTCCACGCACGCGGCGGTCATTAACTGAAACCAAAAAGTTTTTTTTTTCCAGTAGCTGGATTTCTTATTTTTCTTTTATTTACTTTCTAATGTCTTTATTCCATCTTTTTCCTTCGTCCCCTTTTTACATTTAACCCGTCACCATTAACTTTTTAATGAATTTGCTCCCATTCAGCGTTTATTTGAGTGTCAATCAAATTTATTTGCCATGTCGTGTTTTTTTTCTACAAACTTGCCATGCTGCAAACCAAATCAGGCGCCAAACCCTTATTTAAACAGAGTCTGCAACATGTTTGCATCTGCCGCCCAGTAACACAATCATGGAAAATTCTAGATTGGACACACAGATTGGGAACATAACAGATCCGGCTTTAGCTGTGGCCATGTGACTGTTATACATGCATCCATGTCAAAGAACTGGTGTTCGCATTTTGAGTTTACACACGGGGGGGCGGGATTTGGCATGGTGGCAACAGGTTCATTTGGACCAATCAGCATTCTCAAATGTGCATAATATGCTGATTGACAGCAGAACTTACCAGTTACATAACAATTAGACTTTTTAGGTAATTTCATCCCCAAAAACGATAGGCCCCTAAACTCCGTGGGCCCCTGGGCTTCAGCCCAGGTAAGCCCGTGCATTAAGGCGGCCTTGCCTCTGACCATTTAAGAACTCGAGAGATTTCTGCTTTTCATGAATGGAAATCCAAAAACACATCATGAGTTACAGAAATGTACCTGCTGCTTCAGATGCTTGCTCTTGTACATGTTCCTGATGTCTTTTTTCACCTCAGGACAGGCATCATCCACTTTGGTGAGAATGGCCATTTGAGGAATCTCTGTTGACACAGAAGCACCGTCAGTGTTTGAAGGAAACTTTATTTAATTTAATTTATCGTATTGTTTTAACTGAAATATTTGTATTTTATTGATGAAATGCGTTTGTGACACAAGTTGAATCTTTTCTTACCCAGTCTGCTGGCTGTCAGTCTGACTTCTCTCATTTTTTTCACAACTTCATCGGTTATTATATCCAGTGTGTCAGCAGCAACAACAGAAACCAGAACATGAATTTTGTCAGCCAGAGAAGGAGACTGGTTGTAGCTACGATTCTCCTCTACCAGCGGACGATCAGGAACGAACTGGAAAATCAATGAAATTAAGAGAAAACCTCTGTTAGTGTTTTGACTGAAAGGTATTTCCCGTTAAAATGGGATAAAACAGGAAATGTGTAACTTGTTAGGAAAGTTTGGACCTCGTAACCTTCTGCCACTCGTCCCCTCAGGGCCAGTTTGAGATCTTCTGAACAGACGCCACTCTTCTGTGGCTCCAACCCCATGATGTCGTTGAAGACAAAATTACAATATGCTCTGCTGCTGTCATCCTTGGTGATCTTAAAAGTTTTGTACTAAAAGAAAATGGAAGCGTTATTCATATTAACATTATTTGCAACAAAAGATATAAATCAATCTTCTGAGAAAACAACAAGATGGCCAGATGACTTCTGTCCTGCCGGAATATTATAAAAAAATAATAAAAGCTGTTATTTTAATTGTAAATGAATACATTTTAATACCTTTATGGTCCAGCTTTTTCCAGCAATTGCATCTGTCAAAGCCCGACCAGACATTCGACCAAGTATAGCACTTTGCACCGAGTTAATGTAACTGGACTTGCCGGCACCGATTGGTCCATGTAGCAGGATTCTGAGATGACCAGTGTCCTCATTATGAGGTTTGTAAGATTTGAGGAAAACACAAATTTCCTGATCTGTCCTGTTGATGAAAGACAATGTTAACAACAACAACAAAAATAATAATAATAATAATAATAATAATAACTAGAACCAGCTATTATTGAAATAATAGCAAATGTGAATGCCCATTTATTGAACTTTGCTGAATGATTGAAATGAAATTGCATGAGTATAAGAAATTGAAAAAAAAATTCACATGTGATTCTTTTTTTAATTGCCCCCAGTGGGATTTGAACCCATGAACTCCTGTAGTGAAACACACTGACTTACTCACTATGCTGCTAGTACTCTTAGTCACACCTTGGAAAAAGCGTTTAAATATTTTCCATTTGGGACGGGAACGCCTTTTTTTCACTTCCTGCAGGGTGTAATTAGCGGGATTGCAAAAACATGTGCAAGGTTGAACTAAACTCCAGTAAAGATTTGACAGACTTTATTGTTCAATGTGAAAAACTTTTTTTTTGAAGTTGTTTAAGATTTCTCAAAGTGTTGAAATGTTGCAGGGAGCAATGTTGGAACAAATCCTTCAAATTTAACTGAGACATTTGCAAATAAATTCCTTTGCTCCTTGAAGTGTGCAGCTGAGACCAACAGTTCACATTGAGCAGCCTGTAGAACTGCATGCCATCACAAAAGCAACAGATGACAGACGACAACAGAGCTGTATGTTAAATGCTGCATTTGAACCAGTGCCTTGTATGTGTACTTTGTACCAGTGCACAAAATGGACCAATCGCTGAGCTGAATCTTTGCAAGGTCCAATCCGCATTTGGTTGGAAGGACTTTCATACAATCACAAGGCAGAATTTATTTTTACAAAATGCTAAATATCTTAAAAACTACTAAGTTTTAAATTAAAAAGATTCGTAGCACACATGTCCTGAAGGAGCTGCACAGTTTAAGATCTGAATGACTGAAGTTACCTCAACGGCGCAGAAGTAGTAGGACGGCAGAAATTTGGTGGAATAATAATAAAAATGGCCAAACAGGATCTCAATAATGTGAATGCCCCCATGGGCATTCACATTAATAAAGAAGGAAAGGAAAAGTATGGAACAGAACCACTGATACAACCACACTGAGTTTATGTCTGTCATACTCACTTTGGCAGTTTCCTCCACGGTTCTGTTAAACACACTAAAGAGAAGATTTCATATTTAAAATGGTGTTTAAAAGCATTTTCATGCTGCTTCCATGGCAGTAGATGGAACATTTAGCGTGTTAAAGAAGGAGCATTCATATATACATATATATATATATATATATATATATATATACATATATATATAAATATACATATATATATATATATATATATATATATATATATATATATATATATATATATATATATATATATATATATATGCAAAGACAAAAAACAAACAATATAACCAAAAAAAAAAAAAAAAAGACATGAGACATGAATAATAAAAGACATGAATTGTCTTTTATCTATCAGGGTTAACAGGAATTTTGTTCTTTACCTCATTGCTCCATAATATTCATTTAATTCTACCAGAAAGACATGCTGGAATATCCACAATGCACCAGTCTCTCATGGAGTTTCACAGAAACTGAAAGGCAAACAGGGATTTGTATAACAATCAGACTCTTCAAGAGGATTCTTTGTGATTTTTTCACTTCATAATCAGCCATTGAAACAGACCATGAACCCCTACACGACACAGAACAAAGTTTCTTTCGTAGAAATGTCAGAGACAACAATGAATGCAATGAAAATAAATAGGTTATTACCTGCTTTGTGTCAAATTGGCTAAATATTTATTCAGATTTTAACTGGAGAAAAACAGTCCAATGAAATGTTTAAGTGAAAGTGAAACAATGATAGTCACATTCACTAACAATATTCACTACAGCAACAATCTAAATCAATACAATAAATATACATACTATGCTTTTATTTGGACCAGTTTCTAATTAGACTCTGACTTTATTTAGACTTTATCCAGTCTTAAATTCACAAACACGATTTGCTTACCTCGCTTGTCTCTGCAGTATGACTGTAGGAATGACAGACTGTCGTCTTTTATAGGAAAGTTTACTTTCATTTTTACTTTTACAGCTTCATTCCAACCACATGACTTATCATAAACACATTGTTTCAATCTGGATCAGTGTTGCCAGATTTCCTTATTATAAGCGATTTTGGACCTGTTTGTTTGTAAAGTCGCTTGTAAATATTATCAGTCACTGGTTGCAGTTTTTTTTTTGGCTTGACTTTAAAACACTGGTTGCTAATTTGGGCTTTATTTATTCCCTATATGAAACATTCTTACATCTTTCTCACTAATTCACATTCATGTGAAAAGCATCACACAGTAGTTTATCCATTTCTTGGATCTGTCCAAAAGCCCATTTCCTTGGTAACCACGCTGGCCCAAACTGGTTTTGTAAAACACCACTGTCTGCCAGAAACTGGTTAAACCGCCACGGGAACGCGCAGCTTGTCAAAGCCATGTCAATCAGTGTCTCCAATCTGTTCCTGCCGCCTTAAAACCAATACGACAGGCGACATCAGGCTCATTTTAACAGAGAAAGTGAGTTTTTGCTGCACTAAAGCGACCGACATGCTGTGTTTTTCTCTGTTTACATGACGAAAGCAGACACGGCGAAAGGCGGTTATAAGCTGTTGAACGAGTGCGCGCTCCCGCGTCAGGGGATACAAATTCTGTCGGGGATACCTGCTTTGGCACGATGGGTGTCATGTGACCTGGAGCACTTTGTTTCACGCCTCCCCCTCTGCGAGGGACCGAGCCGAAAAACCAGAGAAGCACAGGGAATGTTTTTAGAAAAATATAATGTCTACATTTATTTAACAAAAATAACAAAATAAGTCTTTCAGTGCAATAACTTTGGACCCATAAAAGAGGTCAAAGAAAGCAAACATCAACCTAGGTATTAACATAAGGAACTCAAACACTAACTGACCTACCTAACTGACACACAAGGGACACATATATACTGGCTGATCAGGCCATTTTGACACACAAGGGGGGGAGACAATACAATACTATATACCAACTGTAACATAAACTTAACTTAACAAAAAGTGTTACATATAATCAATTAAGACAATAAACTAAACAATCTGAAATACCTAAATAATACAAACCAACTGACAAACAATCAATAGAAAAACCTAAACCCCTCCTATATTTCCCTCCTATAAAAAAAAAGATGGTTCCGCCCAATTAGGCCTCAGCCTGATTTAAGGAGCTCCAGTGCAGCCAGGACTCTTCTTTAGCAGGCTTGGGAACACCAAGGAACTGGCAACTCAAAAGGAAAGTATATTAACTGAAAGCAAAGCAAATTGATAAGGTGACAAAATAAACCAAATTAACAAGGTGACAATATAAGTTAACTAAGTGTGTGCACCCAGTTAGTCAACCCCCTGTCAACCCAGCTAATAAAAAATATGAAAAATGATAAAGTATCTTTAAAGTGTTTACATAATTAAGAAAAAAAAAGAAAGTTACCAGACCTTTACTGGGTGGCAGCTCATGCTGCCCTCACACCCTCTATAAACACTGCTGCTTTGTCCTACTGTGCCTTCCTCTTCCAATTAGACTGACAAGATTTTTTTTTCCTGTTGTGCAAACGTACTAAAATGTGATTAATTTTTTCACAAATTTCAGCCAGCGTTTTGGTCTTTCCATAAAAGACCAATGTTTAAAAAGATGTACTTAACTTCAAGGTACCATTAACTTAAAAATGAACAAAAGAAACAAAAAAGGATTTTAACTCGTAGCCAAACTTCATACAGCGTGGACATCGCCTCTTTACAGTGTTCATACAATCCACGTCACATTAATCTTGCATAAAAACATTGTTTTTATAATTCAAGTCCGGATAATTGCCTTGGCATGACAATGAACCGTTTCTGCAATGTCTGGTTTCTTACTAAAATATTGGTATGACTTAATAGACTCTAGAAGAGCTGGTAATAGATGAATCTAACTTTTCTATATCAATCTTCAAACAAAGACAGATTCATCTGCTCAGATAACCACGTAGCTGGATTACATCCGTCACAGAAAAACTCTGAAGTCCAGACCCCGATGGCAGATCCAGCCATTATCATCTAATTAACACATCACTGCTTTAGGTTTTAACTGATATTTTACACATTATCCTTTAAAATAAAGGCAAATAATCTGTATCCGTGCATGAATTCATTATTCAAGTCAAGTATTTACAAGATTCCTTACTCGTCCTTCTCTATCTGGAAAAGTCTGTGTTCTGGTTTCTGTTGTTCCTGTCGCCTCTGTATTGTTTATTACGGCTAAAGTAGTGAAAAAGTTGAGACGTTTCAGACTAAAATCCACCAGATCGGCTAAGAAAAGGCATCATAACTGTTTGTGTAACATGGAGAGCATACATGTCTGTGTCAAAGTATTTAGTCTTCAACGCACCAAGTGCTGATTTACTGAGTCATGTGGTAACAAGAAGCTGCTAAAAACTGAAAGTAAAACTAACAAAACAAAAGAAACCTTTCAGCGTCTCACTGGATCAACACACCTGACTCAGATGAAATGGATCCAACAGCCACTAAAGTTCTGCTTAATGACTCATTAATTTGAGTCAAGTGCGTTGGAGCAGGGTTACATGGAAGACCTGCAGCATTGTGGCCCTGGAGGACCAGCGCTGGACACCCTTGCTTTAGAGGATTCCACCCATCATGTTTGAGACCCCCTCCCTTCCTCTCTTATAGGCAAGAGGCTGCAGAGCATAAAGGCCGAACTACTCGGCTCCAACGCAGCTTCTTTCCAGACGATGTCAGATCGCTGAACTCCATGTTGCTGCAACACTGCTGTTTTACTTGTATTTTAGGTATTCATCGTGCATTATAGTTTTAATAAGTAGGTATTACTGTTATTTATTTTGCTTTAATAGGACTAAATGATTGTAGATTATTTATTTCTGCTGGTCCTGAGAACAAACATTTGTTTCATGTATACATACAAATAATAATAACATTAACTCTGAACATTAGCTGTTAAACTTTGTTTAGCTTTCAAAGAGCCATTATGAAATATTTTTGATAAGGGAACATCCAGTTTGATGGTTTATTTGTTCTTCTGCTCCATAGTTTCTATTTCTATATTTATTTTTCATATTCTACCACCAGGTGGCGACACTAAACCAAGGCTGTCAAATTCATTCTAGTTCAGAAAGCACAGTTTAAACTCCAGTCAAATGACTACATGAAAAGTTATAAAGACTGAAATCATCACATTTTCCCAATTTTCTTTGTCTAAAAAAGTACACACACACACACACACACACACACACACACACATATATATATATATATATATATATATATATATATATATATATATATATATATATATATATATATATATATATATATATATATATATATATTTACATATTATGATGTTTACATTTAATAAAATCTCATTTTAAAAAACATTTTATGGTTGATCAGAAATTTTTTTGAGACACACATCTGCAGTTTAACAACATTTAGCCTCATTTAATCATTTATAAATTAATTACAACTTACAGATGACAGATCTACAGAATCACAACACTTAACTGAAAGTATATTATGATTATACAAATTAAATAATTAGAAATTGTTTCATTACCTCACCTGCGTGGTTGTCCTGACCTGCTGACTCACCTCATAATACAAAAAAAAAGTGAGTTTTACGGAGATAAATCTCAAATATAAGCTATCTATGCCCTTGTATTTGAGGTTTTTAAAAGATTTAAAAAAAAACAAAAAAAAAACCCAGACGCAGCTGAATCAAAGACTTGACAACCAATCACAAAGCTGCAACTTTGCATGCAGGTTGAATATCTTACCGCTGGCTCCAGCCAAACCACAGTGGATGATGAGCATCAGACTAGGTACTGGAATAACTCTGATTATAAACTATTGTCATAAAATATGAGATAAAGGTATCATGTTGTGTAGATGTGTAACGATGAGAGTGTGACAGAATATCTTTCTTTTGCAGCCATGGATCCTAAAATTATCCTCCCTGCAGGTAAAACTTGAACATCTTTTTTTAGTTTCTAAAAATATTTTCATATGAATGCCTCATAATTTTCTAGAACATGTAGACATTTTAAAACAAAAAGATTATTTTTAATAGAAAATTAGAAACCAATAAAAACTTTCTGACTGACTGTGTGTGTGTGAGACGCCGTCTAGTTATGTGATGAAGCAAAATGCCCTTCATTTGCTTCACTATTTCAGCTAAATGTGATCTAAGTCCAACATAACGCTGCTGATGATGCAACAGCATCTGGGGATTTAACACAGTTCGAGGAAACATTGGACTGAGTTTTTTTCTTATTTTAGACTTGGTGTCCCAGATGTTAAACACTGCTGCAGTTTGATTAAATTTAAACTAATTTTTAAATCACATGACACTTGAAAACCGGCCTCATACCATCTTTTAAGTATGGCAAACCATTACTATTGTGCTTTTTCATAGATCTTCAGACAAATATAGCATTGCGCCTACAGTTGTGCTCATATTTATTCATTAAAGAAAGAAGAAAAAAAACAGCTGTCTGTAAAATAAGCTGAAATTGACTAAAGTAAAAATAAATACAAATTTTATGAAAATCGTTACATTATTTTCTAATTTGGTTCAATAGAAATATTTTTTTTAAAGAAGCAAACAAATAAGATAATTTATTACATATTACATCACTCATAAACTAATATTTAGTTGAACAATCCTTTAATGTTTCCGCTCCAGTCAGGTGTTTTCTGTTCCTCTCAGTCAGACTTCTGCACCTGTTGACAGGTATTTTGTCCCACTGTTCAACAGAAAAATGCTCTAATTTGTCCAGGACCAATTTGTATGTTTTTTATTTTCTTTCTTCAACTCAATGAAATGAAAAAACAGTGTCTTATATGACTAAATTATATTTTTGCAAATTTTTAGTTATTATTCCTTTTTTTTAAGTCTCCAGTTATTTGAGTGACTTGTAAATTTAGCCTTTTTTTAATGAAAGGGGATGAATACATATAAGCACAACTGTAATAGTGTGTTAACATGCAGAGATGTGCAGTTGTGTGCTAAAATCAGAGATGGCGATTCCTGGTCCAGAAAGTAAAAGTCCTGTCCGACAGCTGCTCCAACCAGTCACCAAAACGAGCTGAATTTAATGAGCAGAGTTTATTTACCAGGTAAACGAGCCTGTTAGTGAAAACATTTGTTCTAAATCTGCAGGTAGATCCAAAAACATGGCAGGACTTTGACTTTCTGGACCAGGAACTGCCACCTCTGACTAAAATACTGCATAAGATTCCTAAAAAGAAATTCATGGTCAGGATTAACTAACCATGTGAAGGAGAAACACAATGCTTTTATTATTGATCCCTTTATTTACACTGAAGTTAGCTCACATGCAAATGATGGACTTTTGGTTTGCAGTGAGGTTTTACATAAACAAATGTGTGCTCAGGACACACACCATTGTGCAAAGGGGCTGCATGGTGGCATAGTGGTAGCACCGTGGCCTCACAGCAAGAAGGTCACTGATTTGAGCCTCAGTTGGGGGGAGGTTTGAGTGGTGGCCTTTCTGTGTGGAGTTTGCATGTTCTCCCTGTGTAGGGTCTATGCTCTGGCTTCATCCCACCATCCATAGACATGCATGTTAGGTTGATTGGTTACTAAATTGTCCCTAAGAGTGAGTGTGAATGGTTGCTTGTCTCTCTGTGTTGGCCCTGTGATGGACTGGTGACATGTCCACAGTGTGTCCTGTCTCCCACACAATGATTGCTGGGAATGGCTCCAGCTTTCCACAACCCTAAGTTAGACTAAGTGGATGGATGGATAGAAATTTGGTAAATGGATTGTACTTACATAATGTTTTTCCAGACATGTCAACCACTGCTTTACTCTACATGAAACACACCCAATAAATAGGCACAAAGGGGAGCAACTATGGGGTTCAGTGTTTTACCCAAGGACAGACACTTATGGATGTAATTAGGACAAGCCTGGAATAAATGCACCTGCTGACATCTGTATATAAAAAAAAAATCCTGAACATGACGTGCAGACAAATATACACGCTGCATAACTAATGATTGGTTTTGCAAGAGCATCTGAGGGGAAGCGTGAGGTGCTAAACAGGAAAAGCTAGTTGACTAAACAAATCAAACGGAAATATGTAAAGAAAATGGAAACACAACACATCCTATTTTAAATGGCAAATACAGTTGAATTTCACTCTCTCTGGTCTCCTGTGAACAGCTCCATCACTTAGTGTAGGGGGGAGAGTGTGACCTCATCCCGCTTGGGGCTGGGGACTGGCTGGGTGGCTCAGGTGGCTATGGGTCTGGGGTGGACCCCTGGACGGGGATCTTGGCTGCTTCATTACTGGGGGGGCTAGGTTTCCAGACCTGGCGGGAGGCCTTGGGTTGATCAATGGTTGGAGTTGCCTTGCGGCGGTGGGGCGAGGTCGCTGGCGGAGGCTGGATCGGCGGGTATTGGCTCCGTGACGGGTGGCCGTGCCGCTGCGGGGTGGGCTGGGTGCGGGTCCTGGGCTCTGGTGCCCGGGGCTGTCCCCTGCTTCTCGGGGATGGGGGGTCGGCCCTGCCGTGGGGGTGTTGGGCTGACCTGGACCTGCCGCTGCAGTGGGGGCGGGTCCATGCCCTGGTGCCCGGCAGAGGGTCCCGGGCCCAAGATAGTTGAGGATGGGGGGGTGCCTGTGTATATATGGGGTGTGTATGGAGGAGTGTAGTGGTACATGAATGTATGGGGGGTAGGGGTGCGTGTATGTGGGAGTGTGTTGAGGCATGTATGTGTGGGGGTGTACGTATGAGGGAGTGCGGTGGTGTATATGCGGGGTGTGTATAGAGGATTGTAGTGGTACATGAAGGTGTAGGGGGTGAGGGGTGTGTGTATGCAGGAGTGTGTGAGGGGTGTTGGGGTGGAGGTTTAGGGGACTGTGATAGTACATGAGTGTGTGGGGTGTAGGAGGTGTGTGGTGGTTTATATGTGGGGGGTTTATGGGGAGTGTAGTGGAGCATGAGTTTGTGGGGGGTAGGGTTGTGTGTAAGGGGGAATGTGTTAGGGCATGTAGGTGTGGGGGTGGAGGTTTTGGGGAGTGTGATAGTACATGATTGTGTGGGGGGTTGGGGTTGTGGATGAGGGAGTGGGTGGTGTGTGTGTGTGTGTGTGTGTGTGGGAGGGGGTAAGGGCTTGTGTGTGGATAATCTGGTGTTAAATGCATGGGAGATAGGGGTGTGTATATAGAGGAGTATTGAGGTGCATGTGTATGGGGGATAGTGGCCCGTGTGTAGGGGGGAGTGGGGGGGGTGCATGTGTATGTAGGTGTATAGGGGGGTGAAGGGTCATGATTATGAAGGGGGTAGGACTTCAGTGAGAGAAGTGGGGAGTTGTGGTGGTTTGTTCTAGGGTAGGTAGAATGAGAAGGGGTGTTTTGTGATGGGCAGGGGGGTGAGTGGGATGTAGGGTTTTGGAGGTGGACTAAACTTTTGGCCGTGTATCTGTTAGAATGGGTGTGTATGTGTATAGATGTATGTGTGGGTCTGTAGGTGTGTGTGTGTGTGTAGATGTGTGTGTATACCAGGCTGATGGTGAGGGGGTGTGAATGTGTTGGTGTGTAAAGGAGAAGGGAATGCAACGTGTCTCTGGGGGGGGGCGTCTCCTAGGGGTGTGGGGGCGGTGGGCCCTTGGTCTGTCTCTCCTTCTGCCGCCCCTCCTCTTCCTTGCCCCCCCCCACTTTTGCATGTGGTTCGTTGGTGCCTTCTGGGGCTGGTGGCGGCTCCTTTATTGGGGTTGCTGAGGGCCCTGGTTGTTGGGGCAGCTGCCCTTGGCCTGTCCTGACCTTCGGGGGCCCTGGGAATGGGGGACGTGCCTCGTGCCGCAGGTCGCTCATCTTCTTGAGGGAGGCGCGCTTCCCTCGGGACCTAAATCCCCGGACCCCCCTCCTTCCCTTCTTCCACCACACACAGGCAGGGCGTTGGGAGGTGACACGTTGATCTGGATGGTGAGAGAGGCCATCAAGGTGGTTTCGATCGCTGCACCCAGCATCGGTTCACCTCCCAGTTTTAATTACACTTAGTCAACATAACACAAAAAACACACACTGACAACACATGGACATATTTTGGGGGGCGGGTCATGCAGTGTGTGGTGGGCGGGGCTGCTTTGGTGGTCCCACTCCCAACATGATGTGGTTACTTCTTCCCAATTTTACTTGCAAACAACACACACTTCACAATCATTCATAAGCTGGGAGGGAGGGGGTGACATTGGGGTCCTGCCATGCCCCTATTTCCGGGGCTGTGCCGGAGGAGTTTGGGCGGGGGAGTGGTGCTGTTCAGGGGGCCTGGGTCTGGGCTGGCCTTGCGGGGGTGGGACTGCTGCTGGCCCTGGGTGGTGCTGGATCGGCTGCATGTGTGAAGTGGTGGGGGGGGCGTTGACAGGGGTGGGGGGTAGTTGTGGGGCCCTGATTGGGGCCCTCCTATCCCCTGCTCCCCCGGGGGTATCTCACAGGGGACACGTTGGGAAAGAAAGGTGAGGGCGTGCATGAGCCAATGGATGAAGTGGTGAATGAATGTTAGGGTAGAGGGGGGGTGGGGGGATCAGGGTGAAAGAATTTAGGAAAGTGGATGGCCACTGGGATAGGAGGAAGGGGGGGTGTATGCAGATGGGTGGGGGTGTGTATGTGGGGTTATGTTGGTGGTGCGGGGGAGTGATGGGGTGGGTGTACAATGAGGACTGTGAATGTGGATAGAGGGGTGTAGGGAGGTATGTGTGTGTGTAGAGTGGGGTATGCGTGTATGGAAGAATGGGTGATTATAGAGGGAGCAGGGATGTGTGTGTGAGGGGGTGTGTGTGTATAAAGAACGGGGGTAGGAGAGTGTGAGTTTGAGCATGTGTAAGAGAATGGGTGGATAGGGTGTGCTTAAGGAGGAAGTGTGAATGCGTGTGGGTGTGGGTGGGGGTAGGTGGGTGGGTGCATGTGTGTGTGTGTGTGTGTGTGTGCGTGTGTGCGTGGGTGCGTGGAGGGTCTTGGTGCTCGGGGAGCGCTGCTGGTGCACTGGGGTGCGGCTTGGCTGCCGCTCGGTGGCGGTCTGGGGATCCCGGCCCTCCGTCGGTGTGGGCTGGGCCCTCTGCCTGCGGGGGTGGGGGGTTGCTTCCGGGCTCTTGGGGCCGTGGGGCCCGCGCTCTGTCTGCCCTGGGTGGCCGGTGCCCGGCGGGGCCGGTCCTCGCAGATCTGGGCCTGCTGGGGCCTGTTCCCCCTGACTGCGGGGGACTCTGGCTGGGACCCCCCTCTGCCGCCTCCTGGGTCGGTGCATGGCTGGCTCCGGGGTGGGGCGGTTGGGGTCTGAGCCTGGGGGTGGCTGCCGATGGCCCGGGTCTCGGGGGTACTCCTGGCGTGCCTCTTGCCTTTGTGTGGGAGGGGTCACACTGGTATGATCCCCTTTTCCGGAACACGTTCCACTCTGCATGTTCTGCATGTGACACAGTCACCGAGTCGTCTGCAGGTTTATTCACTAACAGCAGCTGGTTTTCTCGTTTCTGTTTGTTTCTCATTTATATTTAACTTTTTAGATTCATAGTTTAGTTACTATGATCTAAAGTTGGCTAGTATGTATATGTATATGTGTTAATACTGGCAAGTGCGTATATGTTTGTACGTATGTATGTGTATGTATGTGTGTGCATAGAGGTGTATGTGTATATGTTTATGTGTACATATGTATATATATATATATATATATATATATATATATATGTGTGTGTATACGTGTGTGTATATGTATGTGTATGTATGCGTGTGTATGTGTGTGTGTATGTATACATCTGTAGGTTGTTTTCTTTCTTTTTGTTTTTGGGTTATTTTTTAGGGTTTTTTTTTCTCTCCCTTTATCTCTTTCACTTTTTCTTATTTTTTTTGGGAAGAAACCGCATGCAATGTCTTTAAAAAATGCATTTGCTTTGAACGTGATCATATATTTAAATACCTTGTTTGTTTGTTTTTTTGCAGAAATATTCTTCATACTTGTAACGACTATAAACATTACTGAGGCGATTTCTACAGGTAATCAAATATCCATTGCAGGAGTCCCTTTAGTTTTTATCCACTACATACAACAGCCTCTAATGATGGCTAAAGAAACAACAGTTGTGTCCTGTTTTTTCTCTGAGCTCTCTTCAGGCAGTAAAAGTTAGTCTTATGTTGACTCTCAGCTCTGTCACTTTCTTGCTAGCATGTGATGCCGAGGTATATCCAATTGTATCCAAATGGAATTATAGGGACAGGCCCAGGAGCTCATACCCATGTGGGGCCCATGTGGGGCAAACACCAGTAGTTTGGAAATTAAACAAAATGTACATAAAAGTCAGATAGTTACACCACAGTGTGTCTTGCTATTTGTACCATTGGCTGAGAGATGTTAGAAATGTCGTTTCATAATGTATCATTCACAATTTTCACAATGTTGTGGTGGGGAAGGGGCCCCCCTGGAACACTCTGGGCCCCAGGGCCTGTGCACTTTTCATCTGGCCCTGGCTGTAGGTAAAGCAAAACTTTGTTTCAGTGTCCTGCAGCGTCCCTGAAGGGAAAAAAAAAGCTGTGAAGCAAAGTTTCAGCATGCAGCAGGATGTCTCTCTTTGGTAAACTCACCAGCCATCGTTGGAAATAACTTTATCCGACGTTTTCCACCCGCCTGATGTATTTGTACATGCCCTTGTTAACCAGTAGAAGGTAACCAATCACCGAACCTTATCCCCCGGGACGTCACAAGGATTTCGAAGTAGAAAAAACTCTCTAAAACGATACGTTTTTCGTCGCCATGGATGCTGAACAGAAAGAGTGTTGGAACTCAAACTCAAACTCAAACATGCGTTTAGGTGATAAAAAACAGTGTCGTTCACATGTCTGATGAGGATTCAACACTGTAACACAGTAGAAAGCTCAGAAAACTCCAAATACCATACTAGCACCCCTTTAAGAATTGTAATTCTTTATTTCTATTCAAAAAGATGATTTATCAGTTTATTTTTTTGGGAGATATGCAACTTTATAAATTACTTTTCTTTATGACAGTCACACATTGTGTATGTTGTGCATTTGTTTTTGTTGGCATTTGTATATTTTAGAGTAACTCTACTTGCAAGTGTATCTTTCTGTTCTCTTTCCCCGACACAGACGGCTGCCTGTCCTTGAGCCGAGTTCTGCTGGAAGTTTCCTTCCTGTTAAAAGGGAGTTTTTTCCTTCCTACTGTCGCCAGTGTGTTTGCTCAGGATGGGAGATTAGTTGGAGCCTCCAACTCAATCTGTTGGTTTCCTTATATAGGCTATTATGATTTTACTTTCATTATGTTTTTTTCCTGTCTGTAAAGCGTCTTTAGATGTCATTGCCGTGATTTGACGCTATATAAATAAAGTTGAATTGAACTGAATTACATTATTATGCATACAAGCTTTGCTTCTGCCTATTTTGTTTTTGTTCCTTGATTGTTTTTCTTTTTGGAAATGGACTAACTGATTGTGACTGAAACAAAACAAAACAAAATGATCTATCTATCTATCTATCTATCTATCTATCTATCTATCTATCTATCTATCTATCTATCTATCTATCTATCTATCTATCTATCTATCTATCTATCTATCTATCTATCTATCTATCTATCTATCCATCTATCTATCTAACAAACTTCTTGAGGTAATGACAATTAAATGATAACAAATAATAATAATTGTATTCTGTACTTAGAGGTTATAACCTCCTGCATCTCTATCTGTTTCGCAGATGATCACCTGTACCAGTTGTATAAAATAAACAGGACTTGGAGTGAAGCTCAAGCTTTTTGCCAGAAATTTGAAGCAGACCTGGCCACTGTAGACAGCATGGAGGATCACAAGCGGCTGGTGGAGAGCATCGGCAATGCCAGTGTGAAGGATGCTTGGATTGGTCTGACAAGATCATCCGCTGATCTGTTTGTGTGGTCGGACGGCAGTGGAAAAGACACACTTTACGGCTACAATCCAGTTGAAGTTGATGGTGACTGTGTGTTGATTGGACCAGACAGATACTGGGCAGTAAAGGAATGTAGCTTGCAAACCGCTTTCTTTTGCATGAAATGTAAGTCACAGCAATCAGTTTTACTCCTATGCTTAATAGTTCTCATCCTGCATCCTGTCTCATAAGACACATTATTTTTAACGATAAAAGTCTCGTGATGATTGATTTCCCCCTGACGCATGGATAGCATCCTTGGAGTTATGGAAGCTGTCAGTTAGGGAATCACGAACATGTGGGTTTGATTTTTTTGTTTAAATGAAAACTCTCGAAAGGCCTGTTTTTCTTCATCTTGAAATAATATTCTTCAGTGTGCTGGATTCCACAAACCAACATTTAAACACCAAAGAACTTGGTGTATAAATGTAGATCAGAGACAATCAGAGGCAAATACCTGCATTTAACATTTTAAATAAGGCCGGATTGACCAATGGGCATTATTGGCAGAAACCCAGGGGCCCATGCCCACTTTGGACCCACTTGAGGCCCATGTGGGACCCATGTAGGGCAAACACCAGTGGTTTAGACATGAAATAAAATGTACATAAAAACCAGATAGTTACACCACAGTGTCTAGTGTACTGCTATTGGTACCATTGGCTGGGAAATGTTAGAAATGTTGTTTCACAATGTAACACTCACAATTTTCACGATGTTGAGGTGGAAAAGGGGGTCCCTGGAACACTCTGGGCTCAGGGGCCTGTTCACTTTTAATCGGGTCCAATCATATAATTAATAGCCCCATTTAGACAATTTTAACTTCATGCTGCCGTTTTGTACATAAAAAAGTACATGCGTCCCAAACACTGTCAGATATCATTGAACACATACGACAATGTCCGCTTTATGTTGGCATGGTTTCTGGGAAATATATCCACTAGGTTGCAGTGCAGAGTTCAGACAACAGCAAACATGGCAACAGCAGAGGACATCACAACAACACGCTTTGTCAGAGACATAAAATAAAGATCTGGCAGTGATCTTCAGAGGTGAACAGAGAGGATGCGGATAATTATCGGTCAAATTTTAAAGACCGAAGGGTTGATTGCTTTAAAGGATCCATAACAAGAGACATTAATATCAACACAAACAGAAACCTGATCATCCATATTAACTTGTGTTTTTATCCTCCAGATAGCAGTGCTGGGAAAGCAATGTACATTTTATACGACAATGACAAGACATGGCGAGATGCTCAAAGTTTCTGCAGGACCCATTACGTTGACCTGGCCACGCTGAAAACCGGAGAGCAGCATACCCGAATCTATCAGATTGCACAGGCATACAACCAAAACACAGCCTGGTTCGGGCTGTTCAGGGACTCCTGGAAGTGGTCTGACGGAGGCACTGGCTCTTTCAGGAACTGGTATCAAACTAAACCTGATAATTATGGAGGCCATCAGAACTGTGTTATGACCAGTAAGGCCTTCCAGCACCAGTGGGATGATGATGACTGTGAAATCAAACGTCCCTTCGTTTGTAACTTTGGTAAGTAAGTTCATCTGGCACAATTTGCCAGAGATTTTATTGCTGTTAATCCTTCTAAAAAAGTCAGTAGCTGCGTTTCTATTACAGTTTTTCGAAAAGTGAAAGCAATATTAGTTATGTAGACAAACTACAACTGCGATTTAAACAGTGTTTAGCAGATAGGCCTGAGAATTATGGCTTTTCAAGCTAGCCATAGAGCGTTTTTTTTTTTTTCTTTTGGCGGAGACTTTGCTTTTCAAAGTCTTTTTCCCTCATTGTCTTTTTCAATTTATAGTTAAACTCGCTGCTGTTTGTTCCATCTTTCCTGGGAATAAAGTGGTCACATGACCCCCGACGTCACATCTGGGACATGTAAATTCAAAAAATGTTTTTCCGTGACATTTTTTGCGACTAATTTCTTCATCAAAACGTATGAAAAAAAAACACCTCATGAGAAAAAAAATCTTTTTAGCAATATTTAATATGCATTTGAAATGAAGTTTTGTTTTTCTTTTGGACTTTAGATCCGAAACTGAAAAAAAAGATCTTTGTGGTGAAAGTGAAAGTCAGCTCTGGTGAGAATCTGAATCTTCCTACTGAGAAAAACTCACTCCTGCAGCAGGTGAGAAAAACAAACACACAGTGACAAAGAAAACCGATCCGCTTCTCACGTGTTCATGTTTTCTTGCAGTTGCACGTCCAGCTGGAGAATAAAGGTTTGACTGACGTCAAAATCCGCTGGCGACCTGACAACCAGGACCAGGTCTTCCACCACAACTTAGAATAATAATAACGAAAGTTACACGCAGGTGTGTAGGGTTTAAATCTTGTTCAACGACACAATAAACCAGTTGCGCTGGTTTCTTTATGAGGTGCCTTTGTTTTACTGGAAATCCAATCATCTTTTACCAGTTTTACAGTGTTCATGTAGGAATGTACGGTTTCTTCTTGAGTTTTCCTTTCAGAGCGGGGTGTTGGCTGGAGGAGGAGCCATCTGAGGATGCTCGGGGAGGTTGTGGAGAAGCAGCTGAAACACCATCACACACTGTCATCTGTATAGACTGAGACACGTTGGTTTGTGGTGTTTATGTGTGAAGCATATAGTTTATTAGGTTTAGTTAAATTCTAACATGGACTAACTTATTGTCATGATCTGCAGTTTTGGTTTATAGTCCCGTTTCCAGGTTTCCTGTTTGATTTGATATTTTTTACCCTTGTTTATCCTGTTTTACTTTCTGCTTCCAGTTCATTAGCACGCCTGGTTTGACTCGCTCATTGGTTTCTCCTGCTTCCTGTTTAGTCACCTGTGTGTATAAACACCATGGTGTTCTTCTTTCCCTTTATTTGCACCATAAAATATCAATTAAGGTCAAATCAAATATATAATAAAGAATCAAATCATAACTAGCCTTTAAATGGTTGTATAATAGAATGCAAATAACACGTGCATGGGAGAGGTAGAAGCCAGGCTGATAGCAACACCAAAATCTCCTTCTTCTCCTTTCTCCTAATGAAAACCAATAAACCAAAATAAAATCCCGTTTGTTCTCCTTTAGTCAGAGTGAGTACTCAGCCAATAACTTCTGCTGTAGTTTATTTTATTAACCCTCTCCGGCTCTTTGTTAGGTTACATGAGCAGAAGTAGAAAAAAGGTCAATATGTGCTCTGGCTTCACATACAGGCTTGTTCTGAAACCTAAATCTCCTTAAAAACTGTTTTTGTTGCAATGAGGATGAACTTTTAATGGAAATGGTTTCGTTTTGTATTCATTTTTATTGTTTTCCCTTTATCATGGTTGGGACTTTGCAGAGCTGCTCTGTAGGTTGTAAAACTGCATCCATGAGCTGAAAGATGCCGAATGGCTTCATAGAAGTGAGCTGATTTGGGAAAACTTTCAGGATTAACTGTGGGTTTGTGGCTTGTTGTAATAAATGTGTGTCGCAGTCACTGTCATGTTGACCTGCATCATTCCTCGTACATCAGAGGCTGTTTATCGTTCTATAAGCTTGTAGAAGGAAGATCAAGTAACAAAAAGCTGGACTGTTTGCTGGAAATGTTTGAAATACACTGCAAAAACTGAAATCTAAGTAAGATTAAAAATCTTATGTTGAGTACACATATGCTTTTTTTTTTTTTTTTAAAGGTAAGATTGTTCTTAGTTTTTATGCCAGAGAATTCCTCTTGTTTAAAGAGTATTTTATTTATTTGTTTTGGGAAGTCTTGACAAGCTAAATTTTCTTGTTCTGTTGGCAGATAATTTATCTTATTTTAAGCAACATTTACCTATTTTTTGTATATTTCTTCTTGTTTTTTAAGGCTGAGTTTTTGCAGTGTATGAGTTACTTCACAATAAACTTCACAACATAATGGTGTTGGTGGTTTTTGTTAAAAAGCATTTTTCAGAGCAAAACAATATTTTACCCTCACCATATGCTGGAATTTACTGGAAATGAACTATATCTAAAAACTAACCCAGATTCTGGGATTTTTGCTTGTTTAAAATGGAGAAAAACAAGACTTTATCATTTTAATCTAAACAAATATACATTAGCGACCTGCAGTGTTTGTCATAGGGTAAGGTATGCACCGTTTTTATCTTCTGCTCGGCAAGGCAAGTTGATTTGTACAGCATCTTTCATGTACAAGACAATTCAAAGTGCTTCACATGAAACATTAAAAACATTACAAAAAAGCATAAAAGAAAATAAAAATAGCAAAAATCATAATAAAATCCTAAATTATATCAAAATAATTAAAAGCAGAATTAATTAAAAGTTGCTGTGCAGATGTCATGCATAGGTGCATGAAAAAAGAAATGTTTTTAACCTGGATTTAAAAGTTTCTACATTTGGTGAGAGTTTCATCTCCACAGGCAGTTTGTTCCACTTGTTTGCTGTAAAACAGCTAAATGCTGCTTCTCCATGTTTAGTCTGGACTCTGGTCTGGACTAGTTGACCCGAGTCTTTGGATCTGCTATGATATTTTCCTCCTGCAGATGAAAATTAGGTAAATAAACACCTTCCCAAAAGTTGTCGACCATTAAACCCAATCAAGAATGACTGCAAATTGCAAACTGAAAAAATTTTAGAGTTGAGTAAAATCTATATTTAGAAACAAATTCTTTCAGTTAAAATGTGCACATATGGTTACATCAACTGGTAATTTATGTACCATTAGGCTCCTGCATCCCTGCAATAAATAAATAAAAAAGACATTGAAATTAGAAGAATTAATTAAAATGATAGAAAATGAATGAACAGGTATCATATTATTCTCTTAAATCAGCGTCAGCTCGTAGTGTAATGAATTTAATCATACACTACATCTAAAACAAACAAGGCCGACTTAAAAGAACCTTTACTGGAAAACTCTGGTTTACAAGAAAGAAACTTAAAAAATCATTTTGGAAGAAACAAAACTTATATAGGCGGTATCTTATGCTGCAATCCTGATCTATGAAAGGTATTTTAGACACAACAGTAAATGTTTTGTCATGCAGGTGAAGCAGTGACACAAAGTGGAAAGAATTTATAGTATTAAACAGGTGTGGTTTAAGCGCTTCATAAATAAGCCTGTTTGGCTCTTCAGCAACACACACCTGCTGGAGCTGAAAGAGAACATCTACGAGCATCACTGTAAGTATGTGGGACGTGTTTTGATATATAATTTGTTCTTTATGGGTGAGGGTGACTGGAGTCGTCAGCAAAGCCAGAAAAGTTTAACTTAAGTTGTAATATTTGGCTTAATTGAACTATTTTGTAAAAAACAATATGTGGTTTTAGTAAGTTTAGACATTTTTAATACAGTATTAAATGCATATTGTTTCAGTTAATCAGTCATAAATTTTGTGATGAATCATTCAAACATATCTAAAATCAAAATGATGAATTATCCCTGGAACCGTCTCTGAATTATGAATGAACTGTTTGGATTAATGGTTTTACATGTTCATGTCAAAGTGAACATGGCAAAAGTATCTCGTCTCGGTTTTCACAGTGTGGTTCTCATTCCCAAAAACAATGATATTACCTTTCCAAACTTCCTGCTCTCTGCACCTTGTTTCATCAGTGCTTCTTCAATGCATTCTTCTCTCTCTCTCTCTCTCTCTCTCTCCCCCTTCCTGATCATTGTTTTGATGCAGTCATCCCTTTGCCAACCTCTCCTGGGCTTCCCTCATTTTCTATTCTATTCTATTCTATTCTACCGTCATTTAGCAGAAAATGCAATCTGGAAAAATATTTTCATTTGCCTAATCGAGAACCTATTACTTGACCCAAAATCCAAACAGTATCTTCATCAAATAGCTAACAAGCTAAAAATCAAAACAAAATTTCCATTTGTATTACTAATTAGCAAGGCATTTACAAGCTGCAGGGTCCGAACTGCAGTTTGAAATCAGATTACTGTGAATTTTTCACCATCTAAATTTACACAGATCATTTAAAAAATTTTAAAGCTTCTTGATGAAATTAGTCTTTTGGATTTTTAACAACTTCTGCATCAAACACTTATTTAGTCATTAAATCGTCTAAAACTACAAAATGTCAGAGTTGAACCATGGTCCATTATAACACGGTGAAGGCTATGACAAAGCGTGGCAACCTGGATCCTGTTGTGTTAAACCCAGTCTGTGAAACTGCCTGATCCTGATCAGAAAGATCCTGATCAGCTCTTCACCATGTTCCAATGTGTTAAGATGCTGAATTTAAGGTGAAGGTATGAAAAAACAAGCAAATAATTTGGTGTATTTAATAATCCATTTTCTGTAAATACTGGTGTGTTTGTAAGCTCACTTTTGCATCTGGTTGGGACCACTTCAGAACGATAACTGGACTCTTTTTTTATATGTCCTTTGGCTCCCTCTCCAAACCAAAATACATTTTATTTATAACACATTTTATTTCTAAAATCAAATTTCAAAGTGACAGCCAAAGAGATGAAGATTACTACAAATGCAACTCTTCTACTTGTTTTATTTCAGTATTTATTTCATTATTATATTATTAATATTTGTATTGAATGCATGTAGGCTTGGCTTTTCTTCTTATTGTACCCATTTTATGATGTTACAAAAATTACAGATGCAAACATCAGCACATGTCAGTTATGACAGAAAATCAAGTGTCTGTAACTTGAGTATCAGTGTTTTAGTATCCATTAAAGCTGCTGGTGCATTTGAGTCCCTCCCAGCTGGTGAACCAACACTTACCGGAAGATGAAAGTGAAAGTGCAAATGCAGAGTCCCGATCAGCTGATGTCTCATGAGAAACAAAATAAAAAACAGGAGCAAAAAGCTGAAGAGTTTCTTATGAAGTACCCTTCCTCACATGTGAGCACTCTTTTCATTTCAGCTCACTCTGAAATAATCTCTGTTTCCTGTCCACCAATCCTGGAAAGGCATCTGTGATAAGAAGACATATACTCAGGTAAGTTCAAACTGAATTCATGAATTAAAAATAAATCTTCCCAGCAGCTGTTAATTTGCCATCACCCAAAAAAAGTTTATTCCTTTATTTAATTGGAGAAGGATGGATAAATAAATAAAATAATATACACAGGAAATGATAATGTAAACTCAAACTCTATTAATTTCTGGAGAAATTAATTTTAAACAGTAAAACAGAAATGGAATAGATCCCTGGCCAAAACAGAACAGACCAATGTGTAATGTTATTAACTATCAGCTCCAGCTGCTCCATGATTACCGGTCTACAAAATGTTACAGTACTTTTAACTTTGTACATGTTTTCATCCACACTCTCTATTAATAGCCATTAAAATTTGACAATAAACCAAGATGGAATCAGTCAGTAGCAACTTCAGTCTGGCTGTGCAACAGAAATGATCACCTCCTGTTCTGACTGAAGCTTAAAGTTGAATGCTGCATGGGAACAAAGCTGAGTGTGTTCTTCTGGAGAAGGGGAGGGGCTTACACAACAACCGGTGATACTAGACAAGAGGAAACTAAACTTTCTTTCATGTTACTCACCAAAACACTCCAATATCATCAGAAAAACATGTTAGACTTGTTGAAAGTCAACTTCTGTTTAAATAGACTCACTAGAGCTGTCTGAAAAATCACTGCATGCAGCACCAAAGTTGCAAAGTTGTTAGTACCAGGGTGCTCTGTGTGCATCAGTGTAATCTGCATACCACAAATTTGTGTACTGACAAATATTCTGAAATTAAATGTGTTAATTTTTTAATACATTCATTATTCTGTAAGTAATTCATTTATTTATTCTATTTATTGAAATAATATGACATAATCCCACTTCATTTTAGCACTTTAAAACCAGCACTGTTGGCCAAAGAAAACAGTTAAACAATAAAAAACTAAAGTAAAATTAAAAAAAAGTAAAGCAAATGCCCCAAAGTCAATTAAAACCCAAGTCATGTTCTGTGCTTTGCCTGAGTTAATTAGTGGATTAATTTCCCCTAGGATTGTCTGATTGCCATTCTGCTTCCTGCCATGGTTCCTGCTCTGAAAATCAGTCCTATTCTTTCCATCTGGGTTTCCCAATTTGCTACTTGGTCTCCCCACTACTTTACCTGTAATGCAGAGAACATAAACCAAGCAGAACTCTTTGATCCAAAGACTCGGGTCAACTAGTCCAGACCAGAGTCCAGACTAAACCTGAAGAAGCAGCATTTAGCTGTTACGCTGCAAACAAGTGGAATAAACTGCCAGTGGTCACGGGTCACGGGTCATGGGGGCAGCATCCTAAGTAGGGAAGCCCAGGCTTCCCTCTCCCCAGCCACATTTGCCAACTCTGCAGGGTGGATCCCGAGGCATTCCCAGGCCAGCTGAGGGATATAATCCCTCCAGCGTGTCCTAGGTCTTCCCCGGGGTCTCCTCCCAGAGGGATGTGCCCGGAACACCTCACCAAGGAGGCGTCCAGGAGGTATCCTGACCAGATGCCCTAGCCACCTCAACGGTTCCTCTCGATGCGGAGGAACAGCGACTCTACTCTGAGCCCCTCCCGGATGATCAAGCTCCTCACCCTATCTCAAAGGGAGAGCCCGGCCACCCCTGTGGAGGAAACTCATTTCAGCCACCTGTATACGAGATCTCGTTCTTTCAGTCACGACCCACAGCTTATGACCACAGGTGAGTGTAGCAACGTAGATCAACTGGTAAATTGGGAGCTTCGCTTTCTGGCTCAGCTCCTTCTTCACCACGACAGACTGGCGCAGAGTCCACATTACTGCAGACCGATCCGTCTGTCGATCCCACGCTCCATCCTTCCCTTACTTGTGAACATGACCCCGAGATATTTAAACTCCTCCACTTGAGGCAGGACCTCACTCCCGACCCAGAGAGGGCAATCCACCCTGAGGTGGTCTCATATTTGGACGTGCTGATTCTCATCCCAGCCGCTTTACATCCCATCACACTCGGCCCGCTCAACTGAGAGCTGGAGATCACGACCAGATGAAGCCAACAGACCATGTCATCTGCAAAAAGCAGGGACCCAATCCTGAGGCCACCAAGCTGGATCCCCTCAACACCTCGGCTGCGCCTAGAAATTCTGTCCATATAAGTTATGAACAGAATCTATGATTAAGGGCAGCCTTGGCGGAGTCCAACCCTCACTGGAAACGTATCCGACTTACTACCGGCAATGCGGACCAAGCTCTGACACCTGTCGTACAGGGACCCCTCCTGAGCCGCCAGATGGTGGACCAGAATTGCCTCGAAGCCGTCCGGAAGTCTTTTTCCATGGCCTCACCGTACTGCTCCCATGCCCGAGTTTTTGCCTTGGCGAACAGCTAAAGCTGCATGTTGCTTAGCCTGTCGGTACCCATCAGCTGCCTCCAGAGTCCCACAGGCCAAAAAGGCCTGATAGGACTCCTTCTTCAGCTTGACGGCATCCCTCACTGCTGGTGTCCACCAACGAGTCCTGGGATTACCGCCACGACAGGCACCAACGACCTTACAGTCACAGCTCTGACAGGCTGCCTCAAAAATAGAGGCACAGAACATAGCCCATTTGGACTCAATGTCCCCCGCCTCACTCGGGACATGTTTGAAGCTCTGCTGAAGGTGGGAGTTGAAGCCTGCTCTGACGGGGGACTCTGCCAGACGTTTCTCAGCAGACCCTCACAACACGTTTGGGCCTGCCAGATCTGACCGGCTTCCTCCCCCACCATCTGAGCCAACTCACCACCAGGTGGTGATCAGTCGACAGCTCCGCCCCCCTTTTCAACCGAGTGTCCAAGGCATGTGGCCACAGGTCTGACGATACAACTACAAAATCGATCGTCGAACTGTGGCCCAGAGAATCCTGATGCCAGGTGTACATATGGACACTCTTATGTTGGTAACATGGTGTTCGTTATTGATAATCCATGAGGAGCACAGAAGTCCAATAACAAAACACCATTTGGGTTCAGGAGGTGGGGGGACCATGCCTCCCAATCACTCCCCTCCAGGTCTCACTGTCATTGGCCACGTGAGCATTGAAGTCCCCCAACAGAACAATGGAGTCCCCAGAAGGAGCACCCTCCAGCACTCCCTCCAAGGACTCCAGAAAGGGTGGGTACTCTGAACTGCTGTTCGGTGCATAAGCACAGACAACAGTCAGAACCTGTCCCCCCGGATGGTGAGCCCACGGGAGGTGAGGCCCATGTAACCCTTTCGGGCTGAGCCCGACTGGGCCCCATGGGCAAAGGCCCGGCCACCAGACGACCCCTCTCATACCTCACCCTGAGGCCTGGCTCCAGAGTACCCGCGTCCGGGCAAGGGAACATTATGCACAGGCTTGTCATCCTTATAGAGGTCCATGAGCCGTGCTTGGTATGGTTCCTCCCCTTGTCACCTGTTTGCCATGGGTGCATAAAGCCCCAGACAACATAGCTGCTCGGATCTTCGGGACACACACCGCTCCACGGTGGTAAGGTGACGGCACAGGGACGGGTGTTTTTATTGTGATTTTGTGTTTTCTTTTATGTTTCTTTTTATTTGTTTTTAACACCATCTGTAATGCTTTTAATGTTTCATGTAAAGCACTTGTACATGAAAGGTGCTATACAAATAAACTTGCCTTGCCTTGCCTAATGCAGCTAAATTCAACTAGTTAAAGATAATCAGCTACACACCTTTCATGCAAGTTGGTCTGGTTTTCAGCCAATAAATGCATTTCCCCTTTAACTCATGTAAATATCAAAGTAACAGGATGATTAGCAGCTAGCCTGGTTTAGGTTTATGGTTATGCTACAGTGTTGTGTGGCCTGTGGGAAATTAGTTTCCACCCCTAGTGGGCAAAAGTTACACAGTATTGTTTCAACCAAAAAAGTCAGAACTGCTTAGGAACTTAATAATGACAAAGAAACTTGAGAGTCACAAATATTACAATACCATACCATACCATACCATACCATACAATACCATACCATACCATACCATTCCATACCATACAATACCATACCATACCATACCATACCATACCATACCATACCATACCATACCATACCATACCATTCCATGCCATACAACCAATAGTATAAAACTAATAAACCAACATGTGTTTCATTTTTTAGCAGCAGATTTCCTTCACTAAAGTTAAGAGTGTAATTTAAGAACTTTGTGTAATAGTCTATTAACCCAACAAAGTAATAAAAAGTAACCAATGTTTCTGTTTTGATTTTTAGCATTTATTAAGGTTTGAAGAACTGATCATCTGACATGTCAAGCGGATCAGCCCTGTCCACTTCCAGAGGTAAACAGATACATGTTGGGAGTGAAATCAGAGATTCCCTCTCTCTCCTGGATGTTCTCCATGCAGATCAGTATGAAGAAGACTTTTTATATTCAGAACCCCCTGAGAAGATTGAAGAAAATTTTTATAAAGGGGCCCCTCCTAAATGGTTAAACTTCTACATCAATGAGCAGGCTAAATTAAATGGTGACGGAACTGGTTTCATCCAACGAGATGGATTTGAAAATCTCAAGAAACAAATTCAGGACAAAAGGAAACTCCCTGCAATATCAGCTGTTAAGCTGTTTCATGAACCAGGAAGTGGAGGAACAACAATGGCAATGCAGGTTTTGTGGGAAATGAGGAAAACTTTTCGATGTGCTGTTTTGTCAGACCCAATCTCAGACATCACAAAAGTTGCAAAAGAAGTGATTCACCTTTACACAGCAGGTGATCGAAGCCACCAGAACACTGTGTTGCTGTTAGTAAATGATGAGCAGATTCTTGACAAACTGCAGGACAGCATTATGATGGCTATTGCTGAACAAAACATGGTCACCCGTATGCCTGTGGCGATCTTACTAAGCTGTGTGAGAAAGGATGTCCTCCTGCAGAGTGATCACGTTATCCTGCGGAGAGTTCTGTCAGATGAAGAAAAGAAGAAATTCAATGAGAAAAAGAAGGAGCTTATTGCAAAGTATCGCGGGAAAACCCAAAAATTCTACGGCTTTAACATAATGCAAAGTAATTTCTCTGAAGCTTACATCAAGCAAGCATGCACCATTTTCAGCTCAGTCAAAAAGGCACACAGACCACTGAAGACCCAGCTGGCTGCCTATCTGTCCCTGCTCAATGCCTACGTACCAGGTTCATATCTGTTGGAGTCTCAATGCCTGGACTTCCTCAAACATGATGATTCTGTCTTTGGAGACAAGCCAGTTGAGGAGCTGATGCAGCCTTATGGTGATCTCATCATTTCCTTTCAACCAGATGAAAGTTCTGACAGAAAAGTCCGCATGGCTCATCCACTTATAGCAAAGCATTGTACCGAACTCATGGCTAAAGCAGGAGTGACCAGAAGTGACACAGCAAGAAACTTCCTGAACTGCTTTTGCAAATATGAGACGATTGACGAGTTTCCTCAGTGTGTTGGCTTTGTCAAAGACATGCTAACCAAAAGAGAAGCAAGAACAGAGGAGAACCCAAACAATAGTTTAGATGGTAAAGAGGAGCCAGAAAGGTTTTCAAGACTCATTCTAGATATTCAAAAGATGGAGAATCCCAACGAAAGTGCCTCAGTTTTAAAAGTGGCATCAAAGAAATTTGATCAAAATCCATTTTTCCCTCAAGCCCTTGCTCGTTTTTATTACATCGAACTAAAAGACTACAATCAGGCAGAAATCTGGGCAAAGAGAGCAAAGCAGAGAGATCCCCAAAATTCGTTTGTTGCTGATACACTGGGTCAAGTCCATAAGAACCACCTGAAGAACAAAGGCATTTGTGCTAAACCAAGAGAAATTTTGCAGCTGGCCAAAAAGGCCATCGAGGCTTTCAAGCATGAAGAAGAACTTGCTGAAGCTGAACAAGAGAAAGACATGAAAGATGATGGCAAGACTAAAGTGTCAAATGTCTTTAATTCCAGAGGGCTCTTTGGTTTCCTGCAGGTCTGCAATATTTTATATAACATACTGGTCTGTCAAAACAAAATCTGGAGAGATGTTCTAACACAAACTGTGACCTTGAGTTCTGTCCGGGAAAAACTTGGAGACAAAAAAATCCTCAAATTCATGGATCTTCTAAACAGCCTCAGAGCCGAAGTTGAGAGGAAATATGATTTCTTTGACAAATATCTGACGTACTCAAAGCTGAGCATAGAGAAAGATGATCCTGAATACATATCTAAGGACACCTTAGACTGCCGCAGAAAGTATGTTGGAGAGTCCCCCCCGAAACATATCAAACAAAAGATAGCAGAGCGCAAGCAGAAGCTGAAACAAAAGCTTGCTGATACCTCGGTAGGAGTACTGGCATGTCTTGACCGTGAGCATACTGAAGCAGATCTTAAAGAAATAACTACATGGTGGGAGGAAATTTGCTCCAGTAAAGCTCCAGAAACAGCTGTGGTCAACTACATGTTAGCTCACATCATGTTAATAAACAAAGGAGTGAACTCTCGCCCAAAAAACAAACTATTCACGACATTTAGAGAGAAAATACCCCTGACACTAAATGATCCACCTGAGCAGCACATGCTAGCCCTTCTCTTGTCCTGGCCTTCAGGGAATGAAGATGAATGTATTTTCGATCTCAGTCAATTAATCCAGCTAATGTGCTGTTCTTATGAAAATGTATACAAGAAGCACTTTCGGTCAAGGTACCTTCGCCCCCTGTTTTTCCTTGGAAAAGGACAAGCTCCGAACAAGATTGTTCACAGAAAAGTTCTCGAGATGTTTTATGAGACAAGTCAGGAAACTAAGCCAGACTGGAGCAATGATTGGAGGAACGAGAACATTTTCAAAAATTCTGCTGTCCAAGATCGTCTTCACAAACTTGAAGGGGTGGTACGAAAGTACAGAGTGTACGCATCTGTCTGTGGCACAGAGATTGAAGTGGCAGCAAATCTGCAAAGAAGCCTGTGGAAATCACGGCAAGTTTCCTTTTACCTCGGATTCACCATCAAAGGTCCTGTGGCCTTTGGTATCCAGACAAAAACTGAAGACAAAGGTAAGAAAACACTACTTATCAACTTTTTTTATAATGACCTACTCATTAATTTGGTGCAATAGATTTTTAACCTTTAATATTTTCTTTAACCAGGGCCTTCTGCAGGATCTCTTGAGGCTTCTGCCATGGAAAGGGTAAGGTTTCTTTAGATGATGTTTTTTCTGTAGCTGATTTAGCAGCATCTGACTTCAGTACTGATGAAAAAGTTTTCACCCTGAAACAGGATTCCAGTGGATCTCACCAGAGTGCTATAGTAGGATAAGAGGATTACAACCCAGACATGAACAGATGAGGAAATTTCTCCAAGTTGTGACAGAAGCAGGCGATGAAGATGATTTCCTCAAGATTTTCAGAGGGACAACGTGTTTGAGGTTTCTTATGCGTATGATCTTGATGCGCATCAGTAGAAGATGAAACTCTTGTGACCTCTGGTGGAGCAAAGGGAATATTGTAATATGCAGCAAATATTGGGATGCATTTGTAAAAATAATTGTAAATAGAATAAACCCGCTGTACTCCTGCTATGTGTGTAAAAGTGAAGATTGTGCTTTTTCTTTTGTTTGTTTTTGTTTTGATGCAACCAATGCTCATTCAAGATTTCTGCTGATTTAACATCAAGGATTAGAATCAATTATCATGTTGTAGTTTTTGAGTTTCTATTTCAAAACCTGAGCATGTAATCAGGGGGCTGTATGAGATCCTAACAAATAGGGGGAAAAAATCATCTTTGAGCAGAAATTGTTTTTAATTAAAGCCTCTTTGACTAATGCTCACCTGAAAATCTAAAACTGTAAATAAAACAAAGTAATGAATTGTGAAAGCAGGTATTTATTTTCTGCATCACAGAGAAAATGTTTGATATAAGTATGAGCAGTGTTGAACTGCATTCGTCTGGTATAAATACATCCAGACACATCCTGTGCAACATTGTTAAAAAGCTGATTTGGAAACTAGGAAGGTGAAGCTGCAGAAGGTCCTATTGGTTGATCTGAGCGATGAGTCCCTCCATCTCTGGACGTGCCTTGAAGCGGGACAGGAACTCTGCCTCTGTGTGCTGACAAGGAAAAAATAGATTTTAATACAAATACTTACATTGAAATACTTTTGAAAAAATATTTTCCTTATTTAATCTTAACATGTGATTTATTTCCAACTGTCAAACTGTTTTTATCGTTCTTTGACTGCTTCAGTTTTGCATTACTGATACAGATGATGTGATAAAAGACAAATAAAGATACTTGTTTTAACTCTGTTTGGATCCCAGTCTGTTTTTCTTTTTACTGTAAAAACTGACATGAATAATTGTGGGGGACAGAAACGGTCCTGCACCTCACATTCATTGTGGATGAACTTTACAGACAAAGGAGATCCAACCTGCAAAGCAAACATGTTTCTACAAAGTGCAGTGACTGTTATAACTGAGCTGGGAGGCTTTATGGGACCAGTATGGAATCCATTTATTGAGCAAACTATGTCCAGCTCCACCTCAATAAAGACAAATGCGATGCATGCCATCTCGAGGTTATTCTGTGTACCAGCTCCTCATGTTACGTCCAGGTCAAAGCCATGGACAGGAGCTGTGAAGCACTAAGTGGCTCCAAGTTGGAGGAATTTGATTTCGCTCACTCCTACAGCTGGTGGGAAAAAAACAAACAAACACACAGTGACAAAGAAAACCGAACCGCTTCTCACGTGTTCATGTTTTCTTGCAGTTGCAGGTCCATCTGGAGAATAAAGGTTTGACTGACGTCAAAATCCGCTGACCTGACAACCAGGTCTTCCACCACAACTTAGAATAATAATAACGAAAGTTACACGCAGGTGTGTAGGGTTTAAATCTTGTTCAACGACACAATAAACCAGTTGCGCTGGTTTCTTTATGAGATGCCTTTGTTTTACTGGAAATCCAATCATCTTTTACCAGTTTTACAGTGTTCATGTAGGAATGTACGGTTTCTTCTTGAGTTTTCCTTTCAGAGCGGGGTGTTGGCTGGAGGAGGAGCCATCTGAGGATGCTCGGGGAGGTTGTGGAGAAGCAGCTGAAACACCATCACACACTGTCATCTGTATAGACTGAGACACGTTGGTTTGTGGTGTTTATGTGTGAAGCATATAGTTTATTAGGTTTAGTTAAATTCTAACATGGACGAACTTATTGTCATGATCTGCAGTTTTGGTTTATAGTCCCGTTTCCAGGTTTCCTGTTTGATTTGATATTTTTTACCCTTGTTTATCCTGTTTTACTTTCTGCTTCCAGTTCATTAGCACGCCTGGTTTGACTCGCTCATTGGTTTCTCCTGCTTCCTGTTTAGTCACCTGTGTGTATAAACACCATGGTGTTCTTCTTTTCCTTTATTTGCACCATAAAATATCAATTAAGGTCAAATCAAATATATAATAAAGAATCAAATCATAACTAGCCTTTAAATGGTTGTATAATAGAATGCAAATAACACGTGCATGGGAGAGGTAGAAGCCAGGCTGATAGCAACACCAAAATCTCCTTCTTCCTCCTAAAAAATGTACAAAATGTAATGAAAACCAATAAACCAAAATAAAATCCCGTTTGTTCTCCTTTAGTCAGAGTGAGTACTCAGCCAATAACTTCTGCTGTAGTTTATTTTATTAACCCTCTCCGGCTCTTTGTTAGGTTACATGAGCAGAAGTAGAAAAAAGGTCAATATGTGCTCTGGCTTCACATACAGGCTTGTTCTGAAACCTAAATCTCCTTAAAAACTGTTTTTGTTGCAATGAGGATGAACTTTTAATGGAAATGGTTTCGTTTTGTATTCATTTTTATTGTTTTCCCTTTATCATGGTTGGGACTTTGCAGAGCTGCTCTGTAGGTTGTAAAACTGCATCCATGAGCTGAAAGATGCCGAATGGCTTCATAGAAGTGAGCTGATTTGGGAAAACTTTCAGGATTAACTGTGGGTTTGTGGCTTGTTGTAATAAATGTGTGTCGCAGTCACTGTCATGTTGACCTGCATCATTCCTCGTACATCAGAGGCTGTTTATCGTTCTATAAGCTTGTAGAAGGAAGATCAAGTAACAAAAAGCTGGACTGTTTGCTGGAAATGTTTGAAATACACTGCAAAAACTGAAATCTAAGTAAGATTAAAAATCTTATGTTGAGTACACATATGCTTTTTTTTTTTTTTAAAGGTAAGATTGTTCTTAGTTTTTATGCCAGAGAATTCCTCTTGTTTAAAGAGTATTTTATTTATTTGTTTTGGGAAGTCTTGACAAGCCAAATTTTCTTGTTCTGTTGGCAGATAATTTATCTTATTTTAAGCAACATTTACCTATTTTTTGTATATTTCTTCTTGTTTTTTAAGGCTGAGTTTTTGCAGTGTAGGAGTTACTTCACAATAAACCTCACAACATAATGGTGTTGGTGGTTTTTGTTAAAAAGCATTTTTCAGAGCAAAACAATATTTTACCCTCACCATATGCTGGAATTTACTGGAAATGAACTATATCTAAAAACTAACCCAGATTCTGGGATTTTTGCTTGTTTAAAATGGAGAAAAACAAGACTTTATCATTTTAATCTAAACAAATATACATTAGCGACCTGCAGTGTTTGTCATAGGGTAAGGTATGCACCGTTTTTATCTTCTGCTCGGCAAGGCAAGTTGATTTGTACAGCATCTTTCATGTACAAGACAATTCAAAGTGCTTCACATGAAACATTAAAAACATTACAAAAAAGCATAAAAGAAAATAAAAATAGCAAAAATCATAATAAAATCCTAAATTATATCAAAATAATTAAAAGCAGAATTAATTAAAAGTTGCTGTGCAGATGTCATGCATAGGTGCATGAAAAAAGAAATGTTTTTAACCTGGATTTAAAAGTTTCTACATTTGGTGAGAGTTTCATCTCCACAGGCAGTTTGTTCCACTTGTTTGCTGTAAAACAGCTAAATGCTGCTTCTCCATGTTTAGTCTGGACTCTGGTCTGGACTAGTTGACCCGAGTCTTTGGATCTGCTATGATATTTTCCTCCTGCAGATGAAAATTAGGTAAATAAACACCTTCCCAAAAGTTGTCGACCATTAAACCCAATCAAGAATGATTGCAAATTGCAAACTGAAAAAATTTTAGAGTTGAGTAAAATCTATATTTAGAAACAAATTCTTTCAGTTAAAATGTGCACATATGGTTACATCAACTGGTAATTTATGTACCATTAGGCTCCTGCATCCCTGCAATAAATAAATAAAAAAGACATTGAAATTAGAAGAATTAATTAAAATGATAGAAAATGAATGAACAGGTATCATATTATTCTCTTAAATCAGCGTCAGCTCGTAGTGTAATGAATTTAATCATGCACTACATCTGAAACAAACAAGGCCGACTTAAAAGAACCTTTACTGGAAAACTCTGGTTTACAAGAAAGAAACTTAAAAAAATCATTTTGGAAGAAACAAAACTTCTATAGGCGGTATCTTATGCTGCAATCCTGATCTATGAAAGGTATTTTAGACACAACAGTAAATGTTTTGTCATGCAGGTGAAGCAGTGACACAAAGTGGAAAGAATTTATAGTATGAAACAGGTGTGGTTTAAGCGCTTCATAAATAAGCCTGTTTGGCTCTTCAGCAACACACACACACACCTGCTGGAGCTGAAAGAGAACATCTACGAGCATCACTGTAAGTATGTGGGACGTGTTTTGATATATAATTTGTTCTTTATGGGTGAGGGTGACTGGAGTCGTCAGCAAAGCCAGAAAAGTTTAACTTAAGTTTTAATATTTGGCTTATTTGAACTATTTTGTGAAAAACAATTTGTGGTTTTAGTAAGTTTAGACATTTTTAATACAATATTAAATGCATATTGTTTCAGTTAATCAGTCATAAACTTTGTGATGAATCATTCAAACATATCTAAAATCAAAATGATGAATTATCCCTGGAATCGTCTCTGAATGTGAATGAACTGTTTGGATTAATGGTTTTACATGTTCATGTCAAAGTGAACATGGTAAAAGTATCTCGTCTCGGTTTTCACAGTGTGGTTCTCATTCCCAAAAACAATGATATTACCTTTCCAAACTTCCTGCTCTCTGCACCTTGTTTCATCAGTGCTTCTTCAATGCATTCTTCTCTCTCTCTCTCTCTCTCTCTCTCTCTCTCTCTCTCTCTCTCTCTGCCTGATCATTGTTTTGATGCAGTCATCCCTTTGCCAACCTCTCCTGGGCTTCCCTCATTTTCTATTCTATTCTATTCTATTCTATTCTATTCTACCGTCATTTAGCAGAAAATGCAATCTGGTAAAATATTTTCATTTGCCTAATCGAGAACCTATTACTTGACCCAAAATCCAAACAGTATCTTCATCAAATAGCTAACAAGCTAAAAATCAAAACAAAATTTCCATTTGTATTACTAATTAGCAAGGCATTTACAAGCTGCAGGGTCCGAACTGCAGTTTGAAATCAGATTACTGTGAATTTTTCACCATCTAAATTTACACAGATCATTTAAAAAATTTCAAAGCTTCTTGATGAAATTAGTCTTTTGGATTTTTAACAACTTCTGCATCAAACACTTATTTAGTCATTAAATCGTCTAAAACTACAAAATGTCAGAGTTGAACCATGGTCCGTTATAACACGGTGAAGGCTATGACAAAGCGTGGCAACCTGGATCCTGTTGTGTTAAACCCAGTCTGTGAAACTGCCTGATCCTGATCAGAAAGATCCTGATCAGCTCTTCACCATGTTCCAATGTGTTAAGATGCTGAATTTAAGGTGAAGGTATGAAAAAACAAGCAAATAATTTGGTGTATTTAATAATCCATTTTCTGTAAATACTGGTGTGTTTGTAAGCTCACTTTTGCATCTGGTTGGGACCACTTCAGAAAGATAACTGGACCCTTTTTTATATGTCCTTTGGCTCCCTCTCCAAACCAAAATACATTTTATTTATAACACATTTTATTTCTAAAATCAAATTTCAAAGTGACAGCCAAAGAGATGAAAATTACTACAAATGCAACTCTTCTACTTGTTTTATTTCAGTATTTATTTCATTATTATATTATTAATATTTGTATTGAATGCATGTAGGCTCGGCTTTTCTTCTTATTGTACCCATTTTAGGATGTTACAAAAATTACAGATGCAAACATCAGCACATGTCAGTTATGACAGAAAATCAAGTGTCTGTAACTTGAGTATCAGTGTTTTAGTATCCATTAAAGCTGCTGGTGCATTTGAGTCCCTCCCAGCTGGTGAACCAACACTTACCGGAAGATGAAAGTGAAAGTGCAAATGCAGAGTCCCGATCAGCTGATGTCTCATGAGAAACAAAATAAAAAACAGGAGCAAAAAGCTGAAGAGTTTCTTATGAAGTACCCTTCCTCACATGTGAGCACTCTTTTCATTTCAGCTCACTCTGAAATAATCTCTGTTTCCTGTCCACCAATCCTGGAAAGGCATCTGTGATAAGAAGACGCGCTTGTTATACTCAGGTAAGTTCAAACTGAATTCGTGAATTAAAAATAAATCTTCCCAGCAGCTGTTAATTTGCCATCACCCAAAAAAAGTTTATTCCTTTATTTAATTGGAGAAGGATGGTTAAATAAATAAAATAATATACACAGGAAATGATAATGTAAACTCAAACTCTATTAATTTCTGGAGAAATTAATTTTAAACAGTAAAACAGAAATGGAATAGATCCCTGGCCAAAACAGAACAGACCAATGTGTAATCTTATTAACTATCAGCTCCAGCTGCTCCATGATTACCGGTCTACAAAATGTTACAGTACTTTTAACTTTGTACATGTTTTCATCCACACTCTCTATTAATAGCCATTAAAATTTGACAATAAACCAAGATGGAATCAGTCAGTAGCAACTTCAGTCTGGCCGTGCAACAGAAATGATCACCTCCTGTTCTGACTGAAGCTTAAAGTTGGATGCTGCATGGGAACAAAGCTGAGTGTGTTCTTCTGGAGAAGGGGAGGGGCTTACACAACAACCGGTGATACTAGACAAGAGGAAACTAAACTTTCTTTCATGTTACTCACCAAAACACTCCAATATCATCAGAAAAACATGTTAGACTTGTTGAAAGTCAACTTCTGTTTAAATAGACTCACTAGAGCGGTCTGAAAAATCACTGCATGCAGCACCAAAGTTGCAAAGTTGTTAGTACCAGGGTGCTCTGTGTGCATCAGTGTAATCTGCATACCACAAATTTGTGTACTGACAAATATTCTGAAATTAAATGTGTTAATTTTTTAATACATTCATTATTCTGTAAGTAATTCATTTATTTATTCTATTTATTGAAATAATATGACATAATCCCACTTCATTTTAGCACTTTAAAACCAGCACTGTTGGCCAAAGAAAACAGTTAAACAATAAAAAACTAAAGTAAAATAAAAAAAAAAAAGTAAAGCAAATGCCCCAAAGTCAATTAAAACCCAAGTCATGTTCTGTGCTTTGCCTGAGTTAATTAGTGGATTAATTTCCCCTAGGATTGTCTGATTGCCATTCTGCTTCCTGCCATGGTTCCTGCTCTGAAAATCAGTCCTATTCTTTCCATCTGGGTTTCCCAATTTGCTACTTGGTCTCCCCACTACTTTACCTGTAATGCAGAGAACATAAACCAAGCAGAACTCTTTGATCCAAAGACTCGGGTCAACTAGTCCAGACCAGAGTCCAGACTAAACCTGAAGAAGCAGCATTTAGCTGTTACGCTGCAAACAAGTGGAATAAACTGCCAGTGGTCACGGGTCACGGGGGCAGCATCCTAAGTAGGGAAGCCCAGGCTTCCCTCTCCCCAGCCACATTTGCCAACTCTGCAGGGTGGATCCCGAGGCATTCCCAGGCCAGCTGAGGGATATAATCCCTCCAGCGTGTCCTAGGTCTTCCCCGGGGTCTCCTCCCAGAGGGATGTGCCCGGAACACCTCACCAAGGAGGCGTCCAGGAGGTATCCTGACCAGATGCCCTAGCCACCTCAACGGTTCCTCTCGATGCGGAGGAACAGCGACTCTACTCTGAGCCCCTCCCGGATGATCAAGCTCCTCACCCTATCTCTAAGGGAGAGCCCGGCCACCCTGTGGAGGAAACTCATTTCAGCCACCTGTATACGAGATCTCGTTCTTTCAGTCACGACCCACAGCTTAAGACCACAGGTGAGTGTAGCAACGTAGATCAACTGGTAAATTGGGAGCTTCGCTTTCTGGCTCAGCTCCTTCTTCACCACAACAGACTGGCGCAGAGTCCGCATTACTGCAGACCGATCCGTCTGTCGATCCCACGCTCCATCCTTCCCTTACTTGTGAACATGACCCCGAGATATTTAAACTCCTCCACTTGAGGCAGGACCTCACTCCCGACCCAGAGAGGGCAATCCACCCTGAGGTGGTCTCATATTTGGACGTGCTGATTCTCATCCCAGCCGCTTTACATCCCATCACACTCGGCCCGCTCAACTGAGAGCTGGAGATCACGACCAGATGAAGCCAACAGACCATGTCATCTGCAAAAAGCAGGGACCCAATCCTGAGGCCACCAAGCTGGATCCCCTCAACACCTCGGCTGCGCCTAGAAATTCTGTCCATATAAGTTATGAACAGAATCTATGATTAAGGGCAGCCTTGGCGGAGTCCAACCCTCACTGGAAACGTATCCGACTTACTACCGGCAATGCGGACCAAGCTCTGACACCTGTCGTACAGGGACCCCTCCTGAGCCGCCAGATGGTGGACCAGAATTGCCTCGAAGCCGTCCGGAAGTCTTTTTCCATGGCCTCACCGTACTGCTCCCATGCCCGAGTTTTTGCCTTGGCAAACAGCTAAAGCTGCATGCTGCTTAGCCTGTCGGTACCCATCAGCTGCCTCCAGAGTCCCACAGGCCAAAAAGGCCTGATAGGACTCCTTCTTCAGCTTGATGGCATCCCTCACTGCTGGTGTTCACCAACGAGTCATGGGATTACCGCCACGACAGGCACCAACGACCTTACAGTCACAGTTCTGACAGGCCGCCTCAAAAATAGAGGCACAGAACATAGCCCATTCAGACTCAAAGTGCCCCGCCTCACTCGGGACATGTTTGAAGCTCTGCTGAAGGTGGGAGTTGAAGCCTGCTCTGACGGGGGACTCTGCCAGACGTTTCTCAGCAGACCCTCACAACACGTTTGGGCCTGCCAGATCTGACCGGCTTCCTCCTCCACCATCTGAGCCAACTCACCACCAGGTGGTGATCAGTCGACAGCTCCGCCCCCCTTTTCAACCGAGTGTCCAAGGCATGTGGCCACAGGTCTGACGATACAACTACAAAATCGATCGTCGAACTGTGGCCCAGGGAATCCTGATGCCAGGTGTACATATGGACACTCTTATGTTGGTAACATGGTGTTCGTTATTGATAATCCATGAGGAGCACAGAAGTCCAATAACAAAACACCATTTGGGTTCAGGAGGTGGGGGGACCATGCCTCCCAATCACTCCCCTCCAGGTCTCACTGTCATTGGCCACGTGAGCATTGAAGTCCCCCAACAGAACAATGGAGTCCCCAGAAGGAGCACCCTCCAGCACTCCCTCCAAGGACTCCAGAAAGGGTGGGTACTCTGAACTGCTGTTCGGTGCATAAGCACAGACAACAGTCAGAACCTGTCCCCCCGGATGGTGAGCCCACGGGAGGTGAGGCCCATGTAACCCTTTCGGGCTGAGCCCGACTGGGCCCCATGGGCAAAGGCCCGGCCACCAGACGACCCCTCTCATACCTCACCCTGAGGCCTGGCTCCAGAGTACCCGCGTCCGGGCAAGGGAACATTATGCACAGGCTTGTCATCCTTATAGAGGTCCATGAGCCGTGCTTGGTATGGTTCCTCCCCTTGTCACCTGTTTGCCATGGGTGCATAAAGCCCCAGACAACATAGCTGCTCGGATCTTCGGGACACACACCGCTCCACGGTGATAAGGTGACGGCACAGGGACGGGTGTTTTTATTGTGATTTTGTGTTTTCTTTTATGTTTCTTTTTATTTGTTTTTAACACCATCTGTAATGCTTTTAATGTTTCATGTAAAGCACTTGTACATGAAAGGTGCTATACAAATAAACTTGCCTTGCCTTGCCTAATGCAGCTAAATTCAACTAGTTAAAGATAATCAGCTACACACCTTTCATGCAAGTTGGTCTGGTTTTCAGCCAATAAATGCATTTCCCCTTTAACTCATGTAAATATCAAAGTAACAGGATGATTAGCAGCTAGCCTGGTTTAGGTTTATGGTTATGCTACAGTGTTGTGTGGCCTGTGGGAAATTAGTTTCCACCCCTAGTGCGCAAAAGTTACACAGTATTGTTTCAACCAAAAAAAGTCAGAACTGCTTAGGAACTTAATAATGACAAAGAAACTTGAGAGTCACAAATATTACAATACCATACCATACCATACCATACAATACCATACCATACCATACCATACCATACCATACCATACCATACCATACCATACCATACCATACAATACCATACCATACCATACCATACCATACCATACCATACCATACAATACCATACCATACCATACCATACCATACCATACCATACCATACCATACCATACCATACCATACCATACCATACCATACCATTCCATGCCATACAACCAATAGTATAAAACTAATAAACCAACATGTCTTTCATTTTTTAGCAGCAGATTTCCTTCACTAAAGTTAAGAGTGTAATTTAAGAACTTTGTGTAATAGTCTATTAACCCAACAAAGTAATCAAAAGTAACCAATGTTTCTGTTTTGATTTTTAGCATTTATTAAGGTTTGAAGAACTGATCATCTGACATGTCAAGCGGATCAGCCCTGTCCATTTCCAGAGGTAAACAGATACATGTTGGGAGTGAAATCAGAGATTCCCTCTCTCTCCTGGATGTTCTCCATGCAGATCAGTATGAAGACTTTTTATATTCAGAACCCCCTGAGAAGATTGAAGAAAACTTTTATAAAGGGGCCCCTCCTAACTGGTTAAACTTCTACATCAATGAGCAGGCTAAATTAAATGGTGACGGAACTGGTTTCATCCAACGAGATGGATTTGAAAATCTCAAGAAACAAATTCAGGACAAAAGGAAACTCCCTGCAATATCAGCTGTTAAGCTGTTTCATGAACCAGGAAGTGGAGGAACAACAATGGCAATGCAGGTTTTGTGGGAAATGAGGAAAACTTTTCGATGTGCTGTTTTGTCAGACCCAATCTCAGACATCACAAAAGTTGCAAAAGAAGTGATTCACCTTTACACAGCAGGTGCTCGAAGCCACCAGAACACTGTGTTGCTGTTAGTAAATGATGAGCAGATTCTTGACAAACTGCAGGACAGCATTATGATGGCTATTGCTGAACAAAACATGGTCACCCATATGCCTGTGGCGATCTTACTAAGCTGTGTGAGAAAGGATGTCCTCCTGCAGAGTGATCACGTTATCCTGCGGAGAGTTCTGTCAGATGAAGAAAAGAAGAAATTCAATGAGAAAAAGAAGGAGCTTATTGCAAAGTATCGCGGGAAAACCCAAAAATTCTACGGCTTTAACATAATGCAAAGTAATTTCTCTGAAGCTTACATCGAGCAAGAATGCACCATTTTCAGCTCAGTCAAAAAGGCACACAGACCACTGAAGACCCAGCTGGCTGCCTATCTGTCCCTGCTCAATGCCTACGTACCAGGTTCATATCTGCTGGAGTCTCAATGCCTGGACTTCCTCAAACATGATGATTTTTTCCATGGAGACAAGCCAGTTGAGGAGCTGATGCAGCCTTATGGTGATCTCATCATCACCTTCCAACAAGATGAAATATCTGACAGAAAAGTCCGCATGGCTCATCCACTGATAGCAAAGCATTGTACCGAACTCATGGCTAAAGAGGGAGTGACCAGAAGTGACACAGCAAGAAACTTCCTGAACTGCTTTTGCAAATATGAGACGATTGACGAGTTTCCTCAGTGTGTACTTGGGTTTGTCAAAGACATGCTAACCAAAAGAGAAGCAAAAACAGAGAAGAACCCAAACAATGGTTCAGGTAGTAAAGAGGAGCAAGAAAAGTTTTCAAGTCTCATTCTAGATATTCAACATGTGGAGGGCCTCAAACAAAGTGCCTCAGTTTTAAAAGTGGCATCAAAGAAATTTGATCAAAATCCAGTTTTCCCTCAAGCCCTTGCTCGTTTTTATTACATCGAACTAGAAGACTACAATCAGGCAGAAATCTGGGCAAAGACAGCAAAGCAGAGAGATCCCCAAAATTCGTTTGTTGCTGATACACTGGGTCAAGTCCATAAGAACCACCTGAACCACCTGAAGAACAAAGGCACTGATGCTAAACCAAGAGAAATTTTGCAGCTGGCCAAAAAGGCCATCGAGGCTTTCAAGCATGAAGAAGAACTTGCTGAAGCTGAACAAGAGAAAGACATGAAAGATGATGGCAAGACTAAAGTGTCAACTGTCTTTAATTCCAGGGGGCTCTTTGGTTTCCTGCAGGTCTGCAATATTTTATATGACATACTGGTCTGTCAAAACAAAATCTGGAGAGATGTTCTAACACAAACTGTGACCTTGAGTTCTGTCCGGGAAAAACTTGGAGACAACAAAATCTTTAGATTCATGAATCTTCTAAACAGCCTCAGAGCTGAAGTTGAGAGGAAATGGGATTTCTTTGACAAATATCTGACGTACTCAAAGCTGAGCATAGAGAAAGATGATCCTGAATACATATCTAGGGACACCTTAGACTGCCGCAGAAAGTATGTTGGAGAGTCCCCCCCGAAACACATCGAACAAAAGATAGCAGAACACATGGAAGAACTGAAACAAAAGCTTGCTGATACCTCGGTAGGAGTACTGGCATGTCTTGACCTTGAGCATACTGAAGCAGATCTTAAAGAAATAACTACATGGTGGGAGGAAATTTGCTCCAGTAAAGCTCCAGAAACAGCTGTTGTCAACTACATATTTGCTCACATCATGTTAATAAACAAAGGAGTGAACTCTCGCCCAAAATGCAAACCATTCACAACATTCAGAGAGAAAATACCCCTGACACTAAATGATCCACCTGAGCAGCACATGCTAGCCCTTCTCTTGTTCTGGCCTTCAGGGAATGAAGATAAATGTATTTTCGATCTCAGTCAATTAATCCAGCTAATGTGCTGTTCTTATGAAAATGTATACAAGAAGCACTTTCGGTCAAGGTACCTTCGCCCCCTGTGTTTCCTTGGAAAAGGACAAGCTCTGAACAGGATTGTTCACAGAAAAGTTCTCGAGACGTTGTTTAAAGAGACAAGTCAGGAAACTAAACCAGACCGGAGCAATGATTGGAGGAACGAGAACATTTTCAAAAATTCTGCCGTCCAAGATCGTCTTCACAAACTTGAAGGGGTGGTACGAAAGTACAGAGTGTACGCATCTGTCTGTGGCACAGAGATTGAAGTGGCAGCAAATCTGCAAAGAAGCCTGTGGAAATCACGGCAAGTTTGCTTTTACCTCGGATTCACCATCAAAGGTCCTGTGGCCTTTGGTATCCAGACAAAAACTGAAGACAAAGGTAAGAAAACACTACTTATCAACTTTTTTTATAATGACCTACTCATTAATTTGGTGCAATAGATTTTTAACCTTTAATATTTTCTTTAACCAGGGCCTTCTGCAGGATCTCTTGAGGCTTCTGCCATGGAAAGGGTAAGGTTTCTTTAGATGATGTTTTTTCTGTAGCTGATTTAGCAGATTCTGACTACAGTAGTGATGAAAAAGTTTTCACCCTGAAACAGGATTCCAGTGGATCTCACCAGAGTGCTATAGTAGGATAAGAGGATTACAACCCAGACATGAACAGATGAGGAAATTTCTCCACGTTGTGAAAGAAGCAGGCGATGAAGATGATTACCTCAAGGTTTTCAGAGGGACAACGTGTTTGAGGTTACTTATGCGTATGATCTTGATGCGCATCAGTAGAAGATGAAACTCTTGTGACCTCTGGTGGAGCAAAGGGAATATTGTAATATGCAGCAAATATTGGGATGCATTTGTAAAAATAATTGTAAATAGAATAAACCCGCTGTACTCCTGCTATGTGTGTAAAAGTGAAGATTGTGCTTTTTCTTTTGTTTGTTTTTGTTTTGATGCAACCAATGCTCATTCAAGATTTCTGCTGATTTAACATCAAGGATTAGAATCAATTATCATGTTGTAGTTTTTGAGTTTCTATTTCAAAACCTGAGCATGTAATCAGGGGGCTGTATGAGATCCTAACAAATAGGGGGAAAAAATCATCTTTGAGCAGAAATTGTTTTTAATTAAAGCCTCTTCGACTAATGCTCACCTGAAAATCTAAAACTGTAAATAAAACAAAGTAATGAATTGTGAAAGCAGGTATTTATTTTCTGCATCACAGAGAAAATGTTTGATATAAGTGTGAGCAGTGTTGAACTGCATTCGTCTGGTATAAATACATCCAGACACATCTTGTGCAAACATAGTTAAAAAGCTGATTTGGAAACGAGGAAGGTGAAGCTGCAGAAGGTCCTATTGGTTGATCTGAGCGATGAGTCCCTCCATCTCTGGACGTGCCTTGAAGCGGGACAGGAACTCTGCCTCTGTGTGCTGACAAGGAAAAAATAGATTTTAATACAAATACTTACATTGAAATACTTTTGAAAAAATATTTTCCTTATTTAATCTTAACATGTGATTTATTTCCAACTGTCAAACTGTTTTTATCGTTCTTTGACTGCTTCAGTTTTGCATTACTGATACAGATGATGTGATAAAAGACAAATAAAGATACTTGTTTTAACTCTGTTTGGATCCCAGTCTGTTTTTCTTTTTACTGTAAAAACTGACATGAATAATTGCGGGGGACAGAAACGGTCCTGCACCTCACATTCATTGTGGATGAACTTTACAGACAAAGGAGATCCAACCTGCAAAGCAAACATGTTTCTACAAAGTGCAGTGACTGTTATAACTGAGCTGGGAGGCTTTATGGGACCAGTATGGAATCCATTTATTGAGCAAACTATGTCCAGCTCCACCTCAATAAAGACAAATGCGATGCATGCCATCTCGAGGTTATTCTGTGTACCAGCTCCTCATGTTACGTCCAGGTCAAAGCCATGGACAGGAGCTGTGAAGCACTAAGTGGCTCCAAGTTGGAGGAATTTGATTTCGCTCACTCCTACAGCTGGTGGGAAAAAAACAAACAAACACACTGACATAGAAAACCGAACCGCTTCTCACGTGTTCATGTTTTCTTGCAGTTGCACGTCCATCTGGAGAATAAAGGTTTGACTGACGTCAAAATCCGCTGGCGACCTGACAACCAGGTCTTCCACCACAACTTAGAATAATAATAACGAAAGTTACACGCAGGTGTGTAGGGTTTAAATCTTGTTCAACGACACAATAAACCAGTTGCGCTGGTTTCTTTATGAGGTGCCTTTGTTTTACTGGAAATCCAATCATCTTTTACCAGTTTTACAGTGTTCATGTAGGAATGTACGGTTTCTTCTTGAGTTTTCCTTTCAGAGCGGGGTGTTGGCTGGAGGAGGAGCCATCTGAGGATGCTCGGGGAGGTTGTGGAGAAGCAGCTGAAACACCATCACACACTGTCATCTGTATAGACTGAGACACGTTGGTTTGTGGTGTTTATGTGTGAAGCATATAGTTTATTAGGTTTAGTTAAATTCTAACATGGACGAACTTATTGTCATGATCTGCAGTTTTGGTTTATAGTCCCGTTTCCAGGTTTCCTGTTTGATTTGATATTTTTTACCCTTGTTTATCCTGTTTTACTTTCTGCTTCCAGTTCATTAGCACGCCTGGTTTGACTCGCTCATTGGTTTCTCCTGCTTCCTGTTTAGTCACCTGTGTGTATAAACACCATGGTGTTCTTCTTTTCCTTTATTTGCACCATAAAATATCAATTAAGGTCAAATCAAATATATAATAAAGAATCAAATCATAACTAGCCTTTAAATGGTTGTATAATAGAATGCAAATAACACGTGCATGGGAGAGGTAGAAGCCAGGCTGATAGCAACACCAAAATCTCCTTCTTCCTCCTAAAAAATGTACAAAATGTAATGAAAACCAATAAACCAAAATAAAATCCCGTTTGTTCTCCTTTAGTCAGAGTGAGTACTCAGCCAATAACTTCTGCTGTAGTTTATTTTATTAACCCTCTCCGGCTCTTTGTTAGGTTACATGAGCAGAAGTAGAAAAAAGGTCAATATGTGCTCTGGCTTCACATACAGGCTTGTTCTGAAACCTAAATCTCCTTAAAAACTGTTTTTGTTGCAATGAGGATGAACTTTTAATGGAAATGGTTTCGTTTTGTATTCATTTTTATTGTTTTCCCTTTATCATGGTTGGGACTTTGCAGAGCTGCTCTGTAGGTTGTAAAACTGCATCCATGAGCTGAAAGATGCCGAATGGCTTCATAGAAGTGAGCTGATTTGGGAAAACTTTCAGGATTAACTGTGGGTTTGTGGCTTGTTGTAATAAATGTGTGTCGCAGTCACTGTCATGTTGACCTGCATCATTCCTCGTACATCAGAGGCTGTTTATCGTTCTATAAGCTTGTAGAAGGAAGATCAAGTAACAAAAAGCTGGACTGTTTGCTGGAAATGTTTGAAATACACTGCAAAAACTGAAATCTAAGTAAGATTAAAAATCTTATGTTGAGTACACATATGCTTTTTTTTTTTTTTAAAGGTAAGATTGTTCTTAGTTTTTATGCCAGAGAATTCCTCTTGTTTAAAGAGTATTTTATTTATTTGTTTTGGGAAGTCTTGACAAGCCAAATTTTCTTGTTCTGTTGGCAGATAATTTATCTTATTTTAAGCAACATTTACCTATTTTTTGTATATTTCTTCTTGTTTTTTAAGGCTGAGTTTTTGCAGTGTAGGAGTTACTTCACAATAAACTTCACAACATAATGGTGTTGGTGGTTTTTGTTAAAAAGCATTTTTCAGAGCAAAACCATATTTTACCCTCACCATATGCTGGAATTTACTGGAAATGAACTATATCTAAAAACTAACCCAGATTCTGGGATTTTTGCTTGTTTAAAATGGAGAAAAACAAGACTTTATCATTTTAATCTAAACAAATATACATTAGCGACCTGCAGTGTTTGTCATAGGGTAAGGTATGCACCGTTTTTATCTTCTGCTCGGCAAGGCAAGTTGATTTGTACAGCATCTTTCATGTACAAGACAATTCAAAGTGCTTTACATGAAGCATTGAAAACATAACAAAAAAGCATAAAAGAAAATAAAAATAGCAAAAATCACAATAAAATCCTAAATTATATCAAAACAATTAAAAGCAGAATTAATTAAAAGTTGCTGTGCAGATGTCATGCATAGGTGCATGAAAAAAGAAATGTTTTTAACCTGGATTTAAAAGTTTCTACATTTGGAGAGAGTTTCATCTCCACAGGCAGTTTGTTCCACTTGTTTGCTGTAAAACAGCTAAATGCTGCTTCTCCATGTTTAGTCTGGACTCTGGTCTGGACTAGTTGACCCGAGTCTTTGGATCTGCTATGATATTTTCCTCCTGCAGATGAAAATTAGGTAAATAAACACCTTCCCAAAAGTTGTCGACCATTAAACCCAATCAAGAATGACTGCAAATTGCAAACTGAAAAAATTTTAGAGTTGAGTAAAATCTATATGTAGAAACAAATTCTTTCAGTTAAAATGTGCACATATGGTTACATCAACTGGTAATTTATGTACCATTAGGCTCCTGCATCCCTGCAATAAATAAATAAAAAAGACATTGAAATTAGAAGAATTAATTAAAATGATAGAAAATGAATGAACAGGTATCATATTATTCTCTTAAATCAGCGTCAGCTCGTAGTGTAATGAATTTAATCATGCACTACATCTGAAACAAACAAGGCCGACTTAAAAGAACCTTTACTGGAAAACTCTGGTTTACAGGAAAGAAACTTAAAAAATCATTTTGGAAGAAACAAAACTTATATAGGCGGTATCTTATGCTGCAATCCTGATCTATGAAAGGTATTTTAGACACAATAGTAAATGTTTTGTCATGCAGGTGAAGCAGTGACACAAAGTGGAAAGAATTTATAGTATTAAACAGGTGTGGTTCAAGCGCTTCATAAATAAGCCTGTTTGGCTCTTCAGCAACACACACACACACCTGCTGGAGCTGAAAGAGAACATCTACGAGCATCACTGTAAGTATGTGGGACGTGTTTTGATATATAATTTGTTCTTTATGGGTGAGGGTGATTGGAGTCGTCAGCAAAGCCAGAAAAGTTTAACTTAAATTTTAATATTTGGCTTAATTGAACTATTTTGTAAAAAACAATATGTGGTTTTAGTAAGTTTAGACATTTTTAATACAGTATTAAATGCATATTGTTTCAGTTAATCAGTCATAAACTTTGTGATGAATCATTCAAACATATCTAAAATCAAAATGATGAATTATCCCTGGAACCGTCTCTGAATGTGAATGAACTGTTTGGATTAATGGTTTTACATGTTCATGTCAAAGTGAACATGGTAAAAGTATCTCGTCTCGGTTTTCACAGTGTGGTTCTCATTCCCAAAAACAATGATATTACCTTAATTATTATTATTATTATTATTATTATTATTATTAATAATAATAATAATAATAATAATAATAATAATAATAATAAAAATAATAATAATAATAATAATAATAATAATAATAATAAGATATAAAGAACAGGAACTCAATAATGTGACTGCCCTGGGCAGTAATATTTAAACTTTTTAAAGTATTCAGATTTTTGTCATTTTTTTAAAATCCAATCCTGTGATTGGACAAAACAGAAAATGCAGTTCAGTGATTGGTCTATTTTCTGCACCAGTACACAGGTAGGCATCGGTATACATGGCACGGGTTCAAATCCAGCTTCAATTGCTGTGCATTATAATGGTACATCAGTTGTTATACACAGAGTGCTGAGTACTGTGACATCAAAGTGCTTTCGTTCAGTTGCAAGTTGTGCAGTTCTTGTGTGGGCTATCTGCACGAGGAGCAAATGTCTGCCTTCAGATATTGTCCAATTAATACAGAGTTTGTATTTTAAATTAAAATATAAACTGTGGAAAAGTGGCAGTTAAATATTAAATTTTTGTTGTTTTAATGCTTAAATTGAAACAAAGTTCCTGCAAAATGTTTGAAAAGCTATTCCTCCTTCACCTTTTGCCTCATTTCAACCATTCAAACATCCAACTTTTCAGCACATTCAGGAGATATGGGCTGTGACTTGTGGTCTTTGTAACATTTAATATTTTTAAGGTATTGAAGTTTTTGTCATTTTTCAAAATCCGTTCCTGTGATTGGACAAAACAAAAAACGCAGCTCAGCGATTGGTCCATTTTCTGCACTGGTACACAGGTACGCATTGGTATTCAAGGCAGCGGTTCAAATCCAGCATCAAACATCGTGCAGTGTGATAGAATATCAGTTGTTACACCCAGAGTGTTGCATACTGTTTCATCAAAGAACTTGCCTCCAATCTGTGAACTGTGCAGTTAAAGTGTGGATACGCTGCACAAATAAGTGAAAGCAAGTGCAATCTCTGTTTGTGAAAGTTGAAAACCCAATACAAAGTGCATTTTTCAAGTAAGAAAATAAACTGTGCATAAGTGACACTTCTTTAAAATACTTCTTGCAACAATGTTGCTCATGTTGAACAATGAAGTCCTCAACTGGCATTCTCATTTCAATGGCAAAAATTTTAGTGCTTCCTCCAGATTACTGGTCATCTGTGGCAGTGTGGTGGTAAAATGAATTACTTTGCATTCAGAAGATTGTGGGTTCAAACCTAGGTGCTGGTTCTTGCTAAATCTTGTCAAACAAATGTACTTCTATCACTGACAAAAAACTAACTAATAAATCTTGTGTGCTACTTCACACATTTAAATCTTAAGCTCTTTTGCCGATGTTCATGGGTTCAGATCCAGATGTGGCACCACAATAAATCAAGTTGGATAGCTGAGCTGCCTCTCTAAATGATTATGCAATTGCATATCAATCATTCAGCATTAAAGGGCATTCACATTTGCTCTTCTGCAAGAAGAGCGATTTTCTAGTTTATTTTCAATCTTTATTTCAATATTCGTATTGAATGCATGTAGGCTCGGCTTTTCTTCTTATTGTACCCATTTTAGGATGTTACAAAAATTACAGATGCAAACATCAGCACATGTCAGTTATGGCAGAAAATCAAGTGTCTGTAACTTGAGTATCAGTGTTTTAGTATCCATTAAAGCTGCTGGTGCATTTGAGTCCCTTCCAGCTGGTGAACCAACACTTACCGGAAGATGAAAGTGAAAGTGCAAATGCAGAGTCCCGATCAGCTGATGTCTCATGAGAAACAAAATAAAAAACAGGAGCAAAAAGCTGAAGAGTTTCTTATGAAGTACCCTTCCTCACATGTGAGCACTCTTTTCATTTCAGCTCACTCTGAAATAATCTCTGTTTCCTGTCCACCAATCCTGGAAAGGCATCTGTGATAAGAAGACGCGCTTGTTATACTCAGGTAAGTTCAAACTGAATTCATGAATTAAAAATAAATCTTCTCAGCAGCTGTTAATTTGCCATCACCCAAACGCAGTGTCATCCCGCCACGTTGCATGTATCCTCCACAAATGTCTTCTCACTCTCTATTTAACATTATTATTCCTGAGCTCCATATGTGGCGCAAAGATCTCCTGACTAGGCCGCACTTTGTGATGAGTTGGGAGTGAGAGTGTGTTGTACATCCACTTGTTCTGACTCTTTAGTGCAGGGGTGTCCAAAGTTGGCCTTCGAAGGCCGCTGTCCTGCAGGTTTTCTATGTATCCCTGTTCCAACACACTTGGCTCACATTAAATGGATCCAACAGCCCATAAAGTTCTGGACAGTGACAGATTTATTTGAGATGTGCTGGAGCAGAGATACAAGGAAAACCTGCAGGACAACGGCCTTTGAGGACCAGAGCTTGACACCCTCTGCATTTTGTATTTAAACAATATATTAAACATGTATCTCTTATCTTGAACTCTTTAGGTGCCTGAGCTCTGCTGATTTTAAAGCAAAACATCAGGATCAAAGCAGCTTTCCTCTTTCTTAAGCCACCAACATGGAGAGCAGGATTGAAGAATGGGAATCCCCCATGGACGATGATGAAGCAGAGGCTTTATTTATGACACACAAACAGCAAATTTCAGATTATGTAAAAAATAATAATTTGTCCACAAACACTCAGTTGTTTTCTATACTGGCGCTACTGAATGCGTATGTTCCTCAGTCCTACCTGTGCATGGAGGAGTGTCTAGATATCCTAGGACCACCTAATCCAGTTGATGGTGGCCCCCCTTTTGAAGAAAGAATGGATCCTTTCCTTAACCTTCTCGGTCCAGATCCTGAGCAAGTATGTTTGCTTCACCCAGTGATTGCAGGGAGATCTGTGGAGCTGCTGGTGGGGTTGAACTTTACTAGAAGTGCCATGGCCAAGAAATGCATGGAGTTCCTTTGTAGAGTCAAACCCGAGTCAGATGCAGTCCAGTTCTTCAAGGATTTGTTGACAAAGAGAGAAATGGATGAGAATAGGAAAAATGACTTCTCATGCTTGATTGCAGACATATTGGAGCATGAAAATTTTTATCAAGCTGTAGGATTCTTAAAAATGGCATCATATAGGTTCAGACAAATTCACGTTTTCCCCCAAACTGTTGCTCGTCTATACTATGTTAAAAGAAAGTCCCCTGACTTTACAAAGGCAGAACAATGGGCAAAGAAAGCTATCAGCAGAGCTCCAAACAACTCCTACGTTGCAGATACTCTTGGACAGGTGTACAAGAACCTTTTAAAAAAGCTGGGGCAGCAGAACGACATTATACGAATGGCTCAACGTGCTTTTTGTGCATTTGAAGACGTGGAGGTGAAAGCTGAGAATGAAGAAGGGCCGGAGATGAATGAAATTGCTGGAACTGTAAACATCTCACCCTTCTTCAATAACAGAGGCCTTTTTGGTTTCATTCAAGTTGCAGAGATAGTCACTGACAAACTAGGAAAGTCCGTCGCCACAAAGTATTTCCCAGAAATAAAAAACAAAGTTGAAAAGGTGTTCAACTTTTTTGAATGGTATCTCTGCTACTCCAAACCTAAAATGACGACTGTGGAGCCCGACTACTTCTGGAAGGATGTGGCACTTTGCTATAAACGCTACACAGAAAGAACAGCGGCTGACTCCACAAGCTTTCCAGGTCTTCTCGACTGTCTGAATCACGGCCTTTTCACTTCGAAGGGAAGGTGCGCTGGGTTTAATGAGACTGAGAGAACACAGGCCACCTTGGAGGCAGTCCGGGATGTTTTGAAAGCTGCCTATGAGGAAAATGCTGAGGATGTGGAAACGGCAGAGAGGTACATCCTCTCCAACATCATCTTAAGCAACAAGATGCCCAATTCTCCTCAGTACACCCTGGTGAGAGAACTCCAGAGAATCATTCACAGCTTCCTGCAAAGAAAGGTGTGCATTGAAAGACCGGAGTTTTACCTTTTAGCTCTGCTGTTGTTTTGGCCTGAAGAACAGCTTCAGGTGCAACAAGAGGACTACGAAGAGTTAAAACAACAGGCCTCAGAGGAAGACGAGATTCAAGACACAACTTGGGATGTTGAGGATGCTGAAATGGATCAAGACACAGAAGAAGAATCTGCAGAACTATCTCCTGACCAAATGCTTGACCCCAACCTGCAACAATATGTGACTTTGATGGAACGAGAGTTTGATTTCGTTGGGTATGCCAAATACCTCCGAGGCCGTTACCTGTTGCCACTGTTTTTTCTGGGGAAGGACTCCGGGCTGAGCAGGTGGATTCACAAGTCACGGCTGGACGCAATTGTGGAAAGAAAAGTGGATGCTGAGATTAATGATTTTGGAGAGAAAAAGAAGCGGATCAATGATTTGTGGCTCAGTGGGAAAGTGTGGCATGTGCCAGAAATCAGAGATATCCTCTTCCCTGTCCAAGTGGAGCCCTCAGATAGAGATAAGGAAATGTTCGTTTGTGCAGGAGGGAAGAAAATAAAGGCTCGAGTTGAGGGTGAAGCCGATGGCCCACCACTGAGCGCCATGTTTTTTTATCTCGCTTTCAACATCCGGGGTCCGGTTGTGTTTAAAGTAGGGGTCCCTTCAGATGGCTATGACAGTTGAAGGCATCATGAATGCTAAGATTACAAAACAGCAATACAACACTGCAAGTGTTGCCCAATGTGTTGGAAGGAAGTACAATGTCCCCTCCATCTTTTTAAATCTTTGTGTCCTGATAAAAGGTTAAATATGTTTTAAAGGAAGTCCATTTTCCTACAATATTGGATTTTGAGAAGGTGGGGATGTGTATTAAAAATGGTTTTTCAGGCTCAGGTTGAAATTTTTTATTATTTTTACTCAAACATGACAATAACAACAAAACAAAACCAAAGAAAAATATCCTTATGATGCATTTATTCTCAAATGTTTATTTATAATGCATTCATGCTTTGGCTGCAAACCATATATAGTATGTAAGGAAGACTATTAAAGATTGATGATTAACATGATGTGTTTATATAATGCTTATGGCAACAATTTGACATCTGCATGCATTTGATGTGGCCCTAATAAGCAAAAACATGTTTAACAAAAGTTTGATTGATATCCAGAACAGTGGAAGTTATTAAATGTTTTTAAATTGCTGTTTTTCTCTTGTTTAACAGTAAATATAAAATTGACCAAAATGCATAATATCCAAAATGTTTTAATGCATCCATGGTGTATTTTCACATCATGGATTTAAAAATACAATGTGATAAAAATACATCATTATTCAAGATGCATTACAAAAACTTTAGCACAGTACAAAAAATATTTTTCTGCCATAGATTTAAAATCTATTTAAAAACCTAATGTGTGATCAAACAAGCTTGATTGATCACATATTATGTTTTTAATTAGCACATAAAGGAAACAATTAATGGTGAAGACACAATTTATTGTAGATTTAAACTCACTATTCTCTGTTTAGGAAAGGCTACTTATCAAGGCTGGATTATCCTATGGGCATTATGGGCACGGGCCCAGGGGCCCACACCCACTTGGGGCCCATTTGGCGACTAGTGGGGCCCACATAGGTCACACATCAGCAGTTTGGACATGAAACAAAATGTACATAAAAGCCAGATACAGTTGTGCTCATTTGTTGTCATACCTTTTCATTAAAGAAAAGGTTGAATTTACAAGTCACTCAAATAATTGGAGACTTAAAAAAGGAAAAATAACTAAAAATTAGCAAAAATGTAATTTAGTAATACAAGACACTTTTTTCATTTAATTGAGTTGAAGAAAGAAAAACAAAGAAACTGGTCCTGGACAAGTTAGAGCACTTTTCTGTTGAACAGTGGGACAAAATACCTGTCAACAGGTGCAGAAGTCTGACTGAGAGGAACAGAAAACACCTGACTGTAGCGGAAACATTAAAGGATTGTTCAACAAAATATTAGTTTATGAGTGATGTAATATGTAATAAATTGTCTAATTTTCTTGCTTTTTAATAAAAATATATCTGTTGAACCAGAATTAGAAAATAATGTAATGATTTTCATAAAATTTTTATTTATTATTACTTTAGTCAATTTCAGCTTATTTTACAGGAAGCTGTTTTTCCCTTCTTTAACGAAAGAGTACAAATAAATATGAGCACAACTGTAGTAACACCACAGTTTCTACTGTATTGCTATTCATTCATTCATAAATTTTCACAATGTTGCGCTGGGGAAAGGGGGCCGTGGGACACTGTGGGCCCAGTGGCCTGTACACTTTTAATCCGGCCATTTTTCCCATTAAACCCACGTCTTGTGTAAACGACACATTGCGTGAAAGCAAAAATTCCGAGCAGCTTTGAATGCACCATTTCCCCCGCATCACCCTGCTCAGCCTCAGTTTCAGTTCACAGCCTGTCCGTCTGTCTGTCTGTCCCACAGGTGTGTGTTTGCTTGCCGACTCGCCCTTTTGTGTCCAATGCAGAAAGGTCCAGATGGAGAAACTGGGCGTGCGGTGACTGGAGTATTCATGCGGACCAAACTGGACTGTTTTTGGACTCCATGTTAGCAGGAAAAGGAGCGAAAAGAGCGCTAACGTGATGTTAACATGTTAGCTCCGGCGCGGCAGGTGCACCTCGGCTTAGAGGCGTCAGCATAGTCGATACAAAGCGACTTTCCAGCTCTGGAAATCAGCGTTTCACCCTTTTAACCAAGCCAGGTTACACCATACTCCCAGTGCCAAGGTAAGAAGCGGGGAGTGGTTGTTCTGGTCGCTTATCTCCGTCCGCAGCCGCTCCGCCGCGGAGAGATTAGTGCTGCGAGTGCGGGCAGGGCCGGATTAAAAGTGCGTAGGCCCCTGGGCCGAGAGTGTTCCAGGGGCCCCCTTCCCCACCGCAACATTATAAAAATTGTGAATGATACACTGTGAAACGACCTTTCTAACATCTCTCAGCCAGTGGTACCAATAGCAGTACACTAGACACTGTGGTTTAACTATCTGGCTTTTATGTACATTTTGTTTCATGTCCAAAATGCTGGTGTTTGCCCTACATTGGCCCCAAGTGGAAGTGGGTCCCTGAGCTTGTGCCCATAATGCTCATTGGATAATCCGGCCTTGAGTGCGGGTAAATTAGCTAATTGACTGCTGACCTCTTAATGGCCATTTAGTGAGGTTATCAGGTAAACATGCTACACAAACAGCCGTGGCTTCAATTAACCTGAAACAATGGCGGCTCTGAAAGGCCTGCGTGACAGGTGAAGGCTTAGAAACCAGCGCTGACTGTTTGCTGGGGAACACTGGATGTAAATAACAGAGCAGATTTCCAGGTTATCTTGAGGTCAGAGTCTTAAAACAAAGTTTACAACATCTGGGACAACGTGGAAGTTTGTTTAATTGACAGTAAAGGTCCAAAGTTACAAAATGGTGTGTTTATTTAGCTATTTAACATGTTTCACTGACTGTAACAGGAAGAAAGAAATGAGGAAATGAAGCAAAACATGGTCACAAGAGAGTTTTGAGTGTCTTCTTGCAGCTTAAGGAGGTTCAAAGCTTCAACAAACACTTTTTATGTTTTAATCAGACTTTATGAGGCAGTTTATGAAACATCAGAAAAGCTGCTTATTTATCTGCTCATCAATAAATTCTCTGGTGTTTTAGCGTAAAATATTTAGTAGACACGCTACACTGGTAGATGGAATCAAATGTGATTTTTTTTTTTCCTAATGTTTATATGAAAGCAAAACTAAACCAACATTTTAAATTTTTTAAAATTAAATAGATACTAAATTTAAATGGAATTTTTCAAGATTTTTTTTTAATTAAAAATTACATTAGTTGCATTTACAAAATTAATTTAAATTTTTCAAGCTTAAAAAAAATTACATTCCATTTACAAAGCTAATTTTTAAATTGTTAAAGAATTAAAAAATTATAAAAACCTTTTAAAAATGTACAGTTTTGTAAAAGTTATATTACAAAACTACATTACGTTTACAAATTTAATTTTTAATATTTTTAAACTTTTTTAAAAATTTCAAAATAAAATTTTAGAAATATTTTATTTAAATTTTTAAAATATAATTAAAAATTTGATCAAAATTATTAAGTTTTTAAAAAAAATTTTTTTAACTTTAATTGTGCTCAACAATATCACAACTAGTTCTGTTTTTCTGTTTTGGGCCCTAAATGTTGTAAAACATTACAAGAGGAATCAATGCTTTTTCCTACTAAAGTAAAACAATTTAAAATGAACTTTGCATTTAACTCATTTGATTTGCAAATGAGAGATTTGACTGTTTTCAGCTGAAAAGTTGAACATATTGAGTGTTTAAGACCGTCAGATTGACTGACAGTAAACGTAGATGCCACCCTGGGTTGGATAGTTTTAATCAGTGTGAACACTTTAGCCTGGGACTTCTTTAAACTAAATTAGTTTAAAACAAATAAACATAGTTAATGTTTACATGTAACAATTTAAGGCTTTAAATAACTAAGTTTATTGTGATTTTTCCATTTGTTTCAGCATCAAGACAAGACAAAGTTCTACATCTCCCCCTGTTTCCTCTCTCCTGTATGGTTTTACCTTCTTCCTGGACCTTTCCCCACATCTCCTCAGTCCAGCTGTTTTAGGATCTTTTTTTCATTTTGTACCACGTCCGTCCATCTCCACCTCATCTCTGTGGTAACCGGACAGAAACATGGCCTCGGCCCATTCGGAGCAGTCTCGAGTCCTGCAGGAGGAGCTAACCTGCCCGGTGTGCCTGGATGTGTACCGCGACCCCCACTTGCTTCCTTGTGGGCACAATTTCTGCAAGACCTGCCTCGATCGCCTAAAGCGGCAAGCAGAGCGAGGCCGCTTCCGTTGCCCAGAGTGCCGCGACAGTCACCAATGTGGCACCGCCTTTCAGAAAAACTTCAAACTCGCCAATATAGCCGACGACTACCGTCACAGGCGCCGAGCCACAGCTGCAGCCGCAACGGCTTCAAAATCCAGAGAACTGCAGTCCGCTTCTCTGGCGGCGCAGCCAGCCAGGAGTGTGTGTGCTGTCCCGTGCGACTACTGTCCGTCCGTAGCCACTGAGGCATCAGGCGACGTGTCCTCAGCATCCTCCGTCTCTCAGGATAGAAGCGACGGGCAGGAGGCTGCGGCGGCGCCCGCTGCATTGACGTTTGCAGTAAAAACCTGCCTGAAGTGTGAGGTTTCAATGTGCCAGGAACACGTAAAGCCACACCTGGAGCTGCCAGCGTTTCGCGAGCATCCTCTCACAGAGCCGATGAACGACTTCTGGAGGCGGAAATGTCCTGATCACGACGAGGTTTACAGGTAGGAGGCTTTCTATTCTATTCTATTCTATTCTATTCTATTCTATTCTATTCTATTCTATTCTATTCTATTCTATTCTATTCTACAGTCATTCAGCAGACACTTATCCAAAGCGACTTACTTAAAGTGAGAACAACACAAGCACAAAATCAAACAGTAGAGGACATCGTAGGAAGATGCTAGTGGACTTAGGGCTGGGCGATATATCGAGTGCACTCGAGATATCGTGGCTAGTCCCCTGTGCGATATAGAAAATGCCTATATTCGTCATATTCGAGTATCCTGTTGACATGCAGGTGTTTTTAGCTGGTTTCCTCCCTCCTCCTCGACTCTGCACTGCTTTGCACAGAGAGTTAAAGCAAGCGCACCTCGTTACGTACATAACGTGAGCTACGTGCTACGTCATGAGAGGCAGCTTGTAGCGACTTTCTCGCTAAATCTGGCGACTTTTTTTGTGAAAGCGACAAATCTAGCGACTTTTACTGGAGTTATTAGAAACTTTCCTGGTGTTTTGGCGACTGACTTTAGAGCAAATATTGTAAAGTTATTGTCAGAACGAGAATCTCTCCCCGTCCTAAAGCACTCAGTCGCTGCAGCTGCAGCCAGTCAGAGGAGCAGAGAGGACACCTGCACGACTCCACCTACAGTCACAATGAACAGCCAAAACCGCCACTGATCCCGCTCTGGATTACAGAGTGGGACGTAAATTACAACGTTTTTCACGTCACGCAAAAATAATTAATTCTATTAGATTACATTCACAGCCTCTGTCACTGACTCACCTCATCCACTGTGTGTGAAACAAGCATATTTATCTAGCTCGTCATGTCTCTAGAAAGTACAGAAAGCAGTGGGAATCAAATCCTGAATTAAAAACTGGCTGAAGCCGTTTATTGGAGACGATACGAGGACATTCTGCCTGTATTATAAGACTGATTTCTACGCTAAACTCTGCGATGAAAAAAAATACACGACAACTCAAAAACGTATCCATAAAGCAAAGCCTTATAATAGTTCATCATTTGAAAAGTTCCCCCTAGAGCACCTATTTTCATACATTGCATTTATTACATCATGCAAAGGCACTTTATTTTGTTTTAAAATAAATGTTTCTGCCACTGCTTTAACTGTTCAATAAATACGGTTTTGATCAGTTTGCTTCGTTACAATTTCATCCTTTTAGCATGAATGTTTAAAATCAGCATATCTTAATGCAGTATGAACAATTATGTTTTAATGGAGACACAAAATCATCTTACTGATGTGATTGTTTGCACCAAAGCATTCATTCAAGGCTGAGGTAAATATCGAGATATATATCGTATATCGTGACATGGCATAAAAATATCGGGATATTACTAAAAGGTCATATCGCCCAGCCCTAAGTGGACTGTCCACTTGGATGCAGATCCTTGCTTGAAGTGCTACAGGCTTTTTGTTTTTTTTTTTTGTTTACTCCCTTCCCACTATATAATGTCACCTATGTTACAATACAAAGAATTAATATCATAAAGTTTGTTGCAAAGAACTGGGCTAAGTTCTCCAACTTACCAACGTTCAGACAGAAAAAAGTCCTTTCATTTTACCACAAATTACTCCATAATTAATTGTTTTGAGTTTCTGTCAGTCACCCTGATTTTCTGTTTTTTCACAAGCTAGTTTCTAGGGGTGGGAAAATCGAATCGAATAATTGAAAATCGGGATTTTTTTTGTTTCACAATTTCTTTTTTTTTTCAATGAAATTTAATTTACTCTAGATTTTTGTCATTTTTATTGGTTTTATTGATCTTTTTACTTGTCTTCTTGGGCATTATAGTAGCAGAATGATGGTCTGGCTTCTGTGTTGTTTTTTCCGAACTGAAATCAAGAAAAATTACTCGCAAAAAAAAGGTTTTATAAATTTTTTGGGGGTTTTTAATCTTCGAAAATCAGCAATATCAAAGAATTTTGAGAATGACAATTAAAAGCAAATCGGCACCCAAAAAATTGGAATCGAATCGGGACAAAAGCACATCATCACAGCCCTACTAGTTTCATTGTGAAACACTGTTTTAGACTGAAAATGTCATGCGGTAGGGGTCTAGACTGGATAATTAGGGTCCGAGCCATACGAAGTAAAACTTTTTAATTTTTCTTGATTTCAATGAGGAAAAAACAACAAAGTAGCCAGACCATCATTCTGCTGCTATAATGCCCAAGAAGACAAGTTAAAAGATCAATAAAAACAATAAAAATGACCAAAATTTTATCATGAATTATTTTTATTTATTTTTTAAAAAATCGATTTTTTTTTTTAACAAAAAATATTTTAAAATTGTGAAGCAAAAAAATCCCGATTTTCAATTTTTCGATTCGATTTTCCCACCCCTACTAAAACCCGTAATCAGTGGGAAAAAAAGGAACAATCGTCTCCAAACAGCTTCTCAGTGAATCAATTTAGATTTATTCATCAGGTTATTGTTAAAACGATGGAACAAGCATTAAAAACCGAGTGTAAAATGGTGAATCGATGGATGAAACTGGATTAAAAATGAGGATTTGTTTTACGTCACCGTAAACTCGCAGCTCGACCGGCTAAAAACATCTTAACAGGATGGAAGTTAAGAAAAAGCAGCTTGCAGATGTAATTTTACATGAATGATAATTTCTAAGGTTAAGTATAAAGTTTGATTAGTTGCTAAATAATATTTTTTTTTCTTAATGTGCACACATATTTCTAAAGAAGCCATGTTTTTAGGGGCCACTGTCGAAACTTGGCCCGTAATTTTATTAATACTTTATTCTGACTGGTTTGTCTCTTTCATGTGGTGTCCTTTACTAGATACTACTGCATGGATGACAAGATGTGTGTGTGCAATGCCTGCACCATAGAGGGAGGGCACTCGGGACACACAATCAAGACTCTGAAAAACACAATGAAAGATCTGAAGGTACAGTCCAGCCTATCAGGCTTTCTTTATGCTTTTATTTTAATGAGTGGAAGAGATGAAGACGCGTGAAGCTGAAATAGTAACAACCATGCCTTCTGATTTCCTCACACCACTAAAACACACTGTTTTAAAGCAAATCTCTGCATTGTAACCCGGTTCTGTTATCACCGTCTTTCTCCTGCAGAGTCGCGTATTTTTCTCTAAAAGTATCATGAAAGTATCAGAGCTGGGACTTTTTAGTCGCCACAAGATGTGTGATGAATCTGGAAATCCTGACACGTTGCTGGCTGCGTGTGAATGAATGAATGGGGTCACATGACCTTGTGGAGCCTCTGTGAGTGTGTTGAATTCACTTCCTGTTCTTTCATTCTCTTGAACAGAGCGTCACATTGAGATGCTTCCAGTTCATTGCTGTGGACTCAACCTGTTGAATGTTTCATGTGTGGAATCAGAAAAAAACTAACGTAGAAGTTTACTCTTTACAGTACGGAGAGCTTGTTGAGGATTTTTCTTCTTTTGCCAACAATAACTTTGATCCAGTGTTTCTCTCTGTGTAGATTTCAGATGATACTTTCAGATATTTGTATCTCTGAAGGATCTGTTTAGTTTTTACAGAAGTGATTCCTGTATCGATGCCTTGATTGGTTTGATTTGTTCTGTCTATAAAAAGTTTAAAAGATGTTTTTAAGGATACATTTGCTCAGTTTACTGGAGTCATGGAGCTGTCTGAAGGCCGAATGTGTTTAGTGTACCAACGCTGAAGATTAAACTTTTTATTTGTGTGTGATCTTTATCATACACCAGTATGAATCATATGGTACACACACACACACACACACACACACACACACACACACACACACACACACACACACACAAACTATAATGTATAGGGCTGTGATGATATGCTTTTGTACTGATTCAATTTGATTCCAAATTTTGGGGTGCTAATTCGATTTAAATTGCAATTCTTAGATATTGGCTGTTTCTTATAAATTAATAACAAAAAAATGTACAAAACTTCTTCTTTTTTTTTTTTTGGTGCTTTTCATTTTTCTTGATTTCAATTAGGAAAAAACAACACAAAAATCAATTTAAAAAAATCGATAAAAACAATGAAAATGACAAAAAAAAATTATAATTAATTTTATTTAATTGAAAAAAATTTTAAACAAAAAAAATCAATTCTAAAATTGTTAAGCAAAAAAACCCCGATATTAGATTTTTTGAAAAATTTTCCAACCCCTAATAATGTATATAAAAAGTTTTAAAATGTACTTTTTTTGTTTTTATTTAGAACATTTAGACCACAGTAGATTCTTTGAAAGCTTTTTCCGCTCTTTAACGTGACTTATTACTTGTACAGATCAATTATAAACCAACAAACCTGTTTGGAAAAAGGTCTAGAAGATAAAATAAAAGTACAATAAACCTGTTAAATTAAGTTGCACGCTGTTAAACCCATAGTGTGTTTTATGCACCTTTCCATTTAATCACAGCCTTTAACTACGTTACTGTGAAAAGGGGTGTTATTTTGTCGGTCAGGAAATTTGTTGGTTTTTTTAGATGTTCTATTTATGTTCCCAAATATTTGGACCAACACTGAAACCAAAAATCGGTGTATTTCACAGATCTTTATTCTAGCATAGATTAGCTGCGTTTCCATGACATTTTTTTGCAAAATTAAATTAAGTGAATGATATGAATGAAAAAGTACTTTAACCCCAAAGGGAAAGGCAAACTGATATTTGTAAGTTTTGACGAGCAACTGCGATCTGCGTGTGTTTCCAGTGAACAGTGTTTAGCGCATTAGCCTCAAGTCTCGTAAAATATCGTCAGAATTGTGGTCGATGCAAAGTACTCAGGTAGCGTTATTCCGTTGTTTTCTACTTGCTATATTGAAACATCTGAAAAACCACCTCATGAGAGCGTAAAAACTGTCAGCAATATTTGATATTTTTTTCCTAAATGTAGGTTGTTTTCATTAGCAGTTTTTTTTTTTTTTTTTTTACGATATTTAGTTTTTGTGCAATTTTACGTGTAATGGAAACACACTTGGTGATTTTTTAAATTTTTATTTATTTATTCATTTATTTATTTATTTATTTATTTATTTATTTTTTAATTTTACCATTGTTTGGGTTTTTGTTAGGAAAGTGAATGGAACAATATAATCCAAATTAGAAGTTACTACTGCTGTGAAGTCTAATTATTATCAGGAAAGATTGTCTTTGATCTTTATTTTTAGTAGTTATTTATTAGTTTCCAGACTTGGAGGACATCTATATCTGATGCTTAAAAAAAGTGTTTTGTTTGGAAGCAGCGGTTTGAAGTCGAGTCACAGATGTGAGAAAACTGAATAATTCAGTGATCATCTGTAGTACGGTTGCATGTAACATTATATAGTTATATTACTGCTGGTAGCTGAGAGAAATAATCAGTCACACTTTTAAATTTCCACCTTTTTAAAGTGTAAAACTGTGTCGACACGCCCTCCATTAAACAGCGCTTCATGTCCACCAGGGCACGCTGGACAAGCAGCTGTACCGGGTGGAGAGGAAGTACAGCATGGCAGAGAAAAAACTGCAGGAGCAGCGGGAGAAGGAGAGACAGAATAAGGTAAAACAACAGTGTTAAATATTTGATCCTTTGTCATCTTGTCCCATTTAATTGATCATTTTTTTCTTTCGCACTGCAATTGTTTAATATTGTTATCCTCATATTTTAATAGCTTCAGTCATATTTAGGCTAAATTGTGATATCTGGCGAACTGTATTCTCCTCATACTGACTGTGGATTGTTGCCTGTAAGACTTTAAAATGCAACTTGAAGAATTATGCTTTGAGGTTATCGATACATAGTGATTTATTTAGTATGTTTACTTTTAGATGGAAGTCGTGTCCAGTATGACTGTCTGCTGTAAGGATGCATCAATATCAGTATCGGCAACGACTCAATACCAAGTGTGTGTACTCGTACTTCGTATTAATGAAAGTGTACCGATACCACACTAGTCAAGCCAGTCCAGATGTGTTTGATGACATGCTTTGGACATGTTTTAAAAGAAATAAATGTCTTAAATGTTCAAATTTGACATTTTTTGTTAGACTAAAAGCGAGATCTTTGTTTCAAAACCAAACATTTATAGTTGTATTTAGGTAAAATGAGCTAAATCAGAATAAAACTTGTTGAAATTGTTAGATCTGTAATGTTATTATATTTGTATTGGTGAGGTAACTTCAGAAAGGATGGGTCATTTATTCCAACCTAATGAAATCCTACAGAGTTATAATAGCAATAATAACCATCGTCACAGCAAGGTTCACATAAACAGATTTGGTATCGGCAAATATGGGTATCGGCAGATTTTCAAGTTTCAGATATCGGTATCGGAACGCCCAAAAAGTATCGGTGCATCCGTAGTCTGCTGCTCAGGCTTTTTATCATTATTAATCATTGTGTCAGTTTATCTGCTCATTTTCCCTGTAAAATTTTAGAAAAATGGGACAAAAAAAGAGAAAAGAGCCTTTAATCAGTACGGTTACTGATTGAAGTTCATTTAATAAACTAAAGATGAAAACACACATTTCGCCACATGTTAAATCGGACGCTCCATTTATGTCATAACCCCGCACAGCGGCGGTGATGAGTCTGTGACGCCTAAACCACATCACTCCTCAACACTTAACCCTTTACAAGCCTTGACATGTAAAAAGACAACATCTTTATCCGACATACTATTCAATCAAGCTTTATTTGTACGGCGCCACTTCACAACAATGTTGTTACAGGGAACTTTACATCATTTCAAGCCAATTCACACACATCCTATAATAGAAACCAGCTGAGTGCATCGAATCATGACATACTAAAGTCCTACATCCCCACAGGGGCTCCTTTGTGGTGCTAAAAGTGGACTTTGTTTGGTTTTCTATCCTGCTTTTATCCTGGTGTGATTAATGAAACATATCAGTAAAATTTAATTACAAAAAGTTTATTTATTTATTTATTGTTAAGAAGTTTAATTACAAGGCTTTAGAAGTGACCAGAGACATACAAGCTGCAGCTCTGCCACAGACGTCTAGACTGATATCTGTTAGCATGACGAGTCTTTTATGTTTAAACCTTCATTATATAATACAGAGGATGTCTATTTACAAATAAATCGTGTTTTTATGAGTGATTATATTCAGTCCTGCTAAGTGTTACAACTATGTCCACCTCCTTTACCTGCAAGGTGTAAAATGTAGGAATAATTTTGGACTTAAATGTCAGAAAAAAGCTGATGGATAGTAGCATAACTGATATGATAGGATGTTTTGCTGCAAGATATATCAGTGATCAGAAAGTATCTTGTCAGTTTAATAAAAACGGACAACTTCTCAGGGGAATATCGCCACAACCTGCGGTCATTCACGGCCTGAAACACACCTCCAGTTTGGGCTGGAGACGGTGCAAGTCTCATCAGACACAGCAGCTGAGCTGTGACTGTTTTTAATGTGACAGTAATGACAGACATGTTCATGAAAGGTTGCTGCTGCCGTCATGCAAGACGTTCTGCCTCTGAGCCTGTTAACATGACAGGAAAAATCCAATAACTGGGAATAATTGGACAGTTGCAGTGATCAGATCCAACACGTCTAAAGGCTCTTCTGAAGGGGGATGTTTTAAAGAAACTAACAATAAAAACACTGGTCTACATTTTCCAGAACGTTATTAGATTACTTCCTGATGATGTACATTCGAAGTGACACAACTTCCTGGGATTTTCAAAGTTTCCAGTCTTTGTTGAACTTGGTGGGGATTCGTGGTTTTAGCGTTAGCTGCTAATAAACCTGCAAAATAGACGACAGTATACTCAGACTTTCCACTGCTGCACACCAGTGTGTTTTTATTATGTCACATCATTTGTCTCTTTTCTTTTGTAGTCTTCTTTGGTAATAGAAAGTGACAGTTTTTCATTTTTGCCCAATTAGATGAAAAAAAATTAGATATATATGTTCTCCTGACAAGATAAATACCATTATTTGATGAAGGATATCTGATTATGTCGTCACATGATCGCTTATATTATGTGGCAACTTCAGAAATTGGATCATTTTCAGATATTTTTGTATGTAAATTGTGCGTTTTGAGGCTTATTTGTTATTGGTGGGCACAGTTTTCTTTACATGCAAACAAATAAAACAAAACTCAGCCTGCATGTTGTGAAATTTAGTCAGATCTTTTATCCGTACGACTGAATGATATAAAATCCCTTTCAAATAAAAAACAAACAAACCCGGCGGCTCTAATTTCAGTATGTTGATTCTGCGCTATGAAACAACTCTTATACCCCTCAGTTGTTCATATCTGATTTAATACTCTGTTTTTCTTGCAAATAATCAGTAATATTTACCGTTTTAATGGACAGCGCTGTAAAGATGCCGGGTTTTTGTGTCGCATGAATATGTCATCAAACCAACTGAAGCGAGCACCTGTGACCTCTTTGTGATTTGTTGCTTGAGGTTAAGAAAATCCCCCTCAAGATTGATTTGGTGTAAAAAAAATAAATAAATAAATGAATGAATAAATAAATAAAATCTCCCTGCTGCCTCCGTCAGTCAGTTGCAGATTGGGACTCTCTTAATGTAAGTGTTGCACATTTATACAACCTCAGGGAAGCAGCGGGCCAAGTCGACTTAAGATGTTTACCACGTTGATAATTATAAATAAAATAAAAATTTATTTTAATAATTTATCATTTAATTTATTTTTATTATAAATAAAATATAAAATTATAAAATAAAGTTGGAAAATAAGAGAATTAAACTCAATCTCAGAATAAAAAGTAGGTTCTGAATACATCAGTGTTTGTTTGCTTTCCTCTGAAGCGAATGCGCCGCCATCCTGCTGACGCTCTGCTCTTTTCCTCCTCCACTCATCCGGTCGTTCATGCAGAAGTTCATGGACGACACGGAGCAGTGCCTGACCCGCCTGGGCGACGAGATGAAGGCCAAAGTTCTCCGCTTCATCGTCAGACTGAGGGAATGCACGCGCAGTCAGTGTGACACCAACGGGCCGGCCATTCAGAAGAACATCTCCAGGATCTGTCAGGACCAGACTCGTCTCCAGGAGGTCCGCTGCGGCATCGAAAGCCTCATGCAGGAAAACGACCCTTTTCGCTTCATCGAGGTGAGACGTGCCGCTCGACGCTAGCTTAGACGTTACGTATAAATACCACATGCTGCGTTAATGTCCAGGATGTAGTTACGTAGTTAAATGCTTAATATGTCGTTGACCGTTTAACTTGATTATCTCAAAATGACCCTTTTATGTATTTATCTTTATTTCAGGCCTACAAGACAACAGGAAAACAGTAAGTTCTGCTTTTATTAATTTGTTTTATTATTATTTTATGTCATTATGTTGTTGTTGATTGCTAGTTAATGGTGTTGTTTACCTTTCTATGTCAGAAAATGACCAAATTCTGTTGTATTTAGAGGAAATAGAAAGGGAAGTTGTTGTTTCATGCTGATTTATCTTAAATCTGGAGTAATAACTAATTCAGCAGCTGCCAATGACTTTACCTAGTTGTGGTTATAAAAACAAAAAAAACTTCCATATCTAAATCTCAACTGTATTGTTGTTATAAGCTGTGTAAATATCCAGATTCCACATGGTGGACTACTCACTGACCAGTAATCAGACTTCCAGTATTTTTTCCTTTATATTAGCGGTGGGAAAATCAAATTGAAAAAAATTTTCAATGAAATAACATTAATCTACTATAAAATTTTGTATAATTTTCATTGGTTTTATTGATCTTTTCACCCGTCTTCTTGGGCTTTACAGCAGCAGAATGATGGTCTGGCTACTGTGTTGTTTTCTCCTAATTGAAATCCAGAAAAATTACGAGCAAAAACAAGTTTATTGCATTTTTTTGGTTTTTAATCTATGAAAATCAGCAATATTGCCGAATTTTGAGAATCACAATTTAAATCGAAATGGTACCCAAAAAAAATCAGAATCGAATTGAATTGGAACAAAAGCATATCGTCACAGCCCTACTTTATATAATCTGAATGTTTTTCAGGGATGATATTGTGGACTTGACCAATTAAACCGAAAATGGATTTTTGTACCAGGCTGTAAACATGTTTATTTCTGCTGTGAAGTTGGTCTTTTTAACATTGGAGTCTTTGGGGATTCGCTCTGTTTTGTAGCCCCTAGTGGATGAAGGCAATTGTAATTTTTACATAGGCTTCACTTTTAACCGCCGGAGGTTGCAGCTTGATTTTCCCCCAGACTCTGTGACCTTCGACAGGCTGTAACCACAATATTTATCTTGATTTTACTTAGAAATAAGTCTTAAAGTAACATTTGAACATTTTCAACTGTTACAGTCCGGTTATGTGTGTTTTCTTCGTAGATGCCGACGGCAGCTGAGGAAAAATATGTTCTACCCAGAGTACGTCGACATGGAAACGGAGGTCCTGGGAGTGATGATGGAGGAGGAGATGAGAAAATTTCTCGATGAAGAGCTGCCATGTCACATTGTTGCTGCCATTAACTCCCTGTGTGAGTTTTTTGTTCTTAGTTATATTTTCCTAACCCGATTGATAACCGAGTTGCTACGTGAGCTGCGATTTGCTCATAGTCTGTGCGTTTACATGGGAGTTTTAATTCCTGTTTAATTCCCAATAAAAGTTCATTCCGATTTAAACTGATGAAAAACGACCATGTAAACACTTAATTCCTAAAGAAATTTCTATTCTGTATTAAACTTAATTCTGATGTGTCTGGTTTATTCGGATTTTAATTCTGAACTATTTAATTCCTCTGTCATGTAAACCTTCATCCCGCTATAAGTTAATTCCGGTCGTTCTGAGCATGCTCGTTACCTTGTCCTGTCCCAATGGGGACGCGTTGTTTTGCCTCCCGTGTTCGGTGGTCTATCTTTCTTCTCCTTTTCAGTTGCTGCAAAAAGTGAAGTAGTATGCTTGTGTTGAGCTGATACTACAGAATTGTAAGAAAAATAGTGGCGAAACTGGGACTTTATATGTAGTTTTTACAAGTTATGCCTGAAAAGAGAAGAAGCAGAGAACCAACTTTGTTTATTTCCGGTATACGTCACGTGCACCCTCTGTCAAATCAGAACCCTTCCCAACCCGCCGCTCTAAAGAGGAGTTAAGTGAGGACGTGTTTCATGTAAACGTTCATTCGGATTTATCTTCATGTAAACTCGTAAGAGAATAAATTAATTCCAAATTATTTAATTTCAAATTATTAATTCTGAATTTAAAAAAATACACCATGTAACCGTAGCCATTTTTTCAGTTTAGCAACAGCAGCAACTGGTTTCTTCGCTAAAACTTTCAAGTAATAAAAACTCGTCAACCTGAAAAGATCTTCATGTAAAATTCAGATTTTTGTCGCCCATCAGGTCATCTTTCAGATCCTGAGGAAGAGGAGGAGGAGCAGGAGGACAACGAAGAAGAGGCTGCGGAGGAAGACGACGATGACGACGACGACGACGACCTCGACAGCAGCGAGGAGGAAATGAGGAGTGAGGGGGAGGAGGAGGAAGATGATGACGAAGACGATGAAGCACACGACCAGAGCGAGCTGGCCGATGACCTCTACAGCCCGGGGGAGGAAGAGGAGGAAGACGAGGAGGATGAAGACGAAGACAACCAAGATGGAGAGGAGGAGGAGGATGAGGAAGAGAGAGGGGTTTAAAGAGGAACTTATTGTATACAGATATATTTTTCCACCTAACGAAGCACTTGATCCTTAACTGTGATGCAGCAGATGTTAAAAACTCGCCGTCTCCTGCCGTCTTCATCTTGAATGTGTCGAGCTGCAGCCACATCTTGCCTCAAAGCTTCGCTCTGGATCCCACCGAGCTTTTAGCTCAGCTGGACGAAAAAGTCGACCGCACCGAGAATCTAACCCTAACCCTGTGATGCCGCTGCTCAGCATGATAACGGTGCTTTAAATCACATAGAGATATCTGCTGTGTGACACACATTCTGAATGTGTTAAAGATAGTGCCGGAGGGATTCAGACTAAATATAGAAATAACTTTGCATGTCTGCGATGCCGAATTTTCTACTGCTTTGATAAATATTTTACAAAATACATGAGAAATTTGCCCATATTTAAGCATTTCGCTCATATTGGCGTCTTTTGTTTAGGAGCTTTGACCTGCTGAGAAATACTTTTGCTATTAAAACCTGCAGAGAAGGAAATCATAGCCGGCTTTGGAAGTAGTTTCTTGAATTTGCTAAGTTTTTCGTGACCACAGAAAGCCTTTTCTTTGATAGATGATGGGATTTTTGTTTGCATGTTTGCCCTGAAGCAAAGACATCCAGTTGGTCGCGGTCCGCACGAGCAAGTTCAAGTTGCTCAAGTTCAACATTACAAGCCAAAGAGCAAAGAAGTGTGTGTGAGTGGATGGATGCTTTGACATGTTTGTTTGCTTGGCATGCTGATTGGAGGGAAAATTTGCATCGTTTAAGCAGTTTCCAGGTTAACTTTTCATAGTTTTGCTTTAAAAGCTGTAAATGCTTTGTTTAAAAATGTGACATGTTCCTATGCAGAGTTCAGTCATTATGTATAAAATATCATTTTCAGGTTATGTAGAATTTTGCACTTTACTACAAACATGCGATGTTTGGCTTGAGATATTTGAATGTCAAATGAGCATTTTCATTTTGATACGAGTGACTTTATGAGGGGCCAAAAAGACAACTGCAAATTAATAATAAAGCCTGTTGAATGTGAAAAGTTATCAAGTTGTTCTTTCTACCTTCATATACTACATAAATTTGTGACCTTAAACCCACTGAATCCAATTCATTTTTATGACTGACTTTCCTTTGTATATTTTGATGAGCTGTTGCCGTAATGCCCAAATTCTGATACAACACGTCAAAACTTTAGTTCACTATGGTTCTGGGCAGGTTGTGATAGCTGTAGTTACAAAATGTCACGTGACAAGAACTGGTGGTAAACATGGACGTTCTTCTGACTTGAAGCGGGAGATCTGGTACCTGTCAATCAAAAGGACACGCCCCTAAATATGCCGAAGTTCGAGATTAAATTACTTTGAAACGGGTGAGTTAAAAAAAAAAAATCACTCCCCCACAGTTGTCATGAAGGTAAACCTGACCTATTAAACCTAAAATTGGTTTTGAACCAGCTGTAAACATGTTTATTTCTGCTGTGAAGTTGGTCTTTTTAACATGGAAGTCTATGGGGTTTGCTCTGTTTTGTAGCCCGCTAGTGGATGAAGGGGGAACTGCAGTTTTATGCTTCACTTTTTACCACCAGAGGCCCCGTCCATCTTTCATGTATGGTCTATGGCAGTAACACATGGGCATTTAAAAGTGTGCCATTGCTGATTTGATAAAGGAATGCAAGAGAACATTACTGGAGGAAAAGGAAAAATGGAAAGTGGGTTCACTCCTTCCCATCACCCAGCGGGAAGTGATGCCAAGTGGCAGAAGAGGAAATGTTTTCTGGTGGAAAGAGATTTGCTGAAAGGTATTCATCTTTTTAGGGGAAAAAAAAATCCATAAATTTAGTACACATTTGTTACGAACTGTATTCTGCAAAGTGCAGCTATGTCCTTTGGTGGTCTCTCAACAAATAGGACTTTTAGTTGGACTGGAGCTTAACTTTCCTGGCTAGCAGCTGAAAAGAATCTTAAAATCAGCAGAAATCATTATATGAGACATTATTGCGAGATTTGCCTCTCTTAACAACCGCCCACCCAACTCACCGCCGGGTCGCTCGGGTAATAAATTAGTATAACTAAAGAAAAAATGTTTATTTATTTGTTTATTTTTTGGCTTATTGATTTATTTGTTTGTTTTCTTTAGTGTTCCTTCGCAGTCTTAAGTCAACGCAGAAAAGAAAAAGTTGTCAGTGAGAAAGCTGGAACCAAATGTTAAACTGCAGAGGTGTCTTACGAACTTCCTGACATAAAACATTTTTTAAATGATATTTTATTAAATGTAAACATGATTATATATATATATATATATATATATATATATATATATATATATATATATATATATATATATATATATATATATGTGTGTGTGTGTGTGTACTTCTTTAGACTAAGCAAATGAGAAAATGTGGTGTTTTCAGTCTTAATAACTTATCATGTAATCATTTGACTGGAGCCATAGACTTCATATATACATTTATACAGCCATTGATATCACGTATGTCTATGGCTGGAACGCTTGTACACGTGTTTCCTGACGGACATGATAGACGACGTACCACTTCCGTTATGAAACTGTGACGTTTCATGTGCTTTTAAATATTATTTGTTGTCAAAATAGTTTATTTAATCCAAATTTGACGCACACTGCGTCCGGTTCCGGATACAATCTGGTGAAAAAAGAAGCTAAAAGATGAACTCGGTCTTCAGAAAGGTAACATTTAGCTTTGTTTATTAGCTCTAAGCTAGATGTTACACCGCAGAGGTCAAAACGTGATGATGTGAACCCAATCATTTAAATTCACTTCAGTAAACCTATACCTGAATTCCTCACGCTGTTTATTTGTTTGTTGCATTTATGCAATGATTTGACCTAAATGTAGAAGGTAATAAGCTGTAGATAATGGACTGAAAGCATCGGTACCAGTATCAGACCAGAGCAAAGCGACGTGAAAAGTAAATAAAGAAACCGATTTGTTTTGAATGAGTAGGTAAATTAACAAAAACAAACAATACATAAAGAAAACCATATTTTAATGCAACAACATTTACAATGAAAACATATGTTTTCATTTTAATACTGTGTTTTAGAAGTGAACATAATGAGCGGTTTACGGCTCTGTATGGCAAATAGTTAAATGGTTTGGGCATCATCTTAAAAGTTTTTTCAGCTTGTAATTATATTTACCTTTTTATCCAGACATTTTGAATAAATAGTTGCAAATTTTTCGTTTTCTCAGCTTATCATCATTAATGCATATCAAGACAGTGTCCAGGGTTTTGACCATCTGTTGATTGTTTATTATATAAACACAGATGCAGAGATCTGAAGAAGACATATAGTTGTGCTCATATGTATTCATCCCCTTTCATTAAAGAAAATGATGAATTTACAACAGTCACTCATATAACTGGAGACTTAGAAAAGGAACAATAACTAAAAATTGGCAAAAATATAATTTAGTAATATAAGACACTGTTTTTTTCATTTAAATGAGTTGAAGAAAAAAACAAACAATCAAACAAATTGATCCTGGACAAATTAGAGCACTTTTCTGTTGAACAGTGGGACAAAATACCTGTCAACAGGTGCAGAAGTCTGACTGAGAGGAACAGAAAACACCTGACTGGAGCGGAAACATTAAGGATTGTTCAACAAAATATTAGTTTATAAGTGATGTAATAAATGATTTAATGATGATTTAATAAATGATCTTATTTGTTTGCTTTTCTTAAAAAAAAATCTTTTGAACCAGAATTAGAAAATAATGTAATGATTTTCATAAAATTTTTATTTATTATTATTCAAAGCTGAACTGGCACATAACTGTCAGGTTACACCTGGTTGCTATAGGTAACCATTGTCTTTTATATCAGGAGCGTATCTAATGATTTGACAGCCTTTTATGTTTTAAAAGTTAAGTTGAGAAACTGAGCAAATCTAACAGGTAATTTTCTTCTCTTATCCTGTTAAGTTGCAGACGTCTGTCACACAACAGGCACTAAATCAAGCACTGACATCATGCAGGTAAGTCTCAGCATTTGGCCTGACACTTTCCTCTCACACAACAGCTGCTTTAGTAACTTGTTTATAAACAAAACCCCCAAATTGTATAAATGCTGAGACGTGTGAAATGAATAATAGAAAATGGTAAAGATCTTAAGCTTATTTTAAAGTTTTAGTGCTTTTTTAGACCAAACTTTGTTTTGTAACCTTTACAGAGCAACACCATCCATCCAGCATCCTGTGTGGTGTAAGTAGAAAAACGACTGGATTTAACCTTTTTTGCTTAAAACTGTATTATGTTGTGTTTTTGTTACTGCCGCTTTGTGTCAGTGTTGAAGTGAATAATTCCTCCCTTCCAGGCACAGCTGTAGGACATGAACGGCTGTACAGAAGCATGCCGACTCATGGGATTGGGAGGTGGAAACATCTTTTACCTAAACAAACGGTAAGTCAAAAATATCACTGATGCTGTGCCTGGATTATAAGTGAACAATAATAACAAATAACAATCACACAGATTGTACTTTAAGGGATCCTGGTGCAAGATGAGCTGTAAATGAATGAGCTTCAAGGATCTTTTTTATTGTTTGTGTTGGGAAATGATTATTTTTCAGAATTATTACATTTCTTGCAGCTAACTTCTGCTAAACTTACGTCCGTCCCTTTCAGACTGACAGAATGTCCGATATTTAATGCTTCTAATGATCTCCTCGAACGTTCATGTTTCCGTTCAGGCCAAGAAGAAGAAGGACAAACATCAGATGAAACAGATCGTTGCGGCGACGAAGACGGCGTACGGCACTCTGAACGTCAGCGTGTCGGGTTTTGACATGACGGTGGTGGAGCATTACTCCCAGTACATCCACAACCTCTGCAACCGACTCGGCTTCGAAGTGGCAGAATGGTAAAAGAGGCTGAACTTCTTCTTTAGATACGTTTTTTTTTTCTGTCCTCTTTCTTCCGTTATCGATTTTCCAGCCAAATGAAACAATGGAATTTCCCCGCATTTGTCACACTGTGCTGTTTTTCAGGGTTTGCTTACGAAGTAAAAGCAGACTTAGTAGGCAGGCCCTTTTTGAAAAGGGCTGATTTGTTTGAGTATGAAAACCCAATGTTGGTCTGGAAAAATGTTGATTAATAGATGGATGGATGGATAGATCGATAATTTATTCATCCCCAGGGAGGAAATTCAGGTTTTTCCAACAGTTCCTTTAAAAAAAAAAAAAAAAAAAAGCTAAATAGATTAAATTAAAGATCAATATTAAACAGTCTAATTGCGGCTGGAATGAAGGCACTTCTGAACCTCTCAGTCCTGCATCAAAGAGAGATCAGATCAGAAATAATGTTGATTAACTCAAGATGAATGAATTCCTCTAATTAAACGGAAAACGTCTCCATGCAGCCGCTACATTTACGAAGTGTAAAAGCATCTTTGCAGAAACGGTAAACATCTTTTGCCACTGATCTCCATTTGCAGCTACGCGTTGCCAACGAAAAGCAAAGAGCTCATCCTGATGCAAGAACAAGGCACCAAGACGTACGTTGAGGCCGTCCTGAAGTCTCACCAGCGAGTTGTTCAGGTAAAGTTCAGCTTGAGGTTTAATCTTTTTAAATCCCGTTCACTGCAGGGTTTAAATTGCAGGAGAATATATTCCACCGGATTTTTCAGCTGTTTTGTTTTTTTTTCTTGTAGTTAAGCAGTCTGAACGCTGCGATGTCTCCCGTCTTCATCGATATTCTTTTAAAGAACCAACCAGAAGGAGTTCAGCTCTCTGTGACGGAGGTAAGCCATAGTTATTGTAACTCGTGTCATTTATATTTATGTCAATAAAAATGACACAACAGGAAGCATCTTCAAACATTGTAACTGGTCTGACCTGAAAGATCAGGTAACATCCCCATTGCTACATAAGTAATGGTTGGCTAGACTACCGATAACTATAAGAGCAATGAGCATAACCTGGACAGTTGGGTCCCGTACATGCAGACTCCAACTCAGGAGATGCTCATATCCTAACTATAAGAATCATGGAAAAGGAAAGTTTTCAGCTCCATCTTAAAGGTGTGGAGGGAGTGTGCCTCCCGAACCCACAGTGGGAGCTGGTTCCATAAGAGTAGAGCCTGATAGCTAAAGGCCCTTCCACCCATAGTACTCTTTGAGACTCTGGGAACCACCAGTAAACCTGCAGTCTGAGAGCGCAGTGCTCTATTTGGAATATATGGAACTATAAGATCTTTTATGATTAGATTATTTCACAAGTTAAACGAAATACCGCAGCCCCACATTATGCTAAAATGCCATTAAAAATAGAGGAAATGAATAAAAAACCTTTTAGAAATTCTCCAGAGACAGTTTAGGTTTAGATATTTTAGTTTAGTCAGTAAATTATTAAACACACAACCAGACCTGGTGGAATCGCTCCATTCATGCAGCATCAGAGCAGAAAGTTTATAATTATGTTGGTTTGGCTACATCTGGGCTTTTAAACTTCATATAAACATGTTTCTGACTTAAATCCTACGAAATCAAATTTCTCCAACTTGGAGCCACTTAGTGCTTCACAGCTCCTGTCCAGGGCTTTGACCTGGACGTAACAGGAGGAACTGGTGCACAGAATAACCTCGAGATGGTGTACATGGCATTTGTCTGTATTGAGGTGGAGCTGGACATAGTTTGGTCAATAAATGGATTCCATACTGGTCCCATAAAGCCTCCCAGCTCAGTTATAACAGTCACTGCACTTTGTACAAACATGTTTGCTTTGCAGGTTGGATCTCCTTTGTCTGTAAAGTTCATCCACAATGAATGTGAGGTACAGGACCGTTTCTGTCCCCCGCAATTATTCATGTCAGTTTTTACAATGAACAGATTTGGATCCAAACAGAGTTAAAACAAGTATCTTTATTTGTTTTTTATCACATCGTCTGTATCAGTAATGCAAAACTGAAGTAGTCATTAAAGAACGATAAAAACAGTTTGACAACAATGTTTACTGTGTTAGTTGGAAATAAATCACATGTTAACATTAAACAATAAAAATATTTTTTTAAAAGTATTTCGATGTAAAGTATTTGTATTAAAATCTTTTTCTTTCTTGTCAGCACACAGAGGCAGATTTCCTGTCCCGCTTCAAGGCACGTCCAGAGATGGAGGGACTCATCGCTCAGATCAACCAATAGGACCTTCTGCAGCTTCACCTTCCTAGTTTCCAAATCAGCTTTTTAACTATGTTTGCACAAGATGTGTCTGGATGTATTTATTACCAGAAGAATCCAGTTCAACACTGCTCATACTTATATCAGACATTTTCTCTGTGATGCAGAAAATAAATACCTGCTTTCACAATTCATTACTTTGTTTTATTTACAGTTTTAGATTTTCAGGTGAGCATTAGTCAAAGAGGCTTTAATTAAAAACTGTTCCAAAGTTTTTCCCAGGCCAGCCGAGAGATAATCCCTCCAGCGTGTCCCTGGTCTTCTCCGGGGTCTCCTCCCAGAGGAGCGTGGCTTTAACACCTCACCAGGGAGGCGTCCACGAGGCATCCTGACCAGATGCTGAGTCACCTCAACTGGCGCCTCTCGATGCAGAGGAGCAACTGCTCTACTCTAAGCCCCTTCCGGTAGGGCTGAGCAATTAACTATAATTAAAAATAAAAGGGCGCAATTATTTTTCTCTTTGCAGTTTCCTCTCCTGCTCTCTTCGGCTGCCAGTCGAGCGTCTCTGGCATTGCAGCGCTGTGCTGTAAACTCCTCCCAAAGCCGCTTTGGTTTCATTCAGACACTTGCCAATTTGGCGAGTTTCTCGCAAAATCTGCCGACTTTTTTTCTAAAAAGCGACTAGCGACAAATCCAGCAACTTTTACTGGAGTTATTAGACTTTTCTGGTGTTTTGGCGACTGACTTAAAGGCACATATTGTTCTGCAGTTACTGTAATGAAGGTGCAGCGGGAGCCTCTCCCGTCCTAAAGCACTCCCAGGCGGCCAGTCTCAGTCGACTCCGGCTGCAGGTCAATGTAGAATAACTGCAGGAGGTTGTGGAAGTTCACCTAAACATAGTTTATACCATTGTCAGTGAGGACTGGCTGCATTATTTTCCTATACATAGTTAAATCACTGTAATATTCCTCCGTTACGGGACGTTACCATAGCAACGCGTCAATCAGCTGGTTCAAATCAGACGTCTTTTAACAGGTGAATGAGAGAAACGCACTGTAGCTGGACAGCGGTTGTTTGGCATGAAACGTATATCGAGGCCAACGTAAAATAGTTCCTATATAAGCTGCAAAAGCAGATTAAACAACTTGTAACCGTGCATTAGACGGTTATAATGCACGACATGGAGTCTAGAACTCCATGACGCACAGCGTTGTTTAAAAATACTAGATATTTGTGTTAAATATTTAAGATCTTAAATTCAATCAAATTCGAGATCTGATAACAATATTTGTCATAATCGAGCAGCCCTACCTCCCGGATGACCGAGCTCCTCACCCTATCTCTAAGGGAGAGCCTGCCCACCCTGTGGTGAAAACTCATTTCAGCCGCCTGTATACGAGATCTCGTTCTTTTAGTCACGACCCACAGCTCATGACCATAGGTGAGGGTAGGAACGTAGATTGACTGGTAAATTGAGAGCTTCGCCTTCTGGCTCAGCTCCTTCACTACGACAGACCGGCGCAGAGTCTGCATTACTGCAGACGCCTCACCAATCCGTCAGTCGATCTCACGCTCTATCTTCCCTCACTTGTGAACAGATCCCTGAGGTATTTAAACTCCTCCACTTGAGGCAGGACCTGACTCCCGACACGGAGAGGGCAATCCACCCTTTTCCAGCTGAGGACCATGGTCTCAGATTTGGAGGTGCTGATTCTCATTCCAGTTGCGTCACACTCGGCTGCGAATCGCTCAAGCGAGAGCTGAAGATCACAGCTAGATGAAGCCAACAGGACCACGTCATCTGCAAAAAGTAGAGACCCAATCCTGAGGCCATCAAGCCGGATCCCCTCAACACCTCGGCTGCGCCTAGAAATTCTGTCCATATAAGTTATGAACAGAATCGGTGATAAAGGGCAGCCTTGGCGGAGTCCAACCCTCACTGGAAACGAATACGACTTACTACCGGCAAAGCGGACCAAGCTCTGACACCTGTCGTACAGGGAACGGACAGCTCATATGAGGGGTTCAAGTACCCCATACTCCCGGAGTACCCCCCACAGGAGCCCCTGGGGGACACGGTCGAACGCCTTCTCTAGGTCCACAAAGCACATGTAGACTGGTTAGGCAAAATCCCATTCCCCTCCAGGACCCCAAAGACGGTATAGAGCTGGTCCACTCTCCGTGACCAGGACAAAAACCACACTGCTCGGTCAGATTAATGCGACCTGACCGTTCAGACTGAAGTTGCAGATACATATCGGATTTAGGACCACATATCCAAACGGCCTGGGTCGCATTCGAAAATATCAGATCTGTGTCATTCAGACTGTGAAGAAAAGATTTGTTACAGGTTGCATATGTAACCAGCGCCACCTGGTGGGTGGAGGCTGCCTCTCTGAGTTTATAACAGGCAGGAAGTGTGAGGAAGCACCAGGTGTTTTTGAGGCTGATGATGAGGTGAGCCTCGTGGAGAGTGAGCTTGATAAGCATTTATTTTTAACTTGGATGGTTTTTTGCTTTTAGTAATATTTGAATGTGGTTACTTTTAATATCATTTCTGATATTGCAGTGTGGCCACACAGGATTTTAAAGAAGGTACAACCTGTTTATGGCTTCGCTGTGTGGGGGCACCGACATGGCAGGTGATTTCTATAATTTGAGTATATTTAAATTGTGAAGTATTGGTTTGTATTCTGAAATGTTTCGTTAATTGTTTTTGTATTTTACAGTTGCTGAATGTTTTTTTTGTCACCGTTTCCTGCTGTCCTAAGATTTTGGTTTAGGTTTTGTCATAGTAGTTAGTCCGCCTGGCCTTGCATGGCATACTGAACGGTATTGGATTATCAGTTGTGAGGGGGACTAACCATTTTTGTTATCTTCATTTAATTTTCTTTTGTTTATTTGGAGTACCCCCCCCCCCCCCCCCAAATTTACCCAGTGATCAAATAGGCCTTGATTTCCCTGGCTCCTGAACCCTGACTTCTGAGGGTTGGTCTTCACGAGTGAGACTTGCAGTGTTTGCTGATTGATGTGCTTTGTGGTGCCACGTTTGGTTTGTTCTTCAGGGTTCTGGATATGCTGGGGTTATTTGGAAGTGTGTGACCAGTCTGGGTTAAATTGAAGTGGGATTTTCTTTTAAGCCTCTGTTAATAAAATTGCTTGTTTGTTTAAATACTGAGTTCTATATTTATTCGTAGTTATTCCTGCAACACATAGGGGCAAAAACATCGTATTTACCGTATTTTCACGACCATAAGGCGCACATAAAAGTCTTAGATTTTCTTCAAACTGTGCGGCGCGCCCAATAGTGCAGTGCGCCCTTTGTGTGCGTGTTGTTGTTGATGGTGTAATCGGACGTAGTAGAGAACACCATGAGAACGTTAAAGGGTGAAGCGTGGGCGCTGATCGCATATAAAAGAACAGGTATGTGCGTTATGCAGAACACCTTTTTCTAACAACCCTGAAAATGGCAAAAAGACACGCTTATGAAGCACAGTTTAAACTGAAGGCCATCATCTATGCCAAGCAACGTGGAAATCGAGCAGCCGAGAGAGAATTTAAGATTAATGAATCGATGGTTCGCAAGTGGAGGAAGATGGAAAACGAGCTCCGACAGGTAAAGAAGATACAGCTGAGTTTCCGTGGACATAAGGCAAGGTGGCCCGAGTTGGAGGACAGACGCTTGGGCTAACGTGTCTGCTGGCACTGTTGTCTGCGCTTTCGCAAAAGCCGGCATCATTTCAGAGGAGCCGCACGGCACGGAAAGTGACTCTGACAGTGAAGAAAGTGAACCTCGCATGTTTGCTGGAGATTTAGCGCAGCTGTTCAATTCAGAAACAGAGGATGAGGACTTTGATGGGTTTCACTGATGACGATTACCGGTAAAAAAAATGTGAGTACCAAACTCAGTTTTGGTCCCGGTCTATTTTTAAATACGCACACTTGTGTGCTTGTTTTATCCGTGTGTTTTACCATGCCCGCGCCTATTGATGATTGATTGATGATTAAAAAATGTTAGTACTTTAAATCAATACTTAAATAAAGCACAACCAAACTCAGTTTTGGCTCCCGCTCTATTTTTAAAAAGGCATACTTGTATGCTTGTGTGCATTGAGAATGTTAAAGGGGGGAGTGTGGGCGTGGATTGTACCGGTATATAAAACCCGCGCCGTAGGGTCAGGTGCGCCTTATGTTTGTGTTAAATACAGAAAAGGCGCACAAAACTGAGACTGCGCCTTTTAGTACGGTGCGCCTTATGGTCGTGAAAATACGGTAAGTCACTTCGGCCTGTAGTGTGAACATAGCCAAAGTTACGTGATGTGATGATACCTTCTTCACTGCAAGTCAACAATGTGGACATCTGCTGGGGAGGGCCCATCATGTGGAGGGGAATGACGAGTTAGTGTGAAAAGTGTCTCTTCTATATAAGAAATATTTCTTTATTCCGTTCAAGACGTGCAAGGTCGATTGGTCATTTTGAAGTAAGCTTTGAACTTCCTATCTATTTGTGACAGAGGATGCAAATTCAATTATTTAGTCTTCTTTTTTTAATACATTGAATTTCCAGGAAAACTTCAGGCTCAGGGCTCTTTCTAAAATCACACATATGTTTTACAGGTAATTTTAGCAGGTGTTTTTAGCCTTTTATGTGTTAAGTTATGCATTCAAAACAGTAGAAACTTAGAGAAGTTATTAACTAGAGCCTGACCAATATATCAGCTGTCTAATAAAATTGGCCATTGATATACTTTTTCAAAGTAGTCATCATCAGCTGTAATTTTGCTGATCAAATGCCAATTTTTCTTAATTTGTCATTGAACGGTAAATTTTGTCCAGTATTGGGTTGGACAAGATGATGTCCTTGTAGCTTTTGTCCACTAGATGAAGCTCTGACTCCATTGAATCATCTGCGTTCACCGGCGTTAGTTCTGTGGCTCTAGTTTATCACAAAAATGACCACATATCATTGTTTTTGGGACACTTGGTTTCCACTGAGCAGGAAGGGGTTTGAAATATGTAACCAGTCACGGTAATAATGTACAGTAGTGGAGTAAGTGCAATATTTACCATGGGGCCCCATGCCTGCCTTTGCCTGGGGCCCCAAATCTCCTAAATCCGCCACTGTTCCTAGTGCAAAAGTCTATTCAGAATTAATTCCAAAGTGAGTGGCTGGTCTATTCGCATTGTAATTCTGAACTGTTTAATTACTATGTCATGTAAAGCAAAATCCTAGTTATTCTGCGCATCCTCATTACTTTATCCTATCCTGATGGCGTGCGTTTGTGACAGACATAAACCAGAGGTCCCTACGCAATTTTCATATTTCTGTGCTAATTGGTTTTCTTCGTTCTCTATATCTAGAGGAAGACAGTCAGCAGAGGCTCCTGTATGTTTTGTTTTCTTTAGGGCGTTACCTCAGGGCTCCAGTAGGGGGAGTCACGCTCTTTTCCCCTCATTCATTACAGACGACTGAACGGGAGAACTGCGTGATGTGCTATTCACTCTTCCCCTTATCACCCTTTTTAAGGTAATTACCTCAACAGAAAGTGTGGGAAACGGTGTGCATTTCATATGACTTTGTTTCATCAATGTGGTTTATTGTATGTATCCAGGAAATATGTGTTGCATCATTCTATTTGGAGAGCTATTGTTTAGCTAACCTGATCGGTAAACAAGCTAACTGCTGGAGACCTCGTGGTCCGACAGTTGGTTTTAGTAGGAGCCCTAAAGTTCATGCCATGTTTTTGTGCTACAGGAAATTTGTTGTTTGTTGCTAAAAAAAAAAGGGTGTTAAGAATGCATTAGAGTACAGGCATTCAATGTTAAGTCTGTTTCCACATGTATGAAGTATTCAAAGCACAAAATATGACAGAGTTGTATAGATGTATTATCCAGTATTGCATTGTATGCATATAATATGCATTGTTGTGTTACAAGAAAAAGTTATTCATTCCAGACGAGTGAACGGGAGAGCTGCCTGGTGTGTTATTCACTCTTCCCCTTATCACCCTTTCTAAGGGCACAACACGTTGCTTTACCACCTGTCTTCGGTGGTCTATATTCGCAGTAATTTGATATTGTTTGTTGCTGAATTTGATGTGTTCCCAGAAGATGTCAGTTTCTGCAAATCCTGTAGCAATTTCCCATTTTGTTTTTTCAGGTCCTCATTTTCCTTCTGCAATAGTTTGTTGTCATTTTTCATTGAGCTGTATGAGGCTTCGAAGCAGTTGAGTTCTTCCAAATTGTTGTGCAGCTTCTCATTTTCTGCTTTCAGGTCCATATTTTCTTGCTGCAATAATTTTTTTTTAATTTCCATCGAGTCAAATGTGGATTTGAGGCACTTGAGTTCTTCCAAATCGTCCTGCATCTTGACAATTTCTTTTTTGAAGGTCTCATTTTCTTGGTGCAAGAATTTGTTTTTATTTTCTATTGAGTCAAATGTGTATTCGAGGCATTTCAGCTCTTCCAAATTGTTTCGCAGCTTCTCATTTACTGCTTTCAGGTCCATATTTTCTTGCTTCAAAACCTTGTATTTATATTTTATCGAATCAAATGTGGATTCGAGGCACTGGAGTTCTTGCAAATCGTTTCGAAACTTGAAGATTTCCTTTTTGAAGTTCTCATTTTCTCGCTGTAATAATTTATTTTTATTTTCCATCGAGTCAAATGTGGATCTGAGGCACTTCAGCTCTTGCAAATCGTTTCGCAGCTTCTCGTTTTCTGCTTTCAGGGCCGTATTTTCTTGCTGCAATAATCTCTTTGGATTTTCTATCGAATCAAATGTGGATTCGTTGCATTTAACTTGCTGATCGTCTCGCAGCTTGATGATTTCTTCTACGAAGGTCTCATTTTCCTGGTGCAATAATTCATTTTCATTTTGTATCAAGTCAAACTTAGAGTTAAAGACTTGCAGATCAAAGTCGTCTTGAAGTTTCTGATTGTCTTCGTAGAGCTTGTTAACATGTTTTTGCAGCGATTTCTTCTCATTTATCAAGGCACTTGTGGAGTCAAAAGCCTTGAGTCCTTCTGAATCCTGTTTCTGATTTTCTCTGAGCTCCTTATTTAGTTTTTCCAGGTATCTGACCCTGTCAGTCATTGAGTAAAATGCGAATTCAAAGCGCCTAATTTCTTGAAAATCATTTTCCATCTTGAGGATTTCTGTTTTTAAGGCCTCATTTTCTTTCTGCAAAAAGTTTCTTTCTTTTCTCATCGAGTTAAATGAGGATTTTATGCACTTACGCGCTTCTAACTTGTCTTGCAGCTTGAGAATTTCCTTTTTGAGGTTTGCATTTTCTTGCTGCAATAATTTTTTATCTTCCATCGAGTCAAAAGTGGATTTGAGGCACTTCGGCTCTTGCAAATCGTCTTCCAGATCGAGGATATCTTCTTTGAAGGTCTCATTTTCTGGCTGCAATAATTTGTTTTTATTTCCCATCGAGTCAGATGTGGATCCGAGCCGCTTGAGTTCTCGCAAATCGTCCCGCAGCTTGATGATTTCTTCTACGTAGGACTCATTTTCTTGGTGCAATAATTCATTTTCATTTTGTATCAAGTCAAACTTAGAGGTAAAGACTTGCAGATCAAAGTCCTCTTGAAGTTTCTGATTGCATTTGCGGAGCTTCTTAACATGTTTTTGCAGCGATTTGTTCTCATTTATCAAGTCACTTGTATAGTCAAAACCCTTGAGTCCTTCTGAATCCTGTTTCTGATTTTCTCTGAGGTCCTTATTTTGTTTTTCCAGTATTTTGATGCTGTCGGTCATGGAGTGAAACGTGGATTCAAAGCGCTTGACTCCTTGAAAATCGTCTTGCAGCTTGTCGAGTTCTTTTCTGAAGGTCTCATTTTCTCGCTGCAGCAGTTTGTTTTGAGCTTTTATCGAGTCGAATGAGGATTTGAAGCCTTTCAGCTCTTGTAAATCCTCTTGCAACTTCTTATTTTGTTGTACAAGGCCCTCATTGTCTTGATGGAGTAAAGTCTTCCCCATTTCCCTTTCAAATGTGGGTGCATGCTTCAGTTCATGCAGTTCCTGTTGCAGTTTCTCATTTCGCTCTGTGAGCTCAATCTGTTTTTGACGCATCGACACGTTTTCCTTTACCAGCGAGCGATGGCTGGATTGAAAAAACTTTAACCCGTTTACTTTGTCTGTGAGCTTGTCGACTTTCTTTTTGAGCTCCTTGTTTTCTTGCAGGGTTTCAGCTGCACTTTCCTCCCTAGCTTGCTGAAGTAACTTTTTGACTTTGCAGAGATCTTGTTGCAGAGCCAAATTCTCCTGCTCCTGCTCATTCAAGGTGTCGGCCATATTGTTGAGTTCCTGCCTTAAAGAATCTTTCTCTTCTTCAATGATGTGAAAAGCTTGCATTTTCTCCGTCAGCCGTATATTTTCTATCTGTAACTTTTCTTTTTCTGCTTTCCACCCGGGGTGTTTACGGCTCATGTGTCGGTGCAGGATTTTATTCTCATTCTCCAGTTCTTGTAATCTCCACAGTGCTCTTGAATTGTTCAGGATTTCGGTCTTGTGGGATTTTTCCTGGGTCTCTATGTCAGTTGACAGCTGTTTGTTGATCTTTAATAATTCATCTATTTCGAGCACAAGATCCCTTTCTTTCAGTTGTCGGCAGAGCTCCACTTCTCTGCGAAACTGTTTATTCAGTTTGTTGAGCTCCTTGAGTTGGATTTTAAGGCTTTTATTCTCTTTTTGGAGATGTTTGTGTTTTTTAGGGGTCTGGTCAGACTCCTGCTTGCGCCAAAAGAATTTTCTGAGCATTGTTCCAAGATTACCTACCGATTCCAGCATTTCTGTCATAATGGAGTTGCTGTGAACTTGTCCAGATGTCTTTGTCCTTGACTGAACGAGAACTAAAAAGAATCTTTAGAACTGCTGAGTAACTAAGTACTTTTGATGATGTCACAAAGGATGATGTAATAAAGACTTCCTTTTATGACACCCACAGCCATCTCCTTGACAACGTGACTGTTCTATTGATAAACAGACATGTTGTCATGGAGACATCCTGCCTGTTGGAGCAGTTCTGTGATTAAATATGACAAATGTTGTCGTGTGGAAAAAGCTTGGTCGAGCCAAGACTATATGATATATATGATGGAGAAGGTTGGACAATGGGTTATTTTAAAAAATAAAAATAATAATGATACATTAATGCTCATATGTATTAATCCCCCTTGGTTTTTTTTTTCTTTATTCAACTCAATTAATTATTGTTCCTTTTTTTTTTTTATATGTATCTCCAGTTATTTGAGTGACTGAAATGAAATGAAATTAAACGAAAAATACTTTTTTTCCATAAGAGTAGAGCCTGATAGCTAAAGGCCCTTCCACCATAGTACTCTTTGAGACTCTGGGAACCACCAGTAAACCTGCAGTCTGAGAGCGCAGTGCTCTATTTGGAATATATGGAACTATAAGATCTTTTATGATTAGATTATTTCACAAGTTAAACGAAATACCGCAGCCCCACATTATGCTAAAATGCCATTAAAAATAGAGGAAATGAATAAAAAACCTTTTAGAAATTCTCCAGAGACAGTTTAGGTTTAGATATTTTAGTTTAGTCAGTAAATTACTAAACACACAACCAGACCTGGTGGAATCGCTCCATTCATGCAGCATCAGAGCAGAAAGTTTATAATTATGTTGGTTTGGCTACATCTGGGCTTTTAAACTTCATTTTAACATGTTTCTGACTTAAATCCTACTAAATCAAATTTCTCGAACTTGGAGCCACCTAGTGCTTCACAGCTCCTGTCCAGGGCTTTGACCTGGACGTAACCGGAGGAACTGGTACACAGAATAACCTCGAGATGGTGTACATGGCATTTGTCTGTATTGAGGGGGAGCTGGACATAGTTTGGTCAATAAATGGATTCCATACTGGTCCCATAAAGCCTCCCAGCTCAGTTATAACAGTCACTGCACTTTGTAGAAACATGTTTGCTTTGCAGGTTGGATCTCCTTTGTCTGTAAAGTTCATCCACAATGAATGTGAGGTACAGGACCGTTTCTGTCCCCCGCAATTATTCATGTCAGTTTTTACAATGAACAGATTTGGATCCAAACAGAGTGTGAGGGCAGCATAAGCTGCCACACAGTAAAGGTCTGGTAACTTTCTTTTTTTCTTAATTATGTAAACACCTTAAAGATACTTTATCATTTTTCATATTTTTATTAGCTGGGTTGACAGGGGGTTAACTGACTGGGTGCACACACTTAGTTAACTTATATTGTCACCTTGTTAATTTGGTTTATTTTGTCACCTTATCAATTTGCTTTGCTTTCAGTTAATATATTTTCCTTTTGAGTTGCCAGTTCCTTGGTGTTCCCAAGCCTGCTAAAGAAGAGTCCTGGCTGCACTGGAGCTCCTTAAATCAGGCTGAGGCCTAATTGGGCGGAACCATCTTTTTTTTATGGGAGGGAAGTATAGGAGGGGTTTAGGTTTTTCTATTGTTTGTCAGTTGGTTTGCATTATTTAGGCATTTCAGATTGTTTAGTTTATTGTCTTATCTGATTATATGTAACACTTTTTGATAAGTTAAGTTTATGTTACAGTTGGTATATAGTATTGTATTGTCCCCCCCTTGTGTGTCAAAATGGCCTGATCAGCCAGTATATACGTGTCCCTTGTGTGTCAGTTAGGTAGGTCAGTTAGTGTTTGAGTTCCTTATGTTAATATCTAGGTTGATGTTTGCTTTCTTTGACCTCTTTTATGGGCCCAAAGTTATTGCATTGAAAGATTTATTTTGTTATTTTTGTTAAATAAATGTGCTTCTCTGGTTTTTTGGCTCGGTCCCTCACATATGGTGGCAGTGGTGGGATCTGCCAGAAAGAGAGCACATTGGAATGGTTTTTTTAAAAAAACTTTTTGCCTAACCCCAACTAGTGGATCATGCAGCGTGGGCGGAATAAAACTCGTGTGGAGCCATAGGAAGAGGCTGAGCATGAGGATCCTCTGGAGCCAGGAGCCTCTGGAAGGACAGCAGTTGTTGAGGATGAAGCTATTCATGAACCAACATTGTCAGATCTGGCTGGGATTCTGCGTGCTCACATGGGACAGCAGGAGGCCCGTGAGGCACGGCTGAGGGAGGAGTCAGCTCGCCAAGAGCAGCGTTTTAAGGCATTGCAGCACCAGTTTCAACTACTTCAGCAGGAAGTGCAAGCTAGGACTTCGACAACACCAGAAGCCATTGAAACAGAACATGAAGATCTGGGGCATGAAGATCTGGTTTCTAAAGGAACCAGATCTTCATGCCCCAGCACAACCTCCAGGTCAGTCTCGCTTTCTCCAAGAGCCTAGACTTGAAAAACTGTCAGAAACAGATGACATTGAACATTTTCTTATTACTTTTGAGAGGATTGCCACATTATGCAGATGGCCAAAGTCCAACTGGGTCTTCCGTCTTATACCACTGCTAACTGGTAAAGCTAGAAGCGCCTACGTGCATATGGATATGGATGATGTTGATGATTATGAATGAGTAAAGGAAGCCATTCTTAAGAAATATGATATTAATCCAGAAACCTATCGACAGAGATTTCGTTCCACAGATGTTGAGCCTGGAGAGACTCCTAAGGAACTTTATGTGAGATTAAAGGAGCTATATGGCAAGTGGATACAACCAAGAGGTAAAACTGTCAAAGATGTTGGTGAAATGATAATTTTGGAGCAATATCTGCGCATGCTATCTCCTGAGCTTCAGGTATGGATCAGGGAGCATAATCCCTCATCAGCGGCAGAAGCTGCTAAATTAGCAGAGCTGTTTGTGGCTGCTCGGAAAAGAGGACAACCGTGGAGTTATTCCACCTGGAAGGCTGCAAAGGACACGCGCAGGCCTGCATCCTCTCAACATCAGAAAGTGATACCAGGTGGGGGTAAAACTCTCGGGGAAAATCAGCCAGCAATAAAGTGACAAAGCAGTACAATAAAGTGCCCATTTGTTATTTGTGTGGACAGGAGGGTCACACCAAACTAATGTGCCCAAAAAATCCACCTAAACTAACCCAAATGTGTGTGGTTCCCTGTGAAAGTGCTTTTAGATCCAGTGATAATGGACAAGCAGTTAAACTGACAGATGTCAAGATTAATGGGAAGGCTTTGAAAGCTCTGGTTGACACAGGCAGTGTTCAGACCCTGGTGCAAAGACAGTATGTACCAGCTAATGCTGTTTGCACATCTGAGACCATTCCTATTTGCTGCATACATGGAGATGAGAGGTCTTACCCCACAGCAGACATCTATATGGAAGTGCAAGGACAACCTTACCTCTTGAATGTTGGTGTGGCTGATAAACTTCCATTTCCAGTGGTGCTGGGGAGTGATTTGCCAGTCCTGTTTGATTTATTATCCGACTCTCAATGTTGTAATGTTGCCATTACCAGATCCCAAGCCAAGCAGGTAGAGGAGCCGTCTGTAACCCTGAAGGCCCTGCCCTTTTATGATGCGGACTTCGATGTACAGCCTGGCAAGTTCCGGAAATCGCGCAGGCAAAAGAGGCAGGAGAAGTTTCAGCACTTGGTGGGAGCACCACTGGAACAAGCTATTCAGGAGGTTCCACTGGATTTTAAGGTGCCCTTAAACATAAATCAGATGCAGCATAATGATCCAAGTCTATCCACTTTTTTGCAGAGAGCCCAGGAAAATGGAAGGGAGGCTGGATCTGAAAGTCCTGAGTATGTTTTGGAGAGTGGCATCCTTTACCGCCTGCAGGGTTCAGCTAAGCAGCTGGTTGTGCCCAAGGAAGCACGAGATACAGTACTGGTCTTGGCTCACTCCATCCCCTGGGCTGGCCACTTTGGGAAACACAAGACCCTTGCTCGTATTAGGCGGCATTTCTACTGGCCTGGCCTACAGACTGATGTTACCAAATTTTGTAGGACATGCCCTGAATGCCAAGTGACATCTAATAGACTGCCGTCGAAAGCGCCGCTTCATCCTCTTCCCATTATAGGTATTCCTTTCCAGCGGCTTGGCATGGATATTGTGGGTCCACTGGAGAGGAGCAAAGCTGGTAACCGCTACATGCTGGTGATCACAGATTATGCAACTAGATACCCAGAAGCGTTCCCACTCAAATCTATTAAAGCAAGATTAGTGGCTTCTTCTTTGGTTCAGTTTTTCTCCAGAGCTGGATTTCCCTGTGAAATTATAACAGACCAAGGTACTAACTTCATGTCTACACTGCTGAAACAGGTGTACCAGTTGTTGGGTATAAGGGGTGTACGAACTACTCCTTACCATCCACAAACTGACGGCTTGACAGAGGTTCAACCAAACTCTCAAGCAGATGCTCCGTAAGTTTGTAAATGATACTGGTTCTGATTGGGATCAATGGCTTCCCTACCTCCTCTTTGCTTATCGGGAAGTTCCCCAGGTTTCTACCGGATTTTCTCCATTCGAGCTCTTGTATGGCCATGAGGTAAGGCGACCACTGGCCCTGCTGAGGGAGACCTGGACTGATGAACAGGGGGGTGGGGAAGCTAATATTGTCTCTTATGTTCTGCAGATGAGAGAAAAGCTGCAGAGAATGTCAGCACTGGCACAGCAGCACATTGCTGAGGCCTAGAAGTACCAGAAGACTTGGTATGACAAGTCAGCACGGCATAGAACATTTCTCCCAGGCCAAAAGGTCCTGGTTATGCTGCCATCCAGTGACAGCAAGCTTCTGGCTAAGTGGCAGGGACCATTTGAAGTGGTGAAGCAACTTGGAAACACAACATATCAAGTCGCTATCCCGGGGAAATCTCATACTTGCAAAGTGTTGCATGTGAATCTCTTAAAGGAATGGGAAGAAAGACCCCAGAAAGCAGATGTGTTGCTGATCAGACCAGTGGAAGAGGAGGAGTTTGTGGATGATCAGTATCTACCCTCACCAGGAACCCTGGACTTTGATCTGACACATCTGCCGGCTGATCAACAAAATCAGGTCAGACCTTTATGTAATCCACATGTAACTTGGATAAAATGTAAATACACTTGTTATAAATAACTAGTAGTTCATTATGCTAGTTGCAGTTAAAAACGATTAAAAACACAAATAAGTTCACTGAGTTATAAATTTTATTAAAATGCTACTTCATTGATAGATAAATGTGTTTACAAATGTCAAAAGTACCTGGAAATAAGTTAAAACCTGTCCTCTGAAGTACAGCCGATCTTTTTATTTTTATTTTATTTTGAAGGGCTAAAAGGAAGTGCCATGTGTTTACACCACTTTTACTGGTCTATTTTGTATTAGCTTTACGCTAATTTACGGAAGTAGCGCTCGCTAAAAAAATTAGCTTGACCTCGAGAGAAAACAACGAGGGTGAAGGAAGAAAAATATGTAAAGGTATTTGGTTTTACAGACAAGTTTCTTGAATGTTTATCCAATATTCAGTTATAGACTCTTGATCTGTGCATGTTTAGAGTGCAGATGGACCTTTTCTCACCACGGAGGATCGTCCAGCAGCAAGTATTTACCGTGAGGTAAAAACTCTTTAGCTCGTGTGCTTAGCATTTGCTCCCCAAGTGAATGTGCTTATGTTATTTCAAAGAAGCGCTAAATCAGCCTGCTATGAACTGTTTATCATTATTTCAGCTAGAAATGTGAATGTGTTATAATTTTATGAGCTAAGAGACTAATTTGAGCAACATCTAAATTAGTATTTTGCCGGACACAGTGCGTGAGGAGGATCCGAAGCTTGGACCAGTGTGGACGTGACCGCTCCGCCATCTTGGGACACGTCGTGGCCTTTCCCCTTCATGTTAGCCGTGGACACAAACAAGTTGACTCTGAAACTCTGAAATACGGAACCAGGTACCACTTAAACTTTTATTTGGCTCATTGAGTGAAGTGACCAATATATTTTGGGTCTCACCGCTCCCAAGCTACGCTCAGGCCTGCAACAAGAACTGTTATGAGTAAGCCGGCTTGTGAATGTGTGAATGTTTGGTGAGTGGGCCCACTTGCATGAAAGTGAAATTTGGTGTTGAGTGTGACATTTAAGTTTTTGTTATCAAAGAACAAAGACACCTTTGTAACTCTGTTACAACTTAAAAAAGAAGAATTTACTAACACAGTAAATTTAAAATAAGTTCAGAGTTACATTTGGTTTGGTCATTTCTCAAATACTGTCTATTTTGGTGCTAATGTATGTTGTATATAACGGAAATATTAGATATTACAGTCATTAAGCTTTTAGTAAAGAACTCAGGGGCCCTTACCTACAGACAACGGGTATAGGTGGGCTACACACAAATATTCCAGGAGTATCCAGGTCGCACCAATGTGATTGAGCATAGCATAAGGCTGAAGGATAATGTACAAGTGAAACGAATGAGTTACAGGATTCCAGAGCGCCTTCTAGTTTCCTTGAAGAAAGAGGTGGATCTGATGCTTTCATTGGGAATTATTGAGTGCTCACAGAGTGAGTGGTGCAATCCAGTTGTTTTAGTCCCAAAGAAAGATGGCACAATCCGGTTTTGTATTGATTTCAGATATCTGAACTCTGTGTCAAAGTTTGACTCCTACCCTACTCCACGTATTGATGACATGATCGAGCGTCTGGGTAAAGCAAAATACCTGACCACCATCGACCTGTGTAAAGGTTATTGGCAAGTTCCCCTAACAAAGTTGTCCAGGGAGTTGACAGCCTTTAGGACTCCTTGGGGGCTTTTCCAGTTTACCGTCCTGCCATTTGGATTGCATGGGGCCCCAGCAACGTTCCAAAGGCTCATGGATCAGGTACTACATGGCTGTGATTCCTTTGCATGTGCTTACCTCGACGATATTGTGATTTACAGTGGTACATGGGAGGAGCACCTGGAGCATTTGGAGGAGATACTGAGGCGTCTACAGTCTGCAGGTTTAACAGTAAACCCTGAAAAGTGTGTTCTGGCCCAGTCCGAGACAGAATACCTGGGGTTTATCATTGGGAATGGAGTAATCAAGCCACAGGTCCGCAAAGTGCATGCTATTGAGTCCTACCCTCTTCCCCAAACTAGGAAGCAGCTGAGGTCCTTCTTGGGGATGGCTGGGTTATATCAGAGGTTTATCCCCAACTTTTCAGCCAGAGCCGCTCCACTCACGGACATGATTGGATCAAAATGTCCCAGGGAGATCCAGTGGACAGAGAGAGCAGAGGCCGCTTTCCAGGACATTCAACAGTCTTTGGGGAAGAACCCAGTTCTTCATTGCCCTGACTTTGATAAGCCCTTTATTTTGCAAACGGATGCCTCAGAAAGGGGTATTGGAGCAGTCCTTTTGCAGGGCCCAACAGAGGATCAACATCCCGTGGCGTTCATCAGCCGCAAACTCTTCCCGCGAGAAATCCGCTACTCAACAGTGGAAAAGGAGGCCTTGGCAGTTAAGTGGGCCCTTGACTCTTTGAAGTACTACCTTCTAGGACGAGAGTTCACTCTTCAGACAGATCATAAGGCTCTACAGTGGATGCAGCGGATGAGAGATACCAACAGTCGCATCACCCGCTGGTATTTGGCGATGCAACCTTTTCGCTTTACAGTACAGCACATCCCTGGTAAACTTAATGTAACGGCAGACTACCTCTCTTGCTGGGGGGGGCGAGAGCTCTGAAGGCAGGGGGAGTGTGAGGGCAGCATAAGCTGCCACACAGTAAAGGTCTGGTAACTTTCTTTTTTTTCTTAATTATGTAAACACCTTAAAGATACTTTATCATTTTTCATATTTTTATTAGCTGGGTTGACAGGGGGTTAACTGACTGGGTGCACACACTTAGTTAACTTATATTGTCACCTTGTTAATTTGGTTTATTTTGTCACCTTATCAATTTGCTTTGCTTTCAGTTAATATATTTTCCTTTTGAGTTGCCAGTTCCTTGGTGTTCCCAAGCCTGCTAAAGAAGAGTCCTGGCTGCCCTGGAGCTCCTTAAATCAGGCTGAGGCCTAATTGGGCGGAACCATCTTTTTTTTATAGGAGGGAAATATAGGAGGGGTTTAGGTTTTTCTATTGTTTGTCAGTTGGTTTGCATTATTTAGGCATTTCAGATTGTTTAGTTTATTGTCTTATCTGATTATATGTAACACTTTTTGATAAGTTGAGTTTATGTTACAGTTGGTATATAGTATTGTATTGTCTCCCCCCCTTGTGTGTCAAAATGGCCTGATCAGCCAGTATATATGTGTCCCTTGTGTGTCAGTTTGGTAGGTCAGTTAGTGTTTGAGTTCCTTATGTTAATACCTAGGTTGATGTTTGCTTTCTTTGACCTCTTTTATGGGCCCAGAGTTATTGCATTGAAAGATTTATTTTGTTATTTTTGTTAAATAAATGTGGACATTATATTTTTCTAAAAACATTCCCTGTGCTTCTCTGGTTTTTCGGCTCGGTCCCTCACACAGAGTTAAAACAAGTATCTTGATTTGTTTTTTATCACATCGTCTGTATCAGTAATGCAAAACTGAAGCAGTCATTGAAGAACAAAAAAAACAGTTTGACAATGTTTACTGTGTTAGTTGGAAATAAATCACATGTTAACATTAAACAAGAAATATATTAATAAAAAAAGTATTTCGATGTAAAGTATTTGTATTAAAATCTTTTTTTTTTTCTTGTCAGCACACAGAGGCAGATTTCCTGTCCCGCTTCAAGGCACGTCCAGAGATGGAGGGACTCATCGCTCAGATCAACCAATAGGACCTTCTGCAGCTTCACCTTCCTAGTTTCCAAATCAGCTTTTTAACTATGTTTGCACAAGATGTGTCTGGATGTATTTATTACCAGAAGAATCCAGTTCAACACTGCTCATACTTATTTCAGACATTTTCTCTGTGATGCAGAAAATAAATACCTGCTTTCACAATTCATTACTTTGTTTTATTTACAGTTTTAGATTTTCAGGTGAGCATTAGTCAAAGAGGCTTTAATTAAAAACTGTTCCAAAGTTTTTCCCAGGCCAGCCGAGAGATAATCCCTCCAGCGTGTCCCTGGTCTTCTCCGGGGTCTCCTCCCAGAGGAGCGTGGCTTTAACACCTCACCAGGGAGGCGTCCATGAGGCATCCTGACCAGATGCTGAGTCACCTCAACTGGCTCCTCTCGATGCAGAGGAGCAACGGCTCTACTCTAAGCCCCTTCCGGTATGGCTGGGCGATTAACTGGATTTTAATCTCAGTTACGATCTGGGTTTTCAGCGATCATAAAAATAAAAGGGCGCAATTATTTTTCTCTTTGCAGTTTCCTCTCCTGCTCTCTTCGGCTGCCAGTCGAGCGTCTCTGGCATTGCAGCGCTGTGCTGTAAACTCCTCCCACAGCCGCTTTGGTTTCATTCAGACACTGTTACCAACTTGGCGAGTTTCTCGCAAAATCTGCCGACTTTTTTTCTAAAAAGCGACTAGTGACAAATCTAGCAACTTTTACTGGAGTTATTAGACTTTTCTGGTGTTTTGGCGACTGACTTAAAGGCACATATTGTTCTGCAGTTACTGTAATGAAGGAGCAGTGGGAGCCTCTCCCCATCCTAAAGCACTCCCAGGCGGCCAGTCTCAGTCGGCTCCGGCTGCAGGTCAATGTAGAATAACTGCAGTAGGTTGTGGAAGTTCACTACAACATAGTTTGTACCATTGTCAGTGAGGACTGGCTGCATTATTTTCCTATACATAGTTCGGCAAGTTAAATCATTGTAATATTTCTCTGTTACGGGAGGTTACCATAGCAACGCGTCAATCAGCTGGTTCAAATCAGACGTCTTTTAACAGGTGAATGAGAGAAACACACTGTAGCTGGACAGCGGTTGTTTGGCATGAAACGTATATCGAGGCCAATGTAAAATAGTTCCTATATAAGCAGCAAAAGCAGATTAAACAACTTGTAACCGTGCATTAGACGGTTATAATGCACGACATGGAGTCTAGAACTCCATGACGCATAGCGTTGTTTAAAAATACTAGATAATTGTGTTAAATATTTAAGATCTTAAATTCAATCAAATTCGAGATCTGATAACAATATTTGTCATAATCGAGCAGCCCTACCTCCCGGATGACCAAGCTCCTCACCCTATCTCTAAGGGAGAGCCTGCCCACCCTGTGGTGAAAACTCATTTCAGCCGCCTGTATACGAGATCTCGTTCTTTTAGTCACGACCCACAGCTCATGACCATAGGTGAGAGTAGGAACGTAGATCGACTGGTAAATTGAGAGCTTCGCCTTATGGCTCAGTTCCTTCACCACAACAGACCGGCGCAGAGTCCGCATTACTGCAGACGCCTCACCAATCCGTCTGTCGATCTCACGCTCTATCCGTCCCTCACTCTTGAAGAGATCCCTGAGGTATTTAAACTCCTCCACTTGAGGCAGGACCTGACTCCCGACACGGAGAGGGCAATCCACCCTTTTCCAGCTGAGGACCATGGTCTCAGATTTGGAGGTGCTGATTCTCATTCCAGTTGCGTCACACTCGGCTGCGAATCTATCAAGCGAGAGCTGAAGATCACAGCTAGATGAAGCCAACAGGACCACGTCATCCGCAACAAGTAGAGACCCAATCCTGAGGCCATCAAGCTGATCCCCTCAACACCTCGGCTGCGCCTAGAAATTCTGTCCATATAAGTTATGAACAGAATCGGTGATAAAGGGCAGCCTTGGCGGAGTCCAACCCTCACTGGAAACGAATACGACTAATTACCGGCAATGTGGACCAAGCTCTGACACCTGTCGTACAGGGAACGGACAGTTCATATGAGGGGGTCAAGTACCCCATACTCCCGGAGTACCCCCCCGCAGGAGCCCCTGGGAGACACGGTCGAACGCCTTCTCTAGGTCCACAAAGATCATGTAGACTGGTTGGGCAAAATCCCATTTCCCCTCTAGGACCCTAAAGAGGGTATAGAGCTGGTCCACTCTCCGTGACCTGGAAGAAAAGCACTGCTTGGTCGGATTAATGCGACCTGACCGTTCAGACTGAAGTCGCAGATACATATCGGATTTAGGACCACATATCCAAACGGCCTGGGTCGCATTCGAAAATATCAGATCTGTGTCATTCAGACTGTGAAGAAAAGATTTGTTACAGGTTGCATAATGTAACCAGCGCCACCTGGTGGGTGGAGGCTGCCTCTCTGAGTTTATAAAAGGCAGGAAGTGTGAGGAAGTGCCAGGTGTTTTTGAGGCTGGTGATGAGGTGAGCCTCATGTGGAGAGTGAGCTTGATAAGCATTTATTTTTAACTTGGATGGTTTTTTCCTTTCATTAATATTTGAATGTGGTTACTTTTAATATCACTTCTGATATTGCAGTGTGGCCACACAGGATTTTAAAGAAGGTACAACCTGTTTATGGCTTCGCTGTGTGGGGGCACCGACGTGGCAGGTGATTTCTATAATTTGAGTATATTTAAATTGTGAAGTATTAAAGTGGTTTGTATTCTGAAATGTTTCGTTAATTGTTTTTGTATTTTACAGTTGCTGAATGTTTTTTTTGTCACTGTTTCCTGCTGTCCTAAGATTTTGGTTTAGGTTTTGTCATAGTAGTTAGTCCGCCTGGCCTTGCATGGCATACTGAACGGTATTGGATTATCAGCTGTGAGGGGGACTAACCATTTTTGTTATCTTCATTTAATTTTCTTTTGTTTATTTGGAGTACTCCTCCCCCCAAATTTGCCCCGTGGTCAAATAGGCCTTGATTTCCCTGGCTCCTGAACCCTGACTTCTGAGGGTTGGTCTTCACGAGTGAGACTTGCAGTGTTAGCTGATTGATGTGCTTTGTGGTGCCACGTTTGGTTTGTTCTTCAGGGTTCTGGATATGCTGGGGTTATTTGGAAGTGTATGACCAGTCTGGGTTAAATTGAAGTGGGATTTTCTTTTAAGCCTCTGTTAATAAAATTGCTTGTTTGTTTAAATACTGAGTTCTATATTTATTCGTAGTTATTCCTGCAACACATAGGGGCAAAAACATCGTATTTACCGTATTTTCACGACCATTAGGCGCACATAAAAGTCTTAGATTTTCTTCAAAATGTGCGGCGCGCCCAATAGTGCAGTGCGCCCTTTGTGTGCGTGTTGTTGTTGATGGTGTAATCGGACGTAGTAGAGAACACCATGAGAACGTTAAAGGGTGAAGCGTGGGCGATGATCGCATATAAAAGAACAGGTATGTGCGTTATGCAGAACACCTTTTTCTAACAACCCTGAAAATGGCAAAAAGACACGCTTATGAAGCACAGTTTAAACTGAAGGCCATCAACTATGCCAAGCAACGTGGAAATCGAGCAGCCGAGAGAGAATTTAAGATTAATGAATCGATGGTTCGCAAGTGGAGGAAGATGGAAAACGAGCTCCGACAGGTAAAGAAGATGCAGCTGAGTTTCCGTGGACATAAGGCAAGGTGGCCCGAGTTGGAGGAAAGACGCTTGGGCTAACGTGTCTGCTGGCACTGTTGTCTGCGCTTTCGGAAAAGCCGGCATCATTTCAGCGGAGCTGCACGGCACGGAAAGTGACTCTGACAGTGAAGAAAGTGAACCTCGCATGTTTGCTGGAGATTTAGCGCAGCTGTTCAATTCAGAAACAGAGGATGAGGACTTTGATGGGTTTCACTGATGACGATTACCGGTAAAAAAAATGTGTGTACCAAACTCAGTTTTGGTCCCGGTCTATTTTTAAAAAGGCATACTTGTATGCTTGTGTGCATTGAGAATGTTAAAGGGGGGAGTGTGGGCGTGGATTGTACCGGTATATAAAACCCGTGCCGTATGGTAAGGTGCGCCTTATGTTTGTGTTAAATACAGAAAAGGCGCACATATCTGAGACTTTTAGTACGGTGCGCCTTATGGTCGTGAAAATACGGTAAGTCACTTCGGCCTGTAGTGTGAACGTAGCCAAAGTTACGTGATGTCATGATACCTTCTTCACTGCAAGTCAACTAACAATGTGGTGGGGAGGGCCCGTCATGTGGAGGGGAATGATGAGTTAGTGTGAAAAGTGTCTCTTCTATATAAGAAATATTTCTTTATTCCGTTCAAGACGTGCAAGGTCGATTGGTCATTTTGAAGTAAGCTTTGAACTTCCTATCTATTTGTGACAGAGGATGCAAATTCAATTATTTAGTCTTCTTTTTTTAATACATTGAATTTCCAGGAAAACTTCAGGCTCAGGGCTCTTTCTAAAATCACACATATGTTTTACAGGTAATTTTAGCAGGTGTTTTTAGCCTTTTATGTGTTAAGTTATGCATTCAAAACAGTAGAAACTTAGAGAAGTTATTAACTAGAGCCTGACCAATATATCAGCTGTCTAATAAAATTGGCCATTGATATACTTTTTCAAAGTAGTCATCATCAGCTGTAATTTTGCTGATCAAATGCCAATTTTTCTTAATTTGTCATTGAACGGTAAATTTTGTCCAGTATTGGGTTGGATAAGATGATGTCCTTGTAGCTTTTGTCCACTAGATGAAGCTCTGACTCCATTGAATCATCTGCGTTCACCGGCGTTAGTTCTGTGGCTCTAGTTTATCACAAAAATGACCACATATCATTATTTTTGGGACACTTGGTTTCCACTGAGCAGGAAGGGGTTTGAAATATGTAACCAGTCACGGTAATAATGTACAGTAGTGGAGTAAGTGCAATATTTACCATAGGGCCCCATGCCTGCCTTTGCCTGGGGCCCCAAATCTCCTAAATCCGCCACTGTTCCTAGTGCAAAAGTCTATTCAGAATTAATTCCAAAGTGAGTGGCTGGTCTATTCGCATTGTAATTCTGAACTGTTTAATTACTATGTCATGTAAAGCAAAATCCTAGTTATTCTGCGCATCCTCATTACTTTATCCTATCCTGATGGCGTGCGTTTGTGACAGACATAAACCAGAGGTCCCTACGCAATTTTCATATTTCTGTGCTAATTGGTTTTCTTCGTTCTCTATATCTAGAGGAAGACAGTCAGCAGAGGCTCCTGTATGTTTTGTTTTCTTTAGGGCGTTACCTCAGGGCTCCAGTAGGGGGAGTCACGCTCTTTTCCCCTCATTCATTACAGACGAGTGAACGGGAGAACTGCGTGATGTGCTATTCACTCTTCCCCTTATCACCCTTTTTAAGGTAATTACCTCAACAGAAAGTGTGGAAAACGGTGTGCATTTTATATGACTTTGTTTCATCAATGTGGTTTATTGTATGTATCCAGGAAATATGTGTTGCATCATTCTATTTGGAGAGCTATTGTTTAGCTAACCTGATCGGTAAACAAGCTAACTGCTGGAGACCTCGTGGTCCGACAGTTGGTTTTAGTAGGAGCCCTAAAGTTCATGCCATGTTTTTGTGCTACAGGAAATTTATTGTTTGTTGCTAAAAAAGGGTGTTAAGAATGCATTAGAGTACAGGCATTCAATGTTAAGTCTGTTTCCACATGTATGAAGTATTCAAAGCACAAAATATGACAGAGTTGTATAGATGTATTATCCAGTATTGCATTGTATGCATATAATATGCATTGTTGTGTTAAAAGAAAAAGTTATTCATTCCAGACGAGTGAACGGGAGAGCTGCCTGGTGTGTTATTCACTCTTCCCCTTATCACCCTTTCTAAGGGCACAACACGTTGCTTTACCACCTGTCTTCGGTAGTCTATATTCCTTCTCCTTCTCAGTTACTGAAAAAAAGTGAAGTTGTGTGTGTCAATCTGGTACTTCTGAATTATAATTAGAATAGTGGCGAAACTGGTTTTTATTATGTAGTTTTTACAACTGAAAGGACCAGAAGCACGGAGTAAACTGTATTTATTTCCAGTAGACTTCAATACATCACGTGCACCCTTTGTCCAATCAGATCACTTCCCAACCCGCCGCTCTAAAGTGGAATTTTAAGTCAAGACATGTTTCATGTGAACCTCCATTTGGAATCATTATTTCCATGGTAACTTGTAGTAGAATAATGTTAATTTGGAATGATTTAATTCCTAATTAACATACATTGTGTGGAACCGTACCCACTGTGGAAAATGCACATTTATTTTGGAGATGGAAAGCTACACCATTTTGTAGTCTATTGCTTTGACACCTCACATCCCTACTACAAAGAAATGAAAAGCATGCATGTAAGACACAAGGTGCATTCCCATTATGCCTAGAATTGTGCTAAAACTAAATATTGCAATAAAAAAATCACTAATGGAAACACTGACATTTATGAGATAAGTCTCAAATCGCTCAAAAGTTTTTACATGAGTTACACGAGTTTGTTTTTCAGACGTTTCGATCTAGGAACTTTTCCCAAAAGTGTGTCGGAAATGCTTTTTTTGCATTTACGTATCGTTAGATGTGATGTGGGTAGTAATGACCAGTTCATTTCTGGTAAAGTTGGCGCGGTGTGGAACAAACAGCAAATTTTAAAAAGAAAATGGAGAAAAGCTTCAAAAAGCCCGAGAGCAAATTCTCCACGGCAAGTAAAGAACCCCAAAAGAGCGCTATGTGGCTGTCTTGCATCAGCAACAATTCTCATAAAATCTCGCGTGAGAAATGAGATTTTCCGAGACTTGAGGCTAATGTGCGAAACACTGTTCAATGGAAACGCCCGCAAATCGCAATTGTCATTTGTTGAAACTTACAAATATTGCTTTTATTAAGCAAAAAATGCAATGGCGTGCTAATTTATTTGCTGGTTTAGTGTTCACTTTAAAGCTTTCTTATAAAGTATTTAAAGTAGGCAACTATGGTGCATACTTGTCAAGTTCTGGATTTTAAAACACGAGAAATTCTCTGGGAAATTCTCTGGCGGTTGCCATGGTTGCCATTCAACTCTGGGCAGTCGAGTGGTGGCAGATCAACTTATCAAAAATGTACTAAAATTTAGATTAGATAAGTATATCGGAGCCCTATTAAGTTAACAACAGATGTAATGATGTTTAGGCCAAGTCCATAGTGTATTTGACCTTCTAAACTGATTAAATTACGATCAAATCTATTTAAGCCCTGCGATGGACTGGCGAGCTGTCCAGGGTGTACCCTGCCTTCGCCCCAAAAGACAGCTGGGAGAGGCTCCAGCTTCCCCACGACCCTGAATTGGATTAAGTAGTTTAGAAAATGAATGAATGTATTTAATACATGAGACTGTAAGAAAACTGCTGCTGTAATCCCAGAACTACATCAAGTTTGAATTTTCATTCATGTAGAACTTAATTTCTTCTAAATTAGGATGACGTTTATAGTTATGCTTTTTGAGTGTGTTGATTTCTTTTTTCGGTAATTCATTTTCATTTTGTGGAATGAAAGCTCTGCAATTCTAATTCCTCTTGGAGTTTCTGATTTTCAAAGCTGCACTCCTTCATTCGTTTTTGCAGTGATTCGTTCTCATTTATCAAGTCACTTGTGAAGTCAAAGATTTGCAAGTCCACGTCCTCCCGGAACTGCAGGTGGTCCTCTTTGAGCTCGTTAAATTGCTTTCGCAGTAATTTGATATTGTTTGTTGCTGAATTTAATCTGTTCCTAGAACATGTCAGTTTCTGCAAATCCTGTAGCAATTTCCCATTTTGTTCTTTCAGGTCCTCATTTTCCTTCTGCAATAGTTTGTTGTCATTTTTCATTGAGCTGTATGAGGCTTCGAAGCAGTTGAGTTCTTCCAAATTGTTGTGCAGCTTCTCATTTTCTGCTTTCAGGTCCATATTTTCTTGCTGCAATAATTTTTTTTTAATTTCCATCGAGTCAAATGTGGATTTGAGGCACTTGAGTTCTTCCGAATCGTCCTGCATCTTGACAATTTCTTTTTTGAAGGTCTCATTTTCTTGGTGCAAGAATTTGTTTTTATTTTCTATTGAGTCAAATGTGTATTCGAGGCATTTCAGCTCTTCCAAATTGTTTCGCAGCTTCTCATTTTCTGCTTTCAGGTCCCTATTTTCTTGCTTCAAAACCTTGTATTTAGATTTTATCGAATCAAATGTGGATTCGAGGCACTGGAGTTCTTGCAAATCGTTTCGAAACTTGAAGATTTCCTTTTTGAAGTTCTCATTTTCTCGCTGTAATAATTTATTTTTAATTTCCATCGAGTCAAATGTGGATCTGAGGCACTTGAGTTCTTCCAAATCGTCCTGCATCTTGACAATTTCTTTTTTGAAGGTCTCATTTTCTTGGTGCAAGAATTTGTTTTTATTTTCTATTGAGTCAAATGTGTATTCGAGGCATTTCAGCTCTTCCAAATCGTTTCGCAGCTTCTCATTTACTGCTTTCAGGTCCATATTTTCTTGCTTCAAAACCTTGTATTTAGATTTTATCGAATCAAATGTGTATTCGAGGCATTTCAGCTCTTCCAAATCGTTTAGCAGCTTCTCATTTTCTGCTTTCAGGTCCATATTTTCTTGCTTCAAAACCTTGTATTTAGATTTTATCGAATCAAATGTGGATTCGAGGCACTGGAGTTCTTGCAAATCGTTTCGCAGCTTCTCGTTTTCTGCTTTCAGGGCCGTATTTTCTTGCTGCAATAATCTCTTTGGATTTTCTATCGAATCAAATGTGGATTCGTTGCATTTAACTTGCTGATCGTCTCGCAGCTTGATGATTTCTTCTACGAAGGTCTCATTTTCCTGGTGCAATAATTCATTTTCATTTTGTATCAAGTCAAACTTAGAGTTAAAGACTTGCAGATCAAAGTCGTCTTGAAGTTTCTGATTGTCTTCGTAGAGCTTGTTAACATGTTTTTGCAGCGATTTCTTCTCATTTATCAAGGCACTTGTGGAGTCAAAAGCCTTGAGTCCTTCTGAATCCTGTTTCTGATTTTCTCTGAGCTCCTTATTTAGTTTTTCCAGGTATCTGACCCTGTCAGTCATTGAGTAAAATGCGAATTCAAAGCGCCTAATTTCTTGAAAATCATTTTCCATCTTGAGGATTTCTTTTTTTAAGGCCTCATTTTCTTTCTGCAAAAAGTTTCTTTCTTTTCTCATCGAGTTAAATGAGGATTTTATGCACTTACGCGCTTCTAACTTGTCTTGCAGCTTGAGAATTTCCTTTTTGAGGTTTGCATTTTCTTGCTGCAATAATTTTTTATCTTCCATCGAGTCAAAAGTGGATTTGAGGCACTTCGGCTCTTGCAAATCGTCTTCCAGATCGAGGATATCTTCTTTGAAGGTCTCATTTTCTGGCTGCAATAATTTGTTTTTATTTCCCATCGAGTCAGATGTGGATCCGAGCCGCTTGAGTTCTCGCAAATCGTCTCGCAGCTTGATGATTTCTTCTACGTAGGACTCATTTTCTTGGTGCAATAATTCATTTTCATTTTGTATCAAGTCAAACTTAGAGTTAAAGACTTGCAGATCAAAGTCCTCTTGAAGTTTCTGATTGCATTTGCGGAGCTTCTTAACATGTTTTTGCAGCGATTTGTTCTCATTTATCAAGTCACTTGTATAGTCAAAACCCTTGAGTCCTTCTGAATCCTGTTTCTGATTTTCTCTGAGGTCCTTATTTTGTTTTTCCAGTATTTTGATGCTGTCGGTCATGGAGTGAAACGTGGATTCAAAGCGCTTGACTCCTTGAAAATCGTCTTGCAGCTTGTCGAGTTCTTTTCTGAAGGTCTCATTTTCTCGCTGCAGCAGTTTGTTTTGAGCTTTTATCGAGTCGAATGAGGATTTGAAGCCTTTCAGCTCTTGTAAATCCTCTTGCAACTTCTTATTTTGTTGTACAAGGCCCTCATTGTCTTGATGGAGTAAAGTCTTCCCCATTTCCCTTTCAAATGTGGGTGCATGCTTCAGTTCATGCAGTTCCTGTTGCAGTTTCTCATTTCGCTCTGTGAGCTCAATCTGTTTTTGACGCATCGACACGTTTTCCTTTACCAGCGAGCGATGGCTGGATTGAAAAAACTTTAACCCGTTTACTTTGTCTGTGAGCTTGTCGACTTTCTTTTTGAGCTCCTTGTTTTCTTGCAGGGTTTCAGCTGCACTTTCCTCCCTAGCTTGCTGAAGTAACTTTTTGACTTTGCAGAGATCTTGTTGCAGAGCCAAATTCTCCTGCTCCTGCTCATTCAAGGTGTCGGCCATATTGTTGAGTTCCTGCCTTAAAGAATCTTTCTCTTCTTCAATGATGTGAAAAGCTTGCATTTTCTCCGTCAGCCGTATATTTTCTATCTGTAACTTTTCTTTTTCTGCTTTCCACCCGGGGTGTTTACGGCTCATGTGTCGGTGCAGGATTTTATTCTCATTCTCCAGTTCTTGTAATCTCCACAGTGCTCTTGAATTGTTCAGGATTTCGGTCTTGTGGGATTTTTCCTGGGTCTCTATGTCAGTTGACAGCTGTTTGTTGATCTTTAATAATTCATCTATTTCGAGCACAAGATCCCTTTCTTTCAGTTGTCGGCAGAGCTCCACTTCTCTGCGAAACTGTTTATTCAGTTTGTTGAGCTCCTTGAGTTGGATTTTAAGGCTTTTATTCTCTTTTTGGAGATGTTTGTGTTTTTTAGGGGTCTGGTCAGACTCCTGCTTGCGCCAAAAGAATTTTCTGAGCATTGTTCCAAGATTACCTACCGATTCCAGCATTTCTGTCATAATGGAGTTGCTGTGAACTTGTCCAGATGTCTTTGTCCTTGACTGAACGAGAACTAAAAAGAATCTTTAGAACTGCTGAGTAATTAAGTACTTTTGATGATGTCACAAAGGATGATGTAATAAAGACTTCCTTTTATGACACCCACAGCCATCTCCTTGACAACGTGACTGTTCTATTGATAAACAGACATGTTGTCATGGAGACATCCTGCCTGTTGGAGCAGTTCTGTGATTAAATATGACAAATGTTGTCGTGTGGAAAAAGCTTGGTCGAGCCAAGACTATATGACATATATGATGGAGTAGGTTGGACAATGGGTTATTTTAAAAAATAAAAATAATAATAATACATTAATGCTCATATGTATTCATCCCCCTTGGTTTTTTTTTTTTTTTTTAAACCCAATCATTTTTATTTTATTTTATTTTTTTTTACATCTCCAGTTATTTGAGTGACTGTTGTCACTCAAGGGGATGAATGAAATGAAATTAAATGAAATGAAATGAAAAATACTTTTTTCCATTTCATTTCATTCATCCCCTTTCATTAAAGAAAAGGCTGAATTTACAACAGTCACTCAAATAACTTGAGACTTTAAAAAGGAACAATAACAAAAAATGAGCAAAAATATAATTTAGTAATATAAGACTCTGTTTTTTTCATTTAATTGAGTTGCAGAAAGAAAACAAACAAACAAACAAATTGGTCCTGGACAAATTAGAGCACTTTTCTGTTGAACAGTGTGACAAAATACCTGTCAACAGGTGCAGAAGTCTGACTGAGAGGAACAGAAAACACCTGACTGTAGTGGAAACATTAAAGGATTTTTCAA